>NC_133063.1:17754062-18354062 GCF_048771995.1 Taeniopygia guttata | reverse complement strand
AAAAAATTAAAAAATAAAACTTGCAGCTGATCCTCCAGACAAGTAGCTGAAGAGTTTACTATCATGCTTAGGTAGGAAAAAAGTGTAGCCTTATTCTTCCACTCAGTCAGAACAGATAAAGAGAAAGTAATGTACAGGAAAAAAACCCAAAAACCAAACAAACCTACCAACCATGCCTGTGTACACCTTTAGTTTTTCTGTACTACACAGATATATAGCTGTGTATGATCTACATATAAAATACCTCATGTAGAGATATGTAACGCTGTGAGGATGCAACAGGAAAGTAAAAAAATAAACTCTTACTAAACCAAGATTTTTTTCAAATGTGTTGATGGAGTTGCCTCCTTTCCTTATGTTCATGTTTTTCTTTCTCCTGTCTATACAGTATATGCTCTGTTTTGACAACAGTCAGTCATGATGTGGTCCTGCTTTCCTAGGGTGCCCCAAGCTGGGAAATGACTCCCTTGCCTTACGAGTTACAATATGAACATCTGCTATGGACAGCAAGTGCCTTTCTAACTTGGGCGCTGACATGACAAACTGAAGCAGGGCCTTCAGAAACAAGTCAGCTTTCCTTGTTAACTGTGCAGCATTTGCTCAGGCAAAACAACCGATAAAATATACTTGCCTCGCCTTTTTTTTTTTTTTGTTTTTTTTTAGTGGTTGCTTGGATTCCTGTAGCAATTTGAAAGATGAAAAGGTTTGCATTTTCCAAAACAAAACAAAAACCCAACCCAGACAAAGAGTGGCTCAGTGCATGTGGGAATTCAATCCATGCTTCTCTCATCCACAACAAAAATGCCTTCTATTCTAGTGAGAAAGGGAAAGGCTGGAAACTCCCATGCTGATAGTCCTGATGTTTTTCTACTGCTACAGTGTGTCAAAGGTTAGTTCCCTCCCACCTGCATCACACTTTGCTTCTTCTAATACACAACCAAGCATTCAGACAATAAGATTAAAAATCATCTTGCTCATGGGAGTCTCCCTCAGACATTCCGTGTCCCCTTCTCAAATATCCCAGTTCAGCACACAGATAAAATCATTACCTTAATAAGAGATTTGTAGGATTTTTTATTTTTAAACCCTATTTACTGACTTTCACTAAAATTAAGCACAATCTCAGTAGAATCAAATAAATGTCAGCAGTTTTATTCAGCATGCTTGTGATCATGGGTAAGGGTGATTGATAACCAGACCTTCTTTGTTATGACCTCTTAGGAGAGAAATAATAAACCTAGAAACATTCTGCATTATGTGACCTAAGAGTAACTCCAAAGGAAAACAAACTGTCATTTAAAGGGATGATTCGTTAGCAGTGGGTTCTAGAAATGGAAGCAGTGATATTATGAAGCATATACTTGAGGGGAAAAAAAAGAAATGTTAAACTCCAAAGATTTTTTTGCAGAACAGCCCCAGATTTAAAAATAATGCCTATGTTAAATTTTTTTGATCTTGCATATTGGAGTTGAAGAAGCAAGTAATAGCAACATTGGTTATAAGTCACACCCCCGGCACTCACAGCAAGGCTGGTATTTTTGTGGGGTAGTTTGATCCTGCATTGCAGTGGTTTTGGTGAAACTCCCTGACCATCAAACCAGCACCTCTAAGGTTAGTTGCTGACTGTTATAAGTGAAGGATCAAGCCCAAAGGGAGAAGGATGAACAGATTTATAGAGTTTACCTTACTCAGCAGATAAAAGAGACCATGAGTGTCATGTAATTCACAGAACAGAAAAGAAAATGTGAACTATCAATGCAGAATTATGCTCATTTATTAATACCTGATGGACAGTACATTAAACCAAATAATTATGAGAGAACCTTGTACCTCTGAGGTACCTAATGAGAGTGATCTGTTGTTTTAAATCTGTTATATTGTCACAAAAGTCTGGAAATTATGCAAATAGTGCTAGCTACATTTAGAGGTCTGCACAAGTAAAGACTTTCCCACCTAAATAGGAATTCTCTCTCAGGAAATTTTTGTGTGATGTAAAGGTGCTACCTACAGGCTTGAGCAGAGAATGACATGCAGGGAAGCTCAGGAAAAAGGATCCCATTTTATGAGGAAATAGAATAGAATAGAATAAGCATTACCACTAAACTAAATACTTTTTAATTTCAGGCTAAATAACACATGTTTTACCAAAGTTTTAAAAATACATAATATCAAAGATTTTCAGTTAACCCAATTTAATTCTAAATATTACAATGATGTCTATATTTTTCTGGGTTTCTTTATTTAAATCAGTTACAATAACATTATAAAAAGAGGCTTTCTTTTTTAATCAACAAATATTAAATAAACTGTATGCTCTTCTCATACCCTTATTTCAGGCGTATTTTTATTGACAAATAAACTTGACCACAAGTATCAAAGAATCACATCTGAAGATCAAAATTAATGTTCGGTCTTACAAATACAGTTAAGTTCCAGACAGGAAGTATTCGTACTCTATTAAATATACATCTATACTATACCTCTTGTATAAACAATATTTAATTCAATACAGTGCAACTGTACTGAGAATCACTTGCCTAAAACAAACAGCATGTCCGGTATTTTTGAGATAATGAAAAAATTATTGGGAAAGTGCTTTAATCTAAGAGCTTGCTTTCTCCTCCTCTGCATCTTTTACACATTTGCACCCAATCACATCAGATATGACAAATATTTATAAATACGTGGAGATTTACTGTTAGCGATATTCCTACTGATTTGAATGAACTTAATGATACGAATTTAAAAGCAAAGGCTCTATTTGTTAACTTTTAGGAACACCCTGTACATGCCACTGCAGTATACATCCAACATGTAATGCTGTGTTTTCTTGCATTTACCTTCAGCTAAGACTAAGGCAAGCCATGCAATTGAAAACTAATACATTGCGCCTTTCAAAAAAATTATGACATCCTTTTTTCTTCTCCATTTTTGAGGGGGGAACAGTTTCAAAAGTAGTACAAAAATAGCAAATAAAAATTTATTAAATGAATTTTGTATTATATAATAGAGTAATAATTGAGAATATTTTTTCTTTCACATATATAATTCAGCAGTTCTGTATTTAAAGGCTGTATTTTTCATATCTATAGTGACAAAAAGACAGCACCCATTCACAAGTACACTTATATAAATTTTAGAATCCTTACCATGCTATGAAAGCATGAATTTTAAAACAAGATTTTCTTTTCTGTCCATTTGTCCAAATTCTGAATTCCTTTTAGGGAGAAAATGTCCACATTAAATTTTATTTGTATCAAATAATTGTGACATTCAGAGTCAATTATCTGTTGAGTTGAAAAAGTGCCTTAGTTGACTGTCTCAGATGAACAGGTAATCTAGATTAAGGAACATTTCTGAAAAAATTAGGATACATTAGTAACTAATTCCAGCTTGTCTAAATACACTCCAAAGAAATAAACCACAACATAAGCTTAAGAATATATTAAAAAGAAAGACAAAGAAAAACAAAAGGTACGGATGTATGCCATAGGATGACATGAAGTATGTTCAGCAACAATACATATTTTTTGCTTTATTCTTAAGATACTAAAATGTCTCTTAAGGACAAGATCCTATTCATACTGCTACTGATTTTAGATTCAAATTATTATGCAAAATATCCAATTTTTCATGATTTTCAGATGAAATTTCAAGAATGGTGTGATCAAAACCTATCAGCTATTCCTATTCATATTTTCAGAAATTGAGTAAAAAATTACATTACTGTAATTCTACACATACATTATTCTACATACAATATAATTATATCACAATTAAATAAGCTCAATTCTATTTTATTTATAAGATAATACTGAATAATTTTTAATAGAAATATCTCATTATAAGTAAACTCTTCAGAGTACATTTAAATGACTGTTGAAGAGAGAACCACACAAGTGGAAGCATGTTCATAACAACTTTATTATGAAATTAAAATGTAGCTAATTTTAAAATACTAAATGCCTGCTATACAGTTGTCTGTAAATTAGTTCAAGTGGTCTTTACTGCTAGTTGAAGTTATTAATATATTATTGTATTCTCCAAAATTTCAATCAGAAAGTTCATGAGCAGTTAGTGGTAATGTTAATGGGTAGCTGGAGAAATAGCAGTAAAAAGAAAAGTTCCTACTACATTTCTCATTATCTAAATAATTTTTCAGTGATATGCCCAAATCATTCTATTAATAACTTATCTGTGACAAACTAATGCATCAAAATGTGACACTATTTTGGTGCTATTATTTTAGATGCAAAGATATTTTTCTCCCTTGTTAGATTTTCTTAACCCATAGCCAATATTAAATTCTTCCAAAGAGTGGGGATAGCAGATGTCTATAAACGCTCCTAGTTTCATGATGAAAGGAAAACAATGGCTTGTGGATTACTGCAAAAATATTTCTGATAGGGAATAGTCAAATCTAATCAGTCACATGCAAATATTATTAATTTTGCTGCATGTATATTTCCAACTTTTAAAACCTAACCATCATAACTGACTTAACTAAACATTTTTACCCTGCTGTAGTCCTAAAATTAATTTTTTGTTTGAAATGCTGTAACAGAATTTGCATGAAGTTCCTTCCAGGAAAAGGGCTAATTTTTTTTGTTGTACTTTTCTCTGGAATGTTCACAGAGTTCTTCAGAATCCTGATCAAAACTGACAAAGTACATAAAAAAATTTCTTTATGAATGCTTTGTGACCTTTGCCATCCTTCACTATTTAGAGGCGCATAAAGAATAGATAACATATATGACTCACAAATTACCAATTATGAAAAATTATCTGGGGTAGAATGCTACAGTAATGCAAAAAGATGGATTACTTGTCATAAACCAGCAAAGCTTTTGTTGGCAAATCCAGTATCTCGCTTTCTTTAGTATTGGGAAACTTAAGATGATTTTTAAACTGCATTAACTTAAAAAAATACAGCCCATCATACAGGTCAACTCTGAAAGTGACCCAGAAATAATCTGCTATTTTTTAACCAATATGTATTTTATATTTGACTATCAGTTCTAAAAATCAAAATTCAGCAGAAATAGGATACATCACAGAGGAAGCAGATAGTCCTGTACTTCAGAGGTATCAGGGTTGCTGGTTCTACCAGCCGGATCTTAAAGTGATCTCAGAAGAGTGCTGCATTTGTCATTGCCAGGTAGGCAACAGAATTTAATTTGTCAATAATCATGTTTTAGAGCACAGGCATTCCCTCCTCTAAAACACTACTCCTGCATTAGAAATTCTTCAGAGTTTTGGTTTTACTTTTTCTCTGCATCTTGGGGGAGACAGATGTGAGAATGTGAGAATGAATTAATATCTGCAGAAAATAAAATAAGCTTCAGAGTATTACAATGCAGTGTCATCAGCTGTTGAGGAGTTATCCATGAAAAACTCTGTCTAGTGATGCAGCCGAGCATTCATTACACTCTCTGACTGGTAAATGACAGGCCTGCTCAAATCAGAGATAAACCAAGATGAACTTTATTTTCATCCCGAAACTGAAAACCCCCTTTTCAGCCTTTTGCCTTCCCTGCAAACAGTGAAACCATTGCTTGTGGCACAATGCTGAGAGAAAAATAGCAGCAAGAATGCTTCTGGTGCTTATGAAAGTAACTGCTGTGTCTCTCAGTTCCCGTTTAAGTACTAACTCCCTTTTCAAGTACACCTTTTGCTCTGTCTATGTTAGAATCCACACTAATCTTTGGCTTACTAACTTTGGCCGAATCAAGAGCGGACATCTGATTTAGAACACCACCAGTTACACCACTTAACTGTCTTGCACTATGAGAAAGAGTGGAATGATTTAATTAAAATAATTTAATTCAAATCAGACATATTTGACACTGTAAGTAAAGGAGCAGAAGGGTGAGTGCAGTGATCCGGAGACAATGAAGCATACTAACCAGAATTTCTCAGGTTCAGATCCCAGGTCAGATACATACTCCCTGCTCCCAGCTTCAGCCGAGAGTGTGCCCGGAGGTGGCTGCCTCTGCTTTGGGGAGAATGGAGGAATAGGCTTGTGTGTCGGGGTTGGGGGAAAGGGGGGATTAGCTGCATTGTCACTCACTAATGACAGCTGCCAGATGATTAGAAAGCACATTAAATTCTTAACTTTAACTCTGCTAATCAGCAAGATCAAGCTCCTAACACCAAACTGGAGTGTTTTCAAATTAAAAAGAAAAAAAGGAAAAGAGAGAGTTAGCACATTTGCTGCCTAATCAGGATGCAAGGCAGTGAAAAAGCACACGGTTTTAAAAACAAACTTTGATGGAATAAAATACTTGACTGATTTGGGTTGGCCTCAACAGCATCATTTGCAATGGCTGTGCATACAGGACTGAGGTTTTAAGCAGTATTATTTCTTCCAATTAAATCCTGACATTCAAGAATCAACCAAAAGAATGGAAAGTGTATTTAAGCATTTTGGCATCATATTTTTCAAGCAGGTCACACTTGAGAAAGGCATAACTCTGCCACAAAACTAAACCAATCCAAAAACTTGCAGAAGAAGACCTGAGTAGCCTTTATCATGACTATCCTCTGAGTAGACTCTTGATCAAGGCAAATGTACATTAACTTCTTGGAAATATGCAATTTTGCTATATTCTCCATATAGACAGAAATCTGACATCTTTAATGCTATGTTTGAAGTTTTTGTCCAAAATAGATGGTTAATGGTAAAGCTATAATGAATGTATTTATATATTTTCTTGAGGTTTGGTTGGGTTTTTTTGTTTGGTTGGTTTTTGTTGTTGTTGGGTTTTTTTTGTTCAGGTTTGGGGTTTGGGGTTTCGTTGTTTTGGTTTGGTTTGGGGTTTTTTTGTTGTTGTTTATTGTGTGTGGTTTGGGCTGGTTTCTTTTTCTGCCTTTTTATTTTTTTTTTTACTTAACATATGGCTTTGATATGGCTACTTTTGGATACACAGTAGTTACTAATTTCTATTAATTAATTAATTAATTAATTAATTAATTTATTTATTTATTTAAAACCCATTTTATGGCTTTAACAAACCCTTACTTTCTGCCTCACATTCTATACAATGTAGCCCCTATTTGCACCCAAGTGCTACTAAATTACAGATAAAGTTACAGCAAATTTGTTTTCTCAAAAAAGCAGCGAGGCCTAACATCCCTTGAGTAATAACAACCTTGCTTTTAATTCAGAAGTAGAACTGGGATAATTTTCCCTCAGAAAAGGCAACAATAGAGCTGTTCTTGCAGGGCTGAATGGGGCATGTCTCAGCTTGCAGGTGTGCAGGTGCTGGAGTGGAGAGGCAGAAGATTGCCTGACCTGGGTGGGCAGCCCAGGCTCTGGCAGGTAACTCCAGACTGGCTCACCATCTATTGGATGGGGTTGATGGAGCTCTCAACTCTGAAGCAAAGAAACATGCTCCAGTGAACCAGTAATTTATAGAGATGTATCTTGCTCATACTGATGAAATCAAAGTAGCTAATAAAAATCTGAAGCACACTTGGAGCAAAGCAGAAATGTTAAAACTCCATAAACCACAGCCAAAATGATTCTTGAATGTGAAAACACTACATTATAAAGACCTACCAGCACACTGCAGTTATTTTCCAAATGTTTCAGCTAATAGACTGTGATAAAGAAATAACTTCTTTTTAATGTGTTTCACTGGAGTTGTGTTAATGAAGCTTAATATTCAGGATTAAAATCCCTATTCCAGCAGATGTGAAGCTGCAGTGCTATGAAGAGAGTGATATAATACAGAAACAAACCTCAAACAAGGCGTTAGTTACCTCTACTGTAAAATAAACCACTCCAATACATTGCCATGTTTACTCGCTGCAATATTATGATACTCCTTCCAAGAGATGAAAAGCACATTTAAGGAACAAGCATTAAGTGTTGTTAATGTGGTCTTATGCTGGTAATCATTGTCTTGGGAAAAGTATACTATATTTTATATACTAATGCTGTGATGTGTTTATTAACTCAGAATCCCTCTGCTAACAGTGCTTTAAGCAAGAAATAATAATTATGGTGGCAAATATTAAAAAACTTACTTTTAAATTTAACTTATCTTAAAGGAATATATTATCTGCTGGTATTATTTGTTCTTCAAGACAGTAGAGCAAGAATACTGGTATAGGAAGCAAAAATTACTGAGTCTTTCTTTTTAAAGGAAAACATGCTTTAATAAACATTATTTGGTATCCCTTACAGTAGTGATTATCCATTTTCAAAGGCTTTAGCCGGTTTTAATTTTAAAAATACACTTTTCCTGGAAAATGAAGGATTTTTCATTGGAAAATAAAGATTAAAATACATGCACTTGTGCCTTCTGGTCTGAGATAAGGAAGAGATTTTTTTTCTCTGTCTTGTAAATGAGCAACAGGAAGAAATAGAGCAAGAACAGCTAAACAGACAGAAGCACTTATGAACTGAGGAGAAATGTAAGGAAATACCAGAAGTTCCAATTACTGAATACCAGTTTTAACAGATAACTCTGCAATGCTAATAACCACTGTGAGAGTAGCAGTCAATCCCAAATAAATAAGACTAAATTATATCAAATTTTTTATTTTGAAAATCAGTGGGTTCTCCATAGAGTACTTGTACACATGCAAAGCAGTTGGTTTCTTGTAACTTCAGAGCAACAGTAATACTGTAGATGTTATTCATAGAAATGTACAAACTCACAGATCTGCCATACAGTTGTAAGTCTATTCAACATCAGCTGCAGCCATTTGGCTTACAGCTATTAATTTTTTTTTCTCTTCAGTAACAAATGGAGTCACATTAGTTATTTCCAATAAATTCTACTTATTCTAATTTTAATAAATTTCTAGTTATTAGTGTTAATACTTACCCTGAAATAAATACAATCTGACACTGAACCCAAAATAAACAGTACTTTAAAAATTATGTCTTGTTTATTTCCATGTATAATTTAAATTATACTTTGTTTATTGTGAAATATTAAACACATTGCATGCATAGGCATCTTTTTTTTTTCTTTCTGAGAGTAATTAAGTTAAAAGAAATGAACAAAAAAATCCCCTGCTTTCGTCAAACAAATGGTTATGACATTTACAGGTTTTACTTCAAGGTCAGCTTCTTCCTGCAGAAGTTAAATCACATAATCATGACACTTGGTAAAAATTTAACATTCTGTCTACACTGTTAAGTGTCCCACGTATTAAAAAACTATCTAGATGCCACTGTTTCTTGCCTTGACACTTAACTAAAATGATCTTTGAGGCAGTTTTTTCTCCTCTTTATATTGCCATGACCAGTACAAGAAGTTACTGTGCAAGATAAGCCATTACAAACGTGCAGGCTTTACCAGTGAGGTAAAGCTACAAGAGCATTTTCTTCATGAAACTGCAACTGCAAATTTGGCCTTTAAATGAGACATTTAGGAAAACATCCTGTGTGGATGGTTCACCCCTGTCACCAGGATCTTTAGGTGCTGCCTTGGGAGGGATAGGAGAAAAGCACATAGAAAAGTAGTTCAGGAAAGCAACATTTTTTGTAAAATGTTTTCTTAATTTTTCAAGGATGGAAAAGAACTGGAGTGGAAACTTCATTAACCTTGACTGAAACTACACAATAAAAATTATACTAATAAACTGCTGTATTACTCATACATAATTTAGAAGAAAATTAAAAATATCCACCCTTTGTAAACTTCATAGGTGTTTTTCTGCAACAGTGCCCTTCAGAGATTTGTCCCCTTGACATTAAAATTGTCTGCTCAGTACACAGACTCGTTATCCCAAGATAGGGACAACTTCTAGTGCAATGGCTTTTTCACATTCTGTCAAAAGGAAGCTGACAAAAAACAATTGTAAAAGACCACTGCTTTCACAGGACTTCCCTGCATATCTCAGTGGAGTTCCACTGGAAACAAAGCTTCTCACGTTGCAAGTCCACCTCACCTCATGTGGGATATCACCACCACCACAAACAGCATCACCACCTCACAGGGATTTACAAGAACGAAACAAGCTTTCAAACTCTTTCCTGGTCCAAAGCATACATTTATGGAATGGGAAACGTAGCATCTCTCTTTTGCTAAGAACATAGGATAAAATTAGGTGTGGCAGACACTCCCTCTTTAGCAAAAAGAGACAAAACTTCACATCTAAGTTTTGCAATGATTACTTAGGTAGTTAGGGTTGTTTGTTTTTTTTTTTTTTAAGGCTTTACTTACATCACCAATAAAAGCAATTACTGCTAGTCATATAGCATGATGTGGCAGTACTAGACACAACATATGCTCTAAGCATTTTTTTATGTTAACAGCCTGGATTTCCCATTCAGCTACCAAAACTGAAATTATAAAATTGTGAGTTAAACAATATAAGCAATAGAAAAATATTTCTCATGCATATTTGAAATGTTACAAAATAGTCTAAAGTGTTTTCACTCCAGGAAAATCCAGCACTGTGAAAAGAACTGGTTTTTTCCTTAATTCTTCTACTGAGACACGTCATCACTTACCAGCTACGCACCTACTAAAGAAACAACTACTCTACAGGGATAAGTACACTGAAGATTCCTTAAGGAGCAATAGGAAGAAACTGCTAGTTTAATTTCTGAATTTAATTTCTGTCCTTTCTAACTTTTGCACACTGTATTTTCAAAAGATTTTAAATAATTGCTTCTCTGTCTGCTTTACCTTACTTGAGCTTTTCTTGCCAAAACACATCTGCTTCTTTTGTTACTATACTGTGACTTTTGGCAAAATCATTATGTTACATTACTTTAACTACTGAATGGCCCAGAGAAATCAGTGCGTCTTACGGTTCTTTCACCTCAAAACAAACCTTGTACTACCGATTCCTACAAAAAAAAAAAAAAAAAAAAAAAGAAGTAAAACACTCTGTATGTGACTTTATAATGTGTTTGTTCTCATAATATTTATCATTAAAAATATGATGAAAAAGAGATAACTGAATCATGCACAGTATCTAAGTCATGGAAGTTTAAATGGCCAAGATCTTCTGAGATAACTGTGAAATAGCAGCTCAGGACACCTGAGGACTGAACACCCAAGCTACTTAGTAATTATCCAAATTCAGTGTTAATGATGTCTGAATTCCTTCAAGTGCAAAGTTTGTCATTTAGTACTGTTTTATGCACTGAAGAGGAGAGTGCAAGTAAGAATTGGTGATGCAGTGCAAGTCCTCTCTGGGGGCCCAATGGTTCACTCTGCAACTCTTCCAGTAACACCAGGGACTGGGGGACTGACTTGTATATACCTTGGGTTATCAGAAACATACTGCAGAGTAAGACTGTAACTCATCTTAATTGGCTGCCTAGATTTCTAGTCACATCACTGCCTTAACGGGAAATCTAACCTTGCTTTTAGAACTTTTTAGGTAATCCTAAATACGGGAGAGTAAACAATAGTTTTTGCCAACTTCAACAATTTTTCATCAACAATATTTTCATCCATCAGAATTTTTGGTGTATGAAGCTATAATAGCATTCAAAAAGATTTGGTAGTTAAATACTTTCAGAATACTGTTAGCTTCCTAAGGAGCATACAGGGGGAAGACGGTATAATATTGAAGGAAAAGTCTAAGACTTGCAATACCAATGTTTTATGCTGCTGTCTATTCCCGTTTAATAAATCACAAAATAAGGAAAATAATTCCCTGCAGCATAGGTGTTTTTGAGATTTAACACCTTAAGATTATGAAGAAACTCAGAACAGCATCTAGTTAGGTACTAAAATATATATGCAGGAAAAGTAAACACCTAAGGGAGCAATTAAAGTGCTTAAAGGTAGAGCTAGTGCCGTTTTAGACACCCTAGGGTGGGCACCACAGTCACCTGGATGGTGATGGCAGAAATGACAGAGAACCTAAGACAGAGACATACTCTTCTGGGGCAGTAGCTGGACAGCACATAAGATGCTTGACATTACTGAAAATGGCACAGGTCTTGGGCAATAAATCTCACTGTTAAACTAGTTTAGCAAGTATGCAGTCACTCTGTGAAGAAAGTAAAATGAAAGTGACTTTTTATAAACAAAATAAAATACTTAAAGAGGCTTTTACATATACAAATATTCCTGAGTCTTTCTTTGCATCAGATTTGCAAACACACAATTTGTGAAACAAAAAATGTAGACTGATGACACCAGTTTTTCCACAACTGGAAAAACTGGTTATATTCATTTGTTATAGTTAAGAGGTGCATTTTTAATCATAGCTGGTGCTGGATTGTTCTTTCAGTATTAATAGCTAATGGATCTCTTAGGTCCTATATACCAGGTTCTCTTATTTTTTTTATTTCCTATTCCACCTTCTAAAGCCTGACACAAAGTATAGCTAAGTGTTGTAAAAAGCTTAAATCCCACTGTAATTTTAAAGAGGTCCAACGTTAGTTCTGCTGATATATATATAAAATTAGGAGGAGAGGAAACAGAACTTAGACCACTTTTCTTTTTGTCTGCTTTACTTTGGGAAAAAAAAAAAAACACCAAACTGCACAGCAGTCTGGTCCACTTATTTTTCTAACCTGTTGATGCAGATACAGATGACAAAAAGCTGAAAGACTCTTACGTATGTGCGTAACATGCATCAGAAATTAATCTTGTTCCTGGCCTTGCCATTGCCATGTCACTTTACTTCTGCAAATCTCTCTTTTGAGAACAGGCAGGTTTGACAGCAACAGCAATTTTTGGAAAGGCTTTTTTTGGGAGATAAGAAAAGCTTTTCCAACTACCTTACTGGCACTTACTCATATTTCAAATTCTAGACAAGAGATGGCAAGGATAATTTGATGATACATCTTGCCCAGGTTTAGCAAAAAATGATATTTGAAGGTTGTATCCTCAATAACAGTATCCACAATGGGAACATCTACAAGTTTTTAAATATATGTGAAATTCTAAATATTTTACAATTACAACGTCAAAAAATAAGGAAAATTTGTAATAATCAAAAAAAAATGCATTTCAACCCCCTTATGGTATCATACCAAATCTCTCCAGAAACATAACCTTTGTCTTTCATCTTTGAGTGACATTGCTCCCAAAATACACAGTAGTGATTGTTTCCCTTTTTATTAGGGAAAAAACTCAGTAAATTGATGAAATTGCTTTGCTGCTCCATATCCTTCCAGGAACAAGTTCTTTTAAATCCTGTTTCCTTTCCAATTAATTTATGTGACACCTCCAGAATTAAATGGCTTATTTGCAAGAGAACTAACACACAATCAAAATCTAGGGACACTATTATGTCATTTTCACACAGGAATTCTGTAATGTTAGAAGACAAAGTGAAGGTGAGTTAGACATGACAAATGACTTGGATGCAGGGAGAATAATTTTATCAATATTTGAGAGGCTGAGAAAGAAAGAAAAGTATCTTCTCTGTGTATGCAGGTACACATATAGAATGAATGAAAGGAATAAGAACATGAATAGGAGAATGTGTTCATAAGAAGCTTTAATTTGAGGCTAACATCTGTGTTCATCAAGTGAGGTCACTCTGCTTCCAAGTGAGAAACTAACTACATTTATTTTATGCATAACAGTTAAATGTTCAAGTAGGCAATTAAGTACCTTACTGAGGCCATTTTGGGATACCAAGCACTTTGAAGATTATATATTCCCTCATAGTTCATGTTGAGTGTATCTCTAAGTAAAATACTCTAAGTAAAAATTCTCTTTTGTTACTCAGTTAGGAAAAATACTTTAAAGGCATTTTTGATAATGTGCATCTTAAACTTTTCATTAAACTATCAAATTTAAATTTTAACTTTTTGTGCACTCTGACATTTTTGTCTGGCATTTTCATTAATTTTGCAACATACATAGCTGAAATGTTAACTGATCAATACTTTGTCTCTCTCCTGTAGCACTAGAGCAAAGCTCCCTAAGGACCACAGAGCAGCACAGAAATTAAATGTGTAGCAAATGTTAATGTTAAACACAGTAGTACTTACTGTATAAAGACTGAAATGGTTAAAAGAATTCCAAATGGACAGATGGTAGCACAAATTATTTACAATCCCATTTCAAGATTAAACTTTGTCCATAAAATAATTCATTGACTCACACTGAAGTGTGTTCTTTTACTGATAGCTCCATTGTCCAATTATTTTTGTGCTCATTACAGTGAAAATTGCGAGTACCAGAAAAAAAGAATACACACCTTTTCCCCCTCATGTTGCGCACACTGACATCTAAAGAACAGAAATGTCTGCTTAAGAAGCTGATGGAAATTAGGCCAAACTTAGCAGACATTTCAGTGCCCACAGTGGATTAATCTGAAGAAAAAAAATCCACTTTTGCTGAAGTTCTTCTTCCTGAAATGTACCATATTAATTACCAAATAAAAATTTTTAAAATTAACTGCTAAATAATGCAAAGGTCTGTTTTAAACAGAGAAAAATATATGATTTTCTAGCAAATGCTCTCTACATATTCCCACTGTATTTAGGTCTTAAGAAGCATAAGCAAAAGTACACAACACATCCTTAATGAACCTAGACAAGTGATATAATAAACCAGTTCTGCAACGGAAATATTAACTTAATGTTGTTGCTATGCACTTCGTTTATTTAACAGGAAATAAATAAAAAAAGCAGGAGAGAATATAGACGTTTCTAACTGCTCTAAGACAAAGTAATTTAGTAGCCAGATAAATCTATGGGTTATTTATTAATGTCTTTACATATCTGAAAAATAACAGCTATTAATACATCACATTTATATCAGCATGACAGTTTATATATATATATATATATATATATATATATATATATATATATACACACACACACACACACATATATATATATATATATATATACAATTTTTTTTCTTCTGATGAGAATTACCAAAGCATAAAAAAAAAGGAAATGGAGTGAAAACTCTCAGTTATTCAGACAAAATCCCCAGTGAAGGAGATTTAGCTGAGGAAATGCATAATCTAGAACATTGAAAATTTAACTTGAAGTTTCTGTGTGTCTATGAACAGCACAGACAACACTGATCATTGAGCTGATGCCTTTGGACAGATTTTAGAAATAATCAATCCTAAAATTTCAATACAGCATTTCTGTACCTAAAATGTACCAAATGTAAAAGTTTGAGATTGCTAAGCTCAGGAGTGTAAATAATCAAGCAAGCCCTTTCAATGAACATTGTTAGCCTTGGTGACTAACAGTGTGACTCTCCAAAGAGTATGACTTTAAAAAGAACTGTGGTGATGAGTGCACAAGGCATATGAAGCAGGTAACTGTAACTTGTTATAGTTAACATATTAATCAAAGTGTTCTGTAGGTTTCCAAGAGTAGTTATTCTTTCCTGATCTATCCTAGAAATTAAACTTTTGAAAACGGAACTGTTCTGCCAGAATTTCTTCACCTGTGGTCTCCTATATCCCCATCAGAAAGAAAAGCCCACACAATCAAACAGTATTCATAATTGAAATGCAAAGAACATGGGGCATTGAGAGATACAAAAAATCAACCCTTACATATGCAACCTAGGTGAAATGACTGTAACTCTGTATCAGGATGCACCCATCACAGTAAATTTTCAAATCCAACAGGATAGAAGAAATGGTTAGTTTAAAGTTTTACTTCTCATATGTTGTTTATTAGTCTAGCTAAAGAGCTGAAAACCTCCAGAACAGCCTGTTTCTCATCTCCTTTCTGGAACTGACATTTCACTGTGAGATATTCTAGCCTCTAGAAGACAACTTCACAAGGAGATAGAATTTGTATAATAGTGAAGAGAAAATTAAACATATGCATACATTTATTTTATACACTCTATTAAATTCAAATGTTACCTCAGTGCAAGTCTAATTCATCATAAGACAAGCAAGTGGATTACTCTCAAGATTTCAACAGCCTATGAAGTCCAGAAACCATCCAAACCCAAAGTTTATAATCATGATAAAAATTCACGCATATTTGACTTGGCCAGCAAAGACTTCTTTTGCCTGATACAGGAATGATTTTGATCCTTGGAGAGGATAACATTGGGTCAAAAAGCATAGGAGGCATTTTGGATGCAGAAGTGGAATACATCTGTACAATCACAGTACATAAAAATTTACTGCAACACTTACATAAGCAAAAAAATTACTGCAACAAACCAAGAAAACCAGTTTTTTTTTTTTTTTTTAAATATATGTCTCTCTAGATAAATATGTATGAAAAATATTAACATACCTATAAAAATACAGCCAGGAAAATGTTTCTACTACAATACTCTGTAACTATAATAATAGCATGTACTGATTATAGACCTCCCTACTTAAATTGTTTTACATACTACTACTACTTCTTATTATGACACTGATTTTTTTCTATGAACAGAAAAAAATTACAGTTTAACAGCAACACCACTGCTTCCATGGCCACAGCAGTGTGCCATGGGGAAAAAAAATGCCCAAAGAATAGGATGTCTTTCTGTTTTCCCTTCTTGCACTGGCAACAGCTGTGTGTTTCACATCCATATTAAAATCTGACTTAGAGTGATGAATACTTACTAACTTAAGCAGTAGTAGCAATATGAACATTTGAGTTTTATGCTGAAACCTGTATTTTCCTATGAAGTGTTGGTAACTTTTAACTGAAATGATAGATCGCCTTTCTTACAGTAAATAGTAGCAAGTATATTTTATCTTTGCACACAGTGCCATTACTACAGACATCAGTATAAGTACAACCCCCTGGCTCTTTGAATAGCACATGTATCTCCTGTACTCCCAATGACCTTGAAAAACAACGGTTTAACATGCAGCACAGTAAAAACAGAGCCCTGCAAGGAAAAACTTTCTGCAAAACAGTGTGACCCAACTACCCCATTTTACTGCACAGCCAGCTACCAATGCCTGGTTTAAATTCTCCAAATTTGAGGCATGTGACCTTCAGGCACCCAAGTAAAAAGTATTGTCACCAGACAATATCTATAATTATTTAAAGTTATACCAAAACACTTCTCTATTCATAATCATAGTGGAGAGGCTACTAATCTCAGTACCTCTCAGACAATTAAAAAAAGTTAGAAATTCCAGAAAATATGTCCGTGCATACATTTCTACTCTCTAATGAAAAAATAATGGTCTTGTTTGTAGCTCTTACAACTTTAAAAATAAAGAGGTGTTTATCTGGGTAACACAATGCAATCTACAATTGTGCTTGGAATTTTTAAAATGTAAAAGAAAAATAAATTTAATACTAATAAAAGAAAAATAAATTTAATACTAATATTGTTCCTGAAGAAACAGCAATTTTTTTTTAATAGCTAAAAACATATTCACTTAAAAACATTCACTAAAAACTATGACCAGAGTTTGCTGCCTAAAAAGTACTAGTTTGTTTGCATTTATGGTTTTAAAATTGGGTTTGTTTTATTTTGGTGGCATTTTTAAATCTAGGAACACCACCTTTGAATAATTATCAATCAAAAATACTTTGAGAGTCATTATTCAGTATGCAAGGGGACCAAACAAAATTCAATGGACGTAATTTGTGAGAGCTTAAAATATATTATCCATAGTTCACTGACTCTATTTTGATTCGGCTCACCTGCTTGCAACTTATATAATCAATTACTTTTTTACTATAAATACACAATTATAAATTAAAAAAAACCAACACTCTACCTTGTTTGTGTGACATTTTAGACTTAATTTCTTTTTTAAAAAACTGAATAAATGTGACTTATGATATCATCGTAATGCAAACTTTTAAATAAATTAAAAAGAAACCACCAATCTACACAGTATTGTCTCAGTCTAGAACACAAACACCCTGGGATGATTAAAAATAGTATAAAGAAGATCATACCAAAAAGGCAGCTAGACTTCTTGGTGGAGAGTCCCAGTCAAAACAACTGCTAATATAGCAGACAGCAGTAATGAGCGCCATGATACAATGCTTCATCCGGATGAAGTTCCTTAACAGTAGCTGTTAAAAAGAGGAAAGGTTGAAAATATTTAAAAACCCCAAAAAGTTTCAGGAGAGGCTCACGCTAACAATACTGTCATTCTCAATTTGGGTGAAAGGCTGAGAAAATATTAAGCTCTCTAGCTCACAAACTGAGCAAGTTAGTTTAAAATCTGAGACTTGGAAGAGAGAGAATTTGCAAATTGTGTCAATTGGTGTTTGTTGTTTAATTCTAGATGGTACAAAAAATGTTCATCATTCAAAAGCCACGTGCAAACTGTCACAAATTATTTTGTTAATTAGATTTCAGTTTCATTAAGTCTTTAACAAGTGCTGGCCATTTTTAATAAAAAGATGCTGCAGTACACTAACCTGAAACCATGCAACACTACTGCTCCAATATAATTAAGATATCTGCTCCATTTAACATTTTTAACAAATTTGTCTGCTGTGATGTATTTTGAAAGCATTGTTTTAAGCATCTGCCAAGGTAATCTACATACTTTCGAATTACATATATGTAAGACATAACAACTCTAGGTTTTGATTCAGGAAAATGTACTTCAATCCTCCAAAATGGCAACACATTTCACCACAAAGAGTGAACAAACCAGTGATGTTTTCTGTGAAATGTATAGAAAATGGTCACTCCTCTAGCCTTCTCCAAAAGTCACAATGCCATTTTCATTTATGATATAGGAAGAAGAATTATACTTGAGTAAAAGGCTTTGTTCCTTCTTTGCAACAATAGTAATGCAAAATACAGCTTTAGTAACTGTATTACTCAAAATTGCAAAAAAAGAAATATTTTGATTTATGAAATGTTTTATTTTATGAACTGTTATAAAATTCATTCAGCAGGTAATTTAAACCATGCTTAAGTATACAAGCTTTCAGAAACAAAGAAAGAAGTTCTGAGACCTTTGACTTTTCACTGAAAACAAAAAAAATCTTGTTCCCATAGTCCAACAATTTCTCTCTATCTAAGATACAACATTTGTGGAACAAGATTAGTCCAAAGTAGTTTGAGTGCAGAAAAATACGTGTGTTTAAACAATTTTTTACCAAAGCATTAAAATTGTGTGTAGCAAAAATATCCATAGAAAAAAGAGTCAATACATTTCCTACTCCTGGGATTCCAAAGAGTTTCAGTCTGCTTTCACCTTTGATTCAAACCTTACTCCAGTAACTTCCTTGAAATTTGGCTAAAAGAATGATGACTCTTTACCCTGCAACAAATGGAGAACTTTTGGGTCAAAGTTAACAGCAAAAATTTATGCAAGACTTATTTTACATGCACCTGTGCAATAATCTGATATGTGTGAAACCTAATGGTTTCAACTGTGTTGTTATTCATGTATTTGATGGAAATTAGGCAGCAATTTATAGAGGAGACACATTAAACCCATGTATTCAGTTTCTGACTTCTCAACCTATCATATTCTTTTGTAAACACGTAATGAAAATGTTATTCTTTACTCTCAGCAGTCGGATACCAGATATTTGAATGTGCACACTTGATAGTAAGGATTTTAGAAGGGATTAGTGTTTCCTTACTCTTTACCTGTTTAGACAGTCTGTCTTCCTCTTCAATGTACTTCTGTTCTTTGGGCATTAAGGTTCGTATGCTGGCTTTCACCTATGCATTAAAATGCGTGTCAGTATTTCAAGTTTACTTGCTCCTCACTAGTAACACAGGCTTCAATTCACAAAATTTACCAAGTTTCAAAGTCATGGCTGCCAAGATCAGAACACAGAAGCATACACAGAGACAAGAGCTGCTGCTCTGTACATTAGCAGCAATAGCAGCAGCAGCAACAAAAAGAGTGGGTGTGCCAAGCATTGGCAGAAGAGTATTCTGTAGTATACATCAAGGCTTAGAGAAAATGAAGAATGACAGAAATTCTCTACAAATCAGGAACAAAAGCTTTCATGAAACTGAACTCTTTAGCAGTACAAAAAAACCCAAAGTTAAGACTTACAGCATTAAAAATCACATCTATTTCAAGATAGATGACCCCCTTTGTTGGCCCTGTCAGCTGCTTGTTTTTCAAGACGTAGGCTTTCTGTTCACCATTTTGAATCTGCAGGAAAAGGACATGACAGCCGTCTGTCTTGCGGTCTCTGCTGAATACACCCCCCCGGTGACCCCTGACCCTCAGCTGCTGAAACTGACAGAGAACCCAAAACAACTGTGGCAAGTCTGACAAGTACCTGTTCATTACCAGGACCGAGTCTGTCAGGAAAAATTAACTATCATGGGATTCAACATGGCCGTGAATAGAGTATGTTAAAATTTTAGTGTTCTTATTACAGATCTTGGTTGAGAAATGACAGACTCAGAGCTGCAAATTTATTATTTTTTTCTCTTTCCCTCCTTCAGCGGGAAAAATTCAGAGCAGTATGTCAGGTGAATGAAGCTTACAGACAGCAATGGTATAGCAACTTTGCCTAGAAAGTCAGCACTTCGATCGCGGTCTTCGTCGTAAACTGTCACTTCAAGCACTGAATGGATGTCCTTTATATTGCTACAAAGAGAGAAGAAAGAAATCACATTTACACCAGTGGGCACCAAGGGCAAAACTGTAAAAGGTTAACACAGATATCCGTCTGTTTTTCCAAGCCATGGAGGAGAACGAGATTAAGTGAATGAGACATCTTTGCATATAATCAAAATGCTTTCTAAGGGCTGCAATGATTACTCTGTCTCTCTCTCTCTGCAAGGTTTTTTATATATAACCAAAATACTTTCTAAGGGCTGCAGTTATGACTCTTTCTCTCTGCAAGGCTTTTCCTGCACAAGTTTTCTGAAGGATGCTTCTTTAATCCTGCCTGGGGTTTGCACTGCATGACCTGCAAGGAGAAGCACTGGGGGATTTACAGCCACCAGCAGGAGGACAGAGAGCTTTTAAAAGCTACTCTTAAACACTGCTACCCTTGTGGCAATTCTTACTGCAAATACAGTGAAACCTGTAGGTTTGTAAATAGAAACAACTGCAAGCTACAAGACCATAACCTTGCACTAAGAACAAGTTCTTTGTTTCTCAAATTCTTATTAAATTAATAATATTCAACAAATTACAGCAAATAAAGAACAAATAATACGGAACAATGCATCTTTCAGGTACAACTGAGGAAAAAAGACTGCAAGCAATTAAACACTCCATTGCCATACACAGGAAATGACTCTACATGTAAACTTTTGGGTGAAAAATTCCTATTCCTTATTTGAATAAAAAATTATTTGTGAGAACTCATATTTGATTGAATGGCTGATCCAGGAAATACAAATTCAAGCAAAGCAGTTCAGCTTCAGTAAAATATATTCCTCCAGATGAGGGATTGCTAGCCCAAAAATTAATTAAGAAATCTGAGGATAAATGTAAATGTACATAGGAGGAAGGCCTTGAAACCCTTTATAGGTTTTCTATTCGATTTCTGATTAGTCTTTTGTCGTCTACAAATTCAGGCAATTCCTTGTGCAGAGAACACTGTTGAGAAGTAGAGGACCATTAGTTATTGGCTCTACTGGTAAATAATTAAAAATATATTAACAAACAATTTAGCATGGTTTTGCAGATACAGAAATGAAAACTACTCTAATAAGCTGTTGAAAAGTACAAGTACTGTGAGATTTTTTTTGTTTTGCTCTGAATTAATTTCTGAGAGCTCATTGCAGGTCACGAAAACCTGTGGATGCTAAATATATGAACAAGAAATCTACAGGGGAAAAGAAAAAATTAAAATCACACAGAGTTTTGACATTAAGGGCAAAATATAACATTTTCATGTATGATAAAGTGAAGTGTACACAAATCTAAAGCTCCTACTGTTTTTGCAGAGGATTGTTACTGATTTCAGCAGCGGTGATCAGGTTTTTCTACTCACTGGTGTCACATTACAGTCAGATAGAGAGAAGGGAGAAAAAAAGGCAACTGAGCAAGGCAAACAACAAGGACATTTTGTCTGTGGAAGACCTTTCTTCTATTTTGTTAAAGCTTTTAACTGTCCTCAAAATAACACAAGGATAGAAGAACAAATCACATCACTCCCCAAACAATTGTTTTAGACTGCATTTTACTCAACAGCTGGATTGTACTAGTATGATACTAGATGGTATTGTGAGAAGGGTAGCTAGTAAATGGAAACAAGAAGTGGAAAGGATTTCATCAAAATTCAGAGAAATGTAAATGCATGTAGAATTTCTAACTTTATGTAGCTATCTAATGTTTTTTACAGTTAACAACCACATTTAAATAAAGGTCATAGTCACAGTATCTTTTTTCTCCCCACTCTAAACTTCAGGGGCAAATCCATCACAGTGGATTTGACCCTTGAAACTCTTGCTGAACCTAACAGGAGTCTGGTGTGCATAGCATTACTCATACATGCTTTCCAAGAACAGTCCTGGCATTTTTGTGTTTAAAATTATACCACTTCTGTATTTATTTTTTAATCCTCAAAAGATATTTGGATATTTAGATAAGAAATATCAGTATGCCATCACTATTCTTCTTTAGAACTACCAGTAAGTATTTTTGTTCCCTCTCCAACACCCTCAGCTCCAAAATACTATCCAAAACCCACTGCCCATTCATTCCCCTGAACTAAATCCAAACACCTACAATGTGAAGATTTTGTTCCATTCTGGATTGAGGTTCCTGTAGACAGTATGTGTCAGCAGTCTGTCATTGTTCAATTCAACTACACAAAATGGGTCACTTTTACCTGTAAGAGAAAATTTGGAAGTAATTTTATGAACTAAGAAAATATATGAAGAGCAAGCTTTAAACAAAAACAAGTTTGGAGGGTTGTTTCTCATCTTCTGAGCTTCACTGTAATGGTCTGCACTATATTCAAGATATTCATAACACACTATACATCTCCATAATCTACTAACATGATTTGCTAAAAGAACAATTATTTTGCTTTAAAAAAAAGGTGAGTACCATACGTACTCTTCTGATGAAACACAGCATGTTCCTAGAAGTTGCCAAGCACCCTTGTGAGACAGCTAAGAGAGCTTCAATGGTACCAATGACCCATTGACCTTAAAGATAATATAATGAAAGTATTTTGGTATGAAAGCAATGCATTACTCTGTATTATTTGTAACAACATAGCACCTATGAAAATTATCCAAAGACTATTATGTCTTTAACTGTGTTTCATGCTGTACAAATCCTCTCCCCAAAATCAAATAATCTTGACATCAGCCTCATATAAAATCCTCATATAAAACACAAGACAAAGTGGGCAAGTACAAATAAAGAATGAGATTATACAGGTTGGAATGTTGGAATATAGCATCAGCACAGCAGAAAGGCAAACATCCTTGGTATTTTATTATACACTAAAGCACAAAAAAGTAGTTCTGGGTATATTTACAACGAGGTCCCTCATCATGAAAGCCACCAAAGGGAAAGTATGAAGTTGCTGCTTTGAAAACGCATTATGGAGATAACTGAAGCAAGTTTTCCTTTAAACTTTTTTTTCCTTTAAAGAAAAGTAATGGGCAAAGCAAGTCCGTGTATCTGTGTGTGTGTGTGTGCTTGTCCTTAAATATGAAATAGGCAACTTACAGGAAAAGCCTGCAGGCAAGCAGAGCTTAGATACTAAGGAGAGTGCAAGAAAAAAGATCAAAACTGCAAGTTTACAGGTAGAACATGAAACTGACACTAACCCTTTTAAGGTTTGATTTTGGAAAGGTGGTGTGGTTTAAGCTCACCAGGAAGTCAAGCTGCTCCCCTTTTCCCCAACACCTCTTTCAGGTGAGAGAAACTAAAGGCAGCAATTATGGGTTGAGGTAACAACTTATTGGAAACAGCAATGAGATAAGAAAGTAAACAGTAACAGTGTATAAGAGAGGCTGATTACAAGCAAAATGCTCCCTGAGTCCGGCATGCTGCCTCCACACATGGTGCCACCCTACCACTCCTTCCACCATGTTTCTTCCCCACAAGCCTGAGACAATGAAAGATAATGGCATACAAACTTTCCACACCTGCACTTTTTCTCCCCAAGACCAATACAACAAAAAACCCTGCAATGTTAGACAAATCCTCCAGTTGGGATCAGCACAAACCCACCACTCCACTCACCACACACTCCTCCAGAAAGGGAGAAAATGGCTGCTGAACCTCTGCACTGCCCATTTTCCTCCACCAGAAGCCATGACCTCTTCATCTTGGAAGAGAGACTCCCTGACTTCTCCATACCAGCGATGATTTGAGTGCATAGAACAACAGCCTAGACAGGCCCACGCGGCTCCAGGCTCTACCTTAAGAACAGATTGGCTATCTAAAAAGGAGTGCTCCAAAGTGGGAGAAAGCAAAAGGTGGTGGGATTGGCATCTTCAGCATTTCAGGGCAATCCTGAAATTACCTAGAAGGCTAAGGAGGGGTGGCGAGGTAGACCTAAGGAACAAATGGAAAGAACGCTAATGAAAACATGAGGGGCATGGTGGGAAGACCTCTTTCAATAAAGAGGCAATAAAGGGAAGAAATCACATTGTGGACTAAATTATTTAACTCATATTCAAACTATGTCAGCAATGACAACTGCTATAAATCTGTCCAAAACAGAGACATGCTATCCTGCTTTTATATTTTTATTTTCTCCAGTAACTGGAAGAAGTAACCTTTGCCTTTGGCACCGTACAAGTGTACACATTATTTTCATGTAAATAAAGCTGAACAACAAATTGCTGCTTCCTGGATCCAGGCGAACTTTGTCTGATGTAAATGAACATTTGAGTTGCATAGTACCTCGTGACTTGCTCTTCTCTTTAGACTTTCTTTGGGCAATAAACTGTTCAAAATATATTGAATGTTGGCATTGGCCTTCCACAATTAAATCTAGTATACTAGGCAATTGTGTTTCTCAATGTCTTCCTTAACTCCGTATTATGTTTTCATGCATTATTAGAAATCATAAACTGAGTAGCTACAGTAGCTACATTAGTGGGGCCATGATAATGATATTAGGGAAGCACATAATTTGTTTCATACCTTATACAAATGACAATGAAATCAATACTTAGACAAAGCTGTCCAGGGACCACAAATCCCAAACTGCAGTATTGATTTTGACTACACCAAGGGCTAATATGCATATTATGTGCATATTAATAGCTTTAATGATAAAGAATAATTGTTTTAAACACATTGTGAATTAATTGACAGTTAATTGATGTTTATCTTCTCTAGAAAATCACATACTGCTGAATGTTTCCCATTATCTTGAAAAATGACACAATTTATTAGTCAGCAGAAATGGATGTACCAGACATCTCAAGGTTCTTCTATTTCACAAGTCTAGAAGGTGACAGTAAATCTAAACAATTTATATTATTTGAGTTATTTAGATTTCAGTATTTGAAAAAGAAACACACAGAAGACAGTTAAAATAACATGGCAGCACTGGCACGGCAGGTGGACTATGAGATCTCATTTTTAAAAGTATTATCAATTATATTTGCATATGGTGGTACAATGTGAGTTGAGCTTATTAAACATATACATAGTAAATTACATTACAGTATATACAGGCCATTTTCTATAAACAAAGAGAGGGTATTTGCTACATTTATATATTTTCTGTGCCTCTTGGCATGCACTTTTTCAATTATGCTTCTTACAGATTTACATGGATATCAATCAGTAATATGTAGCATTAATTACAGGATTCCTCAGTCAAACCAAAGACAAATGATTTGCAGAAATGAAAAATTCCCTCGCGTATAGTCAACATTTCACACCTCCTTCTTCCTATAATTTGAAAATACTACAGCAACAAATTTGAGTAGAGGCCATATCGTGACACAGTTCAAGGCAAGGTTGAGTTATCATGGCTGACAAAGAGAAGTTTCCCAGCTTTGAACATCTCTGCTAAGGAATTTTGGTTTTATCATATTTACTTGGTTACAGAGTTCCCATATGCACCTTCACCATTGCCTATGGGCATTTCTTACTTTTGCTGAAACACTCATAACCAAGCTGGCCTCTGAAAGGCACCAGTCATCGCTGACATGCTCAACATAAGGTATGTGCAAACATTATTAAGAAACTAACCCAAATTAGTGAATGTGATCCAGAAAGACAGACTTGGTAAAACTCATATCTATCTGACATCTTTCAAGTTTTCATTATTGGAAAGAGTAACTTCAGTCTTAATTCTCACCGACAGCCTTGGCAACCTGCTGCATTTCAAAAGTGCCCAAAATAATGGGATCATTCCCAATGAAAGCCTTAAGAGAGCACTAAATTAGTAACAAATGTCCTTAGGTCTCCTTGGTCTCTAGGAGGACCCAAAAGATCCAACAACACTATCTTATTCCAAACCGATACCTTTAGCACAACACACTCTAACAAAGGCAGCTTCAGACAATTTCTGTCAGTTAATGTGATTAGCTATTTCAAACGAGAGATAAAGAAGTGGTTTTCCTTAATTTTTTAGAAAAGAACCACACATGTTCAGAAGAATGTGCTCTCCTTCTAGCCTTTCTAAAATACACATAAAAACCTCTGATAAGTCTTGTGCTCCCTATGCTCAGTTATATAATTCCATATTATATTGTCTTGAACATAACACCTTTCACTATAAACTAAACCACAACTGCTGTATATAACTATATATAACCTGTCATACATCAAGAAATTATATCAAACCCTTTGTATCTACTGAGAACATTCCAACTAGCTCTGTGCTCTGTGCTCTTTGTAGGCCTACAGCTACTATTCCAGTGACTTTAGAGACATTTAGTTATTGATCAGGCAGACATCCACAGCAAACTTCTCAATACAATCCTAAGCATGTGGCCAGTGCTGTACAAGAATAAGATGACCACCTCCTGCCTAAGGTACTCATTAACAGCAGCACCAACACCAACACTGAAAATCTTGAGTATCCCATGACCACAGTGGGGCTAACTGCTATCACACCTTACCACTGGTTGCAGGAATTCATGATAGAAGTAGGTAGTGAAAAAACAAAGTACACTTTCCAACTTACTGAAATCAAACCTGCAGACAACCTCAACACAAAGTTAAGCAAATGTAATTTATCCATTCTTTTCCTGTAATGTCTTATGCTTTTCAGTCTCTATTTGTACAGGCCTAAGGGCTCCTGAAATTATAGAAATAAAGTGCTAATTTACATAATATGCATAATTGAAAGGAAAAGCAACTTCTCTTTTGACAGATTTCACTCACCCATTTTCCTCCTTTATCCATTACAGAAGTTGACTATCTAAGTAAGCATGAATGCTAGATAGTCATGAATGCTAAGTTGAATACTTTGTAATGTATGCCACCACTGAAAAAAAAAAAAAAAACAAACCCTAAAAAGCTACCTATCTTTTGAAGCTTTGAATACTATCTTTATTTTTGTCTTTGAAACCTTTGAATTTAGGCCACATGCACATAGTTTGACAGATATCCTTGTTTGTGCTATGCTACATCTTTAAACAGTACAAGACCAGAGCACAAACTCAGATTACTTTACTTTGATCTAAGAAGACTATTTTACTTCAGTCAGCACTCTGTCCTTCACATTGCACATCATGCACACATTAATTTAAATTAAGTCTTTTACTTATCATCTTATTTCTCAGAACTACTGTATGTCCCTGGATGAACTGTACACCCATAACCTGAAATCAGCCCCAACTCTCCAAAAGAGGTAGCAATGAGGAACTAGACATGTGTTACTTTTTGTTTTCTTCAAAACTCCAAGTCCCCCAAAGCCCAGGAAGACCTTCACAAACAAATAAAAATCATTTGGCAGCTCTGATTTAATTATCTGTTTTGGTTGGTCACCTAAACAGTTTTCTCCTGCAAGAAAATAGAAAATGCACTTTTTCATTATAGAAAAGAGACCAAAATAGTGATTGATAGAAGCAACTTTTAGCTGCTTCTCAAAATATTTAGAAAATCAAAACAACAAAGCCTCAATCTTCAAACAATTTCAGCTTCTGGATTTTCTTCTCAAGTAACCACAGCACCACACAGCCTGTGTGTTTTTAGTGGGAAAGTTTGAAAAAGGCCCTTTCCATCAGGGAAAGGGCTTTCCCTGATGGAAACACCACAGGACTTTCATCTGGCTCTCTATGCTGGTACTCACAAGCAAGCACCAAACATATTAGGTGACTTGTGAACCCTCGTATCATGGTGGTCATGGGCTGGTGGGCTGGTTTTACACACACCACTACAGCCCATCTTCCAGGCTGGAAGCGAGCTGGACTGTCCAATCTAGGTGTCAGCTAGAACAACAAACCACTAGGTGTCATCTCAAATTCACAAGAGATGGCAAAACATGTGACCTATTCAGATGCAAGGATCTTTTATTTGTCTAATTATGAACTTTACCTGAGTGTTAGAACTGTCTAACTACCATATGATGTAACTTATATTTCTGGGCAATTTATATAGGCCTTCCTTCAATGGTCCCCAAGGTGAAAATGATCTAACATAAATTGCTGATTCTTGGCAAACTGTTTTCCAGCAAAAATTAACTTTAGAACACAGTAGTTCTTTCAAACAAAGATTTCAATTGAATATAACTGCACTTTCACACTCACTTCCTAGCTCCATTTGTATACAAAGCTGACTTTTCTTTGATGAAAATCCATCAAATCTTAAATTTGAACATCTTACTTGCCATGTTTTTACAAATTTGAGTGATATTTTTTTACTATAAAATGCTATTAAATACATGCATTTGTCTCCAGAAAACTGCATGTCATCTGCTCATTATCCAGTTAATACTGTAAACCAGGAGACTTCAGTAAATGAAAATATAGAAACAGCTGTATTTTATGCAGTAGGATAATGCTGTTTTAGAAAGGAAGAAAACACTGGTGTACAGTAATAAACATGTTCTCTATCATCAATCATTAAAATTGCAGCCTGTAGGAATGAAAATGAAAAATCATAAAGACCATCAGTCACTACAGAAAGGTTCTTACTCTCTTAATTAAGGCTGCCAAGGGCCTTTCCTAGGAAATACCATTGATGTAACTGCTCTTTAGAGTATATGAAAGCAAGAAAGCACATGGTAGATCTAGCTGTCCTCCAAAAAACTTATTGCATTTCTGAAGTATTAAGTCACAAGCGTCAGCAGATAGCATTGGCTTAGATATCTGTTAGTCCTTTAGAAATACTTCTACCATCGCTATGGAAAACATGCATTGCCTCAGTATAACTCCAGGGAAACAAATTATTTCATAATTTTGCCATTTCACAGTCCATAAAGTAACAAAAACTGATAAAATTCAATTTCAACATTAGCTAGTCTATAAACCCATGTTCATAAAATCACTAGCTTTATTCTAAACTAAATATTATATGAATTTTGCATTATTGACATTACATTACCAAAACTTAATAAGGAATTTCAATTACATTTCTACATTCAAAAGTCAATTTCTCAAACCATAACTTCACAAAGTTCAACCAACTTTAACATGGCTATAAAAGCCAAAATATTGTTTGAATATTTCATAGGCTATTATGATTCTCTCCTACCTCTGGCCATGTCTATCCTTTATGGATCTAAGTCTCCACAGCAAAAAAGGCCTTTATTTTTTTAGAAGACAAGACAGCCAGTTCATGACTCTGGGGGGCAGTGCCACTCATGCAGACACTAATGTCACTAATGTTGTTCCAAGCTCCCTGCCAGCCAGCTGCTTGCAGCAGAACAGTCAGTCTGACCTTTGGCCAGGAGGAGGAATGGCTCAATAGCATGAGAAGCTGCCTTATCTAATGGATTAAGTACAGAACCCAAGTGAAATGCCACCTTTGACAAGGACTTGCTCTGTTGGCCTTAGCTGAGTCAGTTAACCTTTCTTAGTTTTCCATCTTTAAAGTGAGAATTATAATTCTACTCTATCTGTGATGATGCAAACATGTTGCAACACACTGATACCATGAATGCTTAAGGTATCTTACAAGGCAAGTCAGTGCAATGCCATAATCAAGTTAAACACATCTCCACAGAAAACTTAAAAAAAATTAATCACAAGTCATCCTTTCATATATGTATAATTATAAATGTTATGGTTAACAAAAAATGTCTTTTAATAAAATATCTTTCAAAAAATATTTTTAAATAATTTTTTTATTATTAACTAGAACTGTTACTTAAAACCCAGTACCTTTCCTGTACATAATAATGCACCAAAATCTTCAGGTGACCTATACGACAGGACCTGATGAAATATTTTATCTACCATAGAATTCTGCCCACCTACTAGATTTTTGTATTTGTGGAGAGAGTTCAAGTGGATATTGAAATCTGTTTGCACTAATTGACAGAGCAAATTACTTTTGGAACCGTATTTCTAAAGGGCCTCCGAATTTATTCCTTCAATTTTACACACACGGTCTTCCATACCTTTGTGAATTTAATTTTTGTGTTCATCACGCTGACATTTCCTAGCATTTGAAGAACCATTTCAAAGACCATTTTTGCACATGTGATGTTAGAACAGTTTAGCAGGACAGATTTTTAAAAAGACATTTTACATTTAGCACAATTAGCCATCTTGGTGTCTTCATCCTGCTTTCAGCTACTGTAATCAAAATTTTAACATGGAATTTTCTTAGAATAGAGGCTGAATTCCAGACATAAAACTGAAAAAAGGGGAAGAAAACAAAAATCTGACTCATTGTCTATGTTTAGTTTCTCTTCTTTAGAGGAGGAAAATCCTGAAAAGCTTTTGAAAACAAAGCTAAGCTCTTTAGTAAAATCTCTCTGATATGTAACATTCTGAAATCACAGTACTCAGAAAAAATGCAGACAATTGAATAATAATGAGGACAGAAATACACATAAATTTACTTCTAATGAAGACTGAAGACACAGTAATCAAAGTGTTAAAAATTCATTTCATGCACATTTCATTTGCCTCTTAGCTGATATTTATCACATAATTCTGTGAGAAAGTGGAGGCCTAAGATGCTCCAGATAAATGTCTCAATTAATTGTACAGAGGTAGCCCTCTTTGAGCTGAACCAGAGCTGTGAGCTCTTTATTAAAAGCACTATTCTGTAGCCTGTAACCTTGTTCCTTGACTCCTCTCTAGTTTCCAATTTAAACAAGTCCCCATGCGGCCCACTCTAAAGGGCTTTGTCTCCCTGTCATTGTTATGAGAGCCAAGGCATCCTGGAAGTGTGAAATCAGACCTCATGAGCTGAACGGTTCCCCAGGGAACACAAGACCTCGCAGAAGGTCAAAGTCATGGGCTGGACCATCTGAAAGCGTCTGATCACTGGTCTGTGACACAGCAAGAAGGGTGGGGGCAGGGGGAGAAAGAGCCAGGGGGCTAGAATTGAACACATCTTAATTAAAGCCCAAAGACTACAAAACAAGCTGTTTTCTAGTCAGGACATCTTACAGAGCTTGAGTTTTGCTCTTGCTAATGAATCTGAGTTCCTAAATATTATTCCTTAAAAGCATAGAACTTGTGTTAAAATTGATCAAACCTGTGGCACATCTTTTCCCAATCTGCTTACTTTTTATCAACGATAAGGCAGACATTTTGAATTTTATTTCATGACACAAAGGAGCGATGTATGTGCCTCAGTAAAAGAGATGCAGACACTGCCTTGTAAAGCCAGCAGCCTTCCACAACCACCCGCCACCTATACCTGACTATGCTGCAGGATTAGATATATCTGACTATTGCCTAATCCTAAACTATGTCACAGTAAGGGCTTATTGCTTCACTACCTGTAATATATATGGGTTAGGTGAAACCCATGTGCATAATGTCAGAAGCCAACTGTCATGATGAGTCCATTATACTTTAGGTTTTACTGAACCACCAGAAAAATCTCTTCATATCAAAGGATGTCACTACAGGCACAGCACCTATCCTGCCAGACTCTACAAGCAGTCAAATCCTTGAGGAAATCTGCCACAGATACCACGAGCAAGCAAAGATTTAGGGAAACAGGAATGTAACTCTTTCTAACTCAGGATTTAGGGAGGAAAAAACCATGCACCGAATAGCTAAAACGCAATGGAAGACTCAATTGGAAGTTTCTTCTCAGACAGAGAAGGAAAAATTAAATTTCATTCTCAATATCATCCCATTCATTAGGTTATACTTTCAAAGAATTTATACTAAATAATACATAATTTCCAGAAAGGTGGATTTGCTGTGACCACAATTTCCAGCAGAATATAATTTTGCATTGATAGAATTTCTAAAATTGTGTATTGATTGATCAGGGAACTACACTTTTTTCTGGGGGAAACAGCCTCAGAGACCAAATAATTTTCCCAAAGACCCTGATCCTGAAAGAAACCCTATTTTTCAGCTCTCGCAAAAACCAAATTAAGCTTTCAAGTGCTGGTGGGGAGTCTCTCCAACCCTTCAGGGGCTCTTCCTCTCATAGATCTCCTGGCAAATGGGTTGAGTGAGAAGTCTGACTGTACTTTCTGGGGTATTTTTAATATCCACTTATGGCATGTTCCAGCAGCACAGCATTTCAAAACTGGTAATGTCTACTTGCTCCCCTGCCCACAGCTTAACTGAAATTTCAGCTCATCCTGGCACATTATTTCATTGCATGTACATGTGAGGGGAGTTGTAAGCTGAGACCTGAACTACCACCCTTAATCACTCTCTTAAAAAAAAAAAAATCTGTACTAACCTTAAGGATTTGAAGTGCACTGTCCAACATTAGGCTATTGAAAGTAGAGGAAAAAAACTTCCCTTGGCTATCAACAGTTTATTAAGGGGTAAACTAAAGTGACCTACTAGCATTCCACTGAGGGAGGCTATGAGCTTTCTTAGGAAGGGAGTAGAATTGAGGGTTTCATTAAAAAGTAATTTGTGCTTTTTACTCATTCATTCAACTCAACTGCTCTTTATTCACACAGAGTTAGTACAGTATTACAATACTGCTCAATGCATGGGACAAAGGAAAAATTTTACGTTTTGAAAGGGGAAAAAAATCCTTGCAATCATAGCAGGATTGATGACTACTTAAAAGATTACAGAAATCTTTTTCCTTCTGTGCTTATGTTTAAGAATGGAATATTAAGGATTTTAAAAATCTACTCAGCTCAAATTAATAAATTTTGATTTATTACTTCACATGAAAAGATTCCTGGAAGAGAAATATGTTTAACAGACCGGAAACAGAGCAAAACACTTAGATACTATATAGTTGTTCCAGCTGCTTTTCAGACTCAGGGGCAAAAGATTAACTCTGAAAACACATTACAGTAAGATGAGCAAACTAGTCCTTAGCTTTTACTCATAGAAGCAATCCTTAGTGGTGTAAGTAACACGACTGATGACAGCACTCTCCACACTAATTACTTAGTTGAGTAAAGGTGGATCAAGTTTTTACACAATTTTTGCAAATATGATTTATTGACAATCACCAAATACCTACTTTATTTCTCACTATTGCTATTCAAAGTTTAATTTTAAATGAATGACCTGTACATAACTACAAGTTACTAAAAATAGCTATAAACTACAACAGTAGATAGTAAAACCATTTCTTCTCTCCAAAATTCCCAGTTACTTTTGTACGGAATATACAAGATTTCTGTCACATCTAGAATGTGCAGCCATCTTACAAAATACCTTTGCTGTATCAACACTTTTTCTTACTAACAAGGAAAGGTAGTGAGTGTTCTTCCCCATCTTCCTGTCTGGCATCTGAAATACAATGTCCGAAAATTTTTGGTAGCTCTCTACATCTTTAATTGAATCAAATATATTTCCAAAAATATTGTTCAACCAGCACAAATAACATGTTGATTTGGAAAAGCTGAAGACTGAACGAGGTCAAGGATTGAATTATCCTATTTGCCCCTGAGTAACTTAATCTCTCCCTCTGTTCAGAAAACGTTGGATTATAAGGTCAAACCAGACTGAGGGATCTTTAAAGCATTTCTACAACTCCACCAAAAATAGAATCTGTTATTTTGTGTACCACAAACTGGATATCAAATGTTTGCACTGATAAAATGTTTACACTTTTACCTTATCTGAAATACTAGTAATTATGTTAATTATCACAAAACTACTAAAAATTGAATAAGTTGCTCTGTATCTGCTCCTTTAACAGAGCATTTATTCTAGTTTCCTTTTACTTTCTTCCCATTTTTTAAAATTTTCATTATTATTTTAAAGCAGAGATGGCTACTTTCTAACACAAATGCAGCTCATTTTGCTCCATTCAACTCATGCGGTATGAAGGTGATTGTACTTAGAGGAGATAACTTGGACATTTATGGAGAAATATGGTCAGAATGGCTGAAATACTTTTTCTTTATTTTGCAAAGCAACATGTTGAATTAACCATTCAACTTATAACATAAAATAGTATTTAAAAAAAAAAAATCTTATTCCCTTATCTTATAAAGATAAGCAGTAGCTACAGCAAATTGCATTTAGTTGAAATGCCTGAAACTGACAGCAGCCTTGCTAAATATCTAACAGATATCAAGTGATTCTTTTGGCAACAATTTTTAAAGTAGTATCTAAGTCTGGAACCTTTTATCTGACTTGTACCTTGGAATTTAATGTTGATAATTTTGTATGGTTTAATCTACTAAAATAAAAGAACTTTTTTCTATGTAATTTTATAGGATGTCTGACGGAGAAAAATGTATATTTCACCTTTATTATCAGAAATAATCTACATAGGGCTCTGCTAGTGTTAGTATGACTTGCTGCCTTACAAAACTTTTGTTTGTGTTTAGATTTTTTCATTAATGAGCAGAAGGTGGAAGTGCACAAACAGAACATAATCTGCAGATGAACTTTTGTTTTAAGCATTTTTTCCCCCTGTTCTAAAAACACTGAATCTCACTACAGGATTCAGTGTCACAGAAACTAAATGAATCCTTGCCTGTGACATCAGCTGCCATCAATGCTTCTGCTCTGATGACCTTCACCTGAAGAAATCCCACATCACTGATGTTATGGAACATCATCATTGGACTCTAAAAAATAATAAAAAGAAAAATAATTCTAGATTGCAAAAGAAACAAACCAAAAGCAATATTAATACTCTCCACCCTGGCCCAGATATAAGTTACTGTAATTCTGACTACATACTCAGACTTTTAAATATTATTTGCTGAAGAATGTGCAGTTGTTTGCATTTCCTCATGTATTTTGCAACTTTAACTTATCAATGAAAATTACAAAGGAAGAGTTAGAATATGATTGATTAAATTTAACACAAATTCTAGTGAATTAATCCCGTAATACTATGGAAATAACTGTACTTCAAAATTTGAAATTATAGCAATATAATAAGAAATTAGCACAAAAAATGAAACAACTACTCTCCCTGAATTATTTTGCAAGAACTATGTTCACATTTTCCCACTGATGGCTCCAATATTATCTTGTGCAATAACCTGGGGCCAATAAGGGCCAATAAAGATTTTTGTAGTTGACTATTACATGTAAGCTTGCATACACCATATACACCTATAATAAGCTTGTGAATAACATCAGCAAAAACAATCAAACGAGAATAACAACTGCATAAGAACTGTCATAATAATCACATGCAGAAAGGATAAAAAAATAATTAAAATATGTTTCAATTCCATGGCAGAAATCCCTTAACATAACTCATTATAATTTTTTAGCATAAATTTCTTTAATAGCTACATGTATTAAGAAGAGGAAAAAAAAAGAGCTCAATAAACTAACACGTGCATTTATTCAACCAACACAGATTTAGAAAGCTGCTGCTCTTTTTTCAAGTAACTAGATCTAACAAACTGGGAGTATTGCACTAACTAGGTGTGATATGCTACAATTATCAAACTCCAGCTTTTAGTATTATTTAAAATTTGCAGAGTTTTAAATGATAAAACATTGAATGCAAATTTATTTCATAGATACTAGCTCATACCTTTATTTTGAAATATTTTAAAATCTGGACTAATGTATTTAATGCCTATGGTCCTCTCTAAAATTTTAATGTGGTGAAACTTTTTCCACTGCCTATGACAATGTCCAGATTTCTACAAAAAGCAAGCATCAGGGAAAACATCAAATCAACAATTCCTTAATTTATTACAAAACCAAAATTTACTTTTATGGAAATGAGAATAAATTACATCACTGAATCTAAAAACCACAGATGCTGCTTAAATGAAATATTAAATGTCAGCTTGCAAAAACAGTATCCTTTTGCACAGAAAATCTACCCATTAAGATATTAGACATAAAATATGCACTCCTGTCTTTCTAATTAATAAGACAATTCTAACAGTTAAATCACACTGATACTAACTTGACAAACTCCAGCTGACCATTTACTGTTTACAGTGAAGATTTGACCTTGCTACACTGAATTTAAAAATCCAATTCAGTGTAGTAGCCCATATGCTACATGCATGCATTTTGTTATAATGGGGTAACAGTGAATAATTTTTTACCAATTTTAATAAGATAATCATCATAAATATGACTTTAAAATACTGGTGGTCAACTTTAATCAGCACACACTCAACCCCTTGCTTATGTGCTTACAAGCTGAGGGTAGCAGAGATGGTATTACAGATAGCACTGGTATAATTCAAAAGCATCTCTGCACCCCTCATTTATTACAATGATGATCAGGGTTTGGAAGCTTTTTATCAGAACTAGTAGCAGAACAGAGATAATTCTGCTGTAATACACATGATCAAAATCACAGGACTTACAAAAATGTTTCTGCATTCTACCCCAGTTTCCCAACAACCAAAACAAAACACCAAACTGTAGAAATAAGGCAAAGCAAAAACCGAATACAAAGCAATATAAGCAATGGCACCCATTTCCTATGCCATACAGTCTTCTTTTCCCAAATTTCATCCCGGTTAGCTCACTCTAACGAGCACTCTGCCAGTGCTGTATTTCACTTTACCAACTTTGTTAAAATCCCGCAGAATTTTTAAACTTTTAATTCCAGAAAGTAGCTGGCTTAGATTAATTTACTGCACATACTGACTGGGGAGAGTGATGAAAATTAATACAATGCCACAACAGAGACTCTTGGAGAAGCAAATTACTTTAAATACATAACTTTAAGTAATGATTTATCAGATTATATTCTGCCTTCTTATTTGTGATTATTGTTGAAGGTGCATAGTTTCTGAAGCCTAGAATTTCCATAGCAGAGGAATCTGTGATTTGCTGGGAATCTTTTCAGCCCTCAATAGATGGGAAAAGATTGAAATGCTCTGGAGATGAGTCTTCTTTATTTTTTTAATGAAAGGCTGTATAATATATTTTCTGTATGGCTGCAGCAGCTGTCAGGAAGAGCATCTCAGTTCAGCTCTATTATGGGAGAAGCAATACCCCATCCCATGGCATTGAGATACACTGAGGGCCCAGTACTGATTGACAGCTTGTCACCATGACGTCTTATTCCATCTCTGTTATGGAGAAAATTAATGTCACACCACCAGCCTCATGACTCGCTGTCATCTTAGAACTGCTCACCTTCTATCAATGCTCTAAATAACATTTCAAGCCCATCGTCTCACAGTGGACAATCTGGTCAAGGGACATTAAATCGGATGACTGTGAAATGTCATAATAAAAATGGAATGCTAACAACTTCTCTAAACTAGCTCCTCTGGTTTTTAAACTGTGACAAGGGGGACCATGAGTTCAGCACACCAGTTCTGAAAAGGTCATACAATCTCTCTTGGTCTGCACCCATTAATGTGCCCCCCTCCTCACCCCAAAAGGAATTAATCTTTTCAGACAATCGTGGTAAAATAACGGTTCAAACAGTAATGCCTATTTAATTTGTAAGGCTCTGATGTTCAGCTACAAATGGTTAAGTGACAGTAATAGAGTCATTTTCTAAGGCTATTTGATCTGATGGCAAGGTCAGCTCATTAACTGTTTTTGGCTGTAGAAAGGGTGCAAACTACATTTCACAAATGGAAGCTAGATTTTTTTAAAGAGGAAATAAATCCAAAAAAACAGCCAATCAACACGGAACTCTACATATTGCTGATTACACATGCTGTCTTTGTATTATTTCTGAAGTGCAGGTATGAATACCAAAGTCAAATTGAATATCAGTGAAAGTAAACTACTTGAATTGAGTTAGCCCTGGTAATTTCTTTCTTCTGCTGATAATTTTAATAAAAACAGTAGAATTTATCAAAAAAGTATGTAAATGCCACAATTTTCAGAAACACATAATGAAAAATTCATACTTCTGCGATATGAACATCTTTCTAAAATTTAAATGGCTTTGAATGTATACACCAATGTAAATATATGAAGAGACACATATCCTTGTATTTACAAGAAACAGGAAAAAAACAGATCAGTCTTATGCCACATAATTATGCTTTACACTGGGGACAAAAAATTGAGGATTTAGGAAAAATGATTAAGAGTACAGTTGCAACATGTTTCTGTACTGCTACTGAAATAATCAAAACCATCAGTATGACTTGTCTGCTGTCTCATCACACAGAATAAGCTACAGAAATATTGTTGCTGTTGGTAGCAGGAACTATGGCACCTCAAAAACATATCCATCAAAAAATTATTCTACTTATAGACATCTATTTTGACAACGACAGACTGTCTTGGTTGATTCCAAAATGTGCAGTAACTCTCTTAATTGTAATTATTTTTCAGAGATGGTGGACAATACGTTAACTTTCAATTCATTTTGGAATATTATATTTAGCCTCTCTAAGTCACCTCTATTAAATTGTGTTTATGATAACACTATTGGTGTATGAGTTGTACAAGCATTAGCAGACACCTGATTCAGTGGAGATAGAATAAATTTGCTGAAGCACACATCCTGCTAATCTGTTTGAAGAATATTTTACAGCATTAGTACTAGGACTTCATGTTATCTGCACAGCCTGATAAGGTACCTCTTTATTAAAGTCTGTTATTGAAAAGGATGTCCGTCATGGAATAGGAATATTTTAAAATCTTGGAAATAAATTAAGCAGCCTCTCTGATAGTCAGAGGTTGGTTTAATGGCTGAGTGTCTAGCAAAGCCGTCCTAAACACCTGGCAGCATTGTACAGTAAAAGCTTTGTAATTGCAAGTGGAAACAGCATTTTTTTCTTTCTTCATGTGTAGTGAGACAGTTACTTTTAGTGATTTAGGTATTAGCAAATGCTGGAGTAAGAGCTCCCCTCTCTGTTGCTTTGATAAAATTACAAAGAATCTGCGTAATGCAAAGACACTGGGAAATTAAAATAATCTTCTTCAGAATATTTTAAAATGGAAACATTGTTTGAAACAATTATTTTTATGTGCTTCAGCCTTTAGTATTAAGATAAAGTAAGTTTTCTTGCCCTTTAACAGATGATCCAAATAAAAAGCTAAAAACCATTAGCACCTCAATTATTTGGCATAAACAATCACTAGAAACTGTTAAGTTACTGCATGATCCCTTAGGCACTTTGTGCTTGGTAAAAATCATCTACAAGGCTGTAAAATTACCTTCATTATTTGACACCGTATCAAACAGTTCAACTACCATGTAAAAAATAATGTTATTGTATGAAGAGCATTTGTAGCCTTCTTGATGTTACCTGTTCCAGCTATAACTATTTATTGCTTGTATATTAATAGCTAGTTTAAATTATAGTCATTGGCTAGATGTGATTAGAATAGAAGAGATATATTTGGATTTTCCCCTCACTACAGTTATTTTTTATATAGGCCAATATTTTGCTAACAAAGGATGAAAGAGAACATCATACATATCTCTTTAGAATCTCCTCTCGCTCTTTCTGGTCCTCCAGGGAGTTGATGGAGAGGTCAGAGATAGTGACTGCAGCTGAGGCTGTGAGAGTGACCAGCAACACCAGGTATCCCTCTCCCTCCTCTAGCGGCATCTCCAACTTGTGGGTCTGTTCTTTACTCAGGGTCGATAGGTCAATCTGGCACCTAGAAACACACATTCTCCATCAGCATGTGGTTTTTCTCACATCAAACAAGAGCACATTGGCTCGCTTGCATTCAAATGGACAAAAAAATCCAAGTAAGCAGAAACTCCTACCCAGCTTCTGAAAAAAATTCTTAATTTCTCTTCAGCTTTAACCCATGCCCTTTGTTTCTTTTTTTTTAGAGCTACACAAACAGTTTTGAGGTGAAAAATCAGTTTTAATAAGAACATAAAGACACCACAGACAAGTTTAGCTAATATTCCTTACTCAAATGCAGTCTAAGAAAATTTTTAAAAATACAGCTCAGATGCAAATTTTATTTTCAATTACACCTTTTGTATAGATGCAAAATATAAGTTCTCATGTGAACAGTTTTCACCTAACAACAGTAAAAACCCTTTCTTAAAAAATAGAATTCTACATGGATTTAATTATGATGGCATAAAGATGACTGAGCATAGAAAAACTCAACTTATACTCAGCTTTCATGCAGTAAGCTGTGTACGGGTCAAATCCTCATGCTGGCACCCAGGGTAAATTCTGATTCCACAACCCCCTATAGAATAAAATGTCTCAGGCTGTAATGAGCAGAGACTACATATAGCTGTGCAGAGTGTGTGCAGAGTGGCTGAAGGGAATCTGCCCTGTCTGATCCCCTTCTGAGTAACTCTGGCTGTGCCATACACTGAACTAATAAAGAATGATTCCATACTTGCTGGACAGCAGAAATAGCTTTGCAACAGCTTTAGAAATTTAAGGTAAAGGAAGGAAAGGAGTATCTTTGCTGCCCAAGAGCTGACTCAAACCTTCTAAATAAAACAATAATATGTTAGCCTCAATTAGTCTGTGCACAGATTAAATGTTTTAATACTTTAATTTGTACAATGCACAAGTTTCAACTTGCTTAGATTAGAAGTCGGAGCATGTATTGAAATTCAATGTCTGTGTCAAATGTAATGCCAGTTTGCATTGGACAGGAATTTCTGTGAAAAAGAACTATTCGGAATACTCACAGCATTCCAAAATGGGTTTTGCCAGCTTTTTGCTCTAAATATAACCACCAATAATACTGAAATATTCTATGTGTTGGTTAGCCACTCTACACTCTACATTCAACAGCAATTATTTCATGTAACAAGCACATGTACTATATGCCACTAATTCACTAAACTAAACATCAAGCAAACCCTTTTCATAAAATGTCAATTGATATTGAAGGCAATGTGGTCACTGCAGGGCCAATAAACTAAGAAAAAGGTGGCAGACATGAAAATATGGCCATTTAAGGATAGGAGATAGCCAATTATGAGGATAAATGCAGTCTCATAAAATGAGCAATGTGCTATCACAGGCAGATCAGATTTACTACAGGAAAACTGTATTTTGTTTTTTCAGAGACATTTACTGCCTCTTGTACGGTTCACTTAACTAGTGCAAAGCTCACATAATAACAAGGTTAAATGATCTTACAATAAAAAAAAATCTAAATTATGTAGCATTCTGAGCTTAATGCTTTTCTTCTATTTTGAACTTTTTGGGTGATAGGGAGTGAAAAATTAAATTAGCAATAGTAAGGAAAAATAAAGCTGCTGCTGTCAGTGCAGTCTGATGGCCAATACAAGCTTCATCCATGTACATAGTCAAATTCTTATTTTGGATGCAGTGAGGAATTTAAAGCCCTTCTTAAGACAACAAACTTAAACATTCAAAGCTGTAGCAATTTTGCTACAGGTATTAAATACTCTTCAATAATTTATTTCAAAACAGATACGCCTCAAAAATAGGACTCAGCAACAATATGGGGTCTTCAACCAATAAACATGTAAAAAAACAGTCTAAACTCTCTTAAAATCATTAAAATACTCAGAAAGTCATTGTGACACTAATGGAGAAATAATCCCCTCACTCAAAAATAGGCAGCAAAAGCTACCCCATATATATAAATCAGAAAAAAACAAAACAAAACAAAACAATGAGTGTAAAATTACAAGGTCTACATCAGGGCTACTAGATCTAATTTCTTCAATTCTTGAAGCTACAACACTTTAACACTATGAGTAGTCCAGTTTTTTTATTAGGCTGAAATAAGCAACTGGCAATTCGCTTTTACCTGTTCACCTTTCCTATTAGAAATATTTCATTCCTAATAGCACCATATCTAGAACAGATTACCCAAGAAATATGTATCTATCACCTGCTTGATAAATTTTCATGAACAGGCCATCACCTGCTTGTTATTTCCTAAAATCATACAAAGATAGGAACTGATCTGGAAAATTTTTTCCAGTAAAAGGCCTTAACTATTTTAAAGGAAAATTATTCTCTCAAGTACCCTCAGAAAATGTGATAAAAACATAGGGTTATTCCATTAAGGACTGTCATCTTTGCACTTCACAGAAGTCCAGATTAAGAGCACTTTTATGCATACATGATCAGGTGAAAACAGATTTCTCACTCCATGCCAGGTGCTCTGCCCTGGCTTTGAAGGAGATGCAGCTTACCTGTGCCTAATTTGAAACTGCCAAGGCTCAAGGAGCACCCAGCACAAGGGGAGACTATTTACAACACATGCACTTCAGTAAAATGGTAAGGCTTTCCAATCTACAGACAGTGTAAGAAAAAATGCAATTTTTTCCCATTAGTAGTTGATTTTTTTAATGATAAAAAATCAGCTTCATTTGATCTCATGCCAAATTATCCTAAGAAAAGGAAAAAGAATTGAATAATTTTTTTGTCCATTCTCCTCTTTCCTCATCAGATCTTTTTATGGGACCAAAAAAAAAAAAAAGTGAAGGAAGCCTGGTTTTATTAAGGTATTACCTAAACACTAACCTTATCCTAGAATAATCTTGACAGAGTTCAACTGGAAAATCCAAAACTCATTTTTGTACTACATTTTTTTCAAAGGACTGAAGCTAACAAAACATTTCCAAAAATAAGCATCTGTTTGGAACATACCTGTTTTCCAAATGTAAATATCTTTGGAAAGCTTAGGCTGACAATGTCCCTTTATATTTTACTGAAATTATAGCCAAGTATTCCAAGCTTTAAAGGCTTAGTAATGTTGACTTTTATATCAGTTAAGATGTTCTCTAAAAAGACATTTGTTTCCTACAACTGTGTCTCCACGGAGAAGAAAGATGCTTTTAGGATGAAGGTAAACATATATGTTACCAGAAAGTTCTACAGAATGAATGAGACATTTTTGTCCCATATTCTCAAATTGAGGACCATGAAAAATTCCAGCCATTTTGAGAAGGCCATAAGCTGCATATGACCAGCAGCTGTCACACTGGAAACATGAGAAAATAGTAACTTTGTACAGACTTGTTTCTTAAGGAATTATTATTTATATGCTGCTGGTAAAGGCAAAGACTTTTTCCACCTGTAATTAGATTAGCCTGAAAAACTGTTGAAAAAAAATTGCCACTAACTCCACACAGATTTCCAAGCATGACTATAAATCGCATTGCAGTTTGAGTTTTTCTGCCTCTTCCATGCTGTATGGCCCCTTCAGTGCACACAGGTTTCAGCACTTCAAGTGGTGAGTAGGAGCACTGGAACAATTTCCCTGGCTGGCCTTTCAGATAAAGGTGGAGGGAGACGTATCCCACCTATTAGTTCTGCATGTGAACACTACCAGGCACCATGTGTAGCTGAATTTTCAGGTCTTGAGAGATCAGAAGGGAGAAAAACGACAAAGTGCATCAAGCTCACGTGCCAAAGTTATCACAGATGAATTGCTCAAAAACAGGGTACAGCTCCCATGGAGGAAGATTTGAAGGTTCAAGGGAAATCTGCCACTTGTCTGAAAGTGTGTTCAGTGTGTTAATCACACAAAATTTTAGAAATCTATTTCAGATTTATTTTTAATTTGAATATATCTGGCCTTTGGTTCTTTTTATGCCTTTCCTTACCAGTTGAAAAACCCTTTAGTGTTTCATGTTTTCTTCTAGTGAAGGAACTCATACACTATAATCATATCTCTTCTTGATCTTCCTTTTGATATGCTAAACACCTTCAGCTCCCTATACATTTCCTAGGAACATATCTCCTACAGCCCTCAAATGACTTTTTGTAACTTTTCTGATCCAGTGAAATTCTCCTGCATCCTTTTTAAAGTGTGGAAGGCAGAACTATATGTAGTATTTTATTATCAGCATGTCTAACAGGTAAAAATCACCTCCCCTCTTTAGTTCTAACAGAACCTGGAATGTAAGACTGTGTTGGCACCCTGGTGAAATATTCTTGCTAATGAATGAATTACAAAGGTAGCAACATGACATAGAAGGCCTCTTAAAAGCCAGGTGGACAGGCAAGTGAGAGACAGCAGATAGTGGAATCATTTTCTCACATGACAAAATAAAGCATAAAAGAGGAACTGGCACAATCCTAAGTGATAGGGACAGAAAAGCACCACTTGGCTACAAACCAGGCAACTTAATTACCATCATGACTTGTTCAGGAACACAGATTTTTAACTCCACTGTGATCCAGGTCTATGCTGCTCCAAAGGATGCCAAAGAGAGGAAACTGTGTGATTCCACAATTAGAACTGAGCTGGACACACATCAGAAGCAGCAAGGCTTGAACTGCTAGAATTTGTGAGACTCCATACCCTTTGTGAGCAGATTAAAATGTTCCAGTAAAACCAAGAAACAAAAGGAGAGGGAAAATTTTGCAAAGCACTAGCAGAAAATGACACATCTCAGAAACACTGAGTGTTGACTGCAGCAAATTTCTTGGAAGAGTAATGTGAATTTCTTGGAAGAATTGGAGCGTGACATTTTTAACTGTAAAGATTATGAGAAAGAAATTAAATTATGGACTCCACATGATGCTTGTGGTAAGTGGTTGATAGAGGTGCTAGACTGAAAATCAGAGAAGCTCCCAATGGGGTAGGAGACAGTATATCTCAGCTAAGTAGGACATTGATTAAGGACAAAAGTGGCCTTAGCTAGGGAAGCTGAAGAGGATCCCTGGGCAGCTGGGAGAGGAGACCTCAGCAGGACCTGAAGAACTGTGCTGTCAGTTGCCATGTAGCAACACAGGGAAGGCAGGAAAGAGCCCTGTAGTTTGGGGTAAGTCAGTCATGGCACAAGAAATAGGAAAGCTCAGTGAAATACTATTTTAGCAGTCACCAAGCAATGTCTCAATACAGAATTACTATTCATGGCTTGCTAAAAGAAATACAGTCCATGATACAATAACCTGAAATGAAGATTAATTTTTTCCTAAGCGTAGTTGTTCACTATAAAATTACAGATTTACTTTTGATATTGCACAGGCAGAAATTACTTACAATTAGTTTCTGATGTGATAGTTCCTACATTGTCCCCATGGCAAAATCACATACTATAGACAGTTAGTTCTGTTACTGGTGTAATTTCTCTGAAGCAAAATTAACCTTTCTTCTGCTAAATCAGTCTATTGCTTTGATAAACATTATGTCTCCCTATGTAATTCTCTCCTCACTAGTTGGCCCAAGAAATTTTGCAAGAGCTTTCACACAGCTCCAATCTGTGTCTTTCATATATTATCACAAAACCCTATTTGTACTCTTCACCATTTTCTGCACACTATCATGCTCCTCATGTCTAAACTGGCCATTCTGTATTTCCTGCTCCCTTTCTCTTATTTTGCCACTCTTCAAGAAGTAGACTTCCATACGTGAGAAGACACAGGGTCCGAAGAAGGATTCCTAAACAGCCCAGATTGCATGCAGCATTCTGTATCTCAGTATATGTTGGAGAATGATATCAATTTTGTGTCAGAACATGAAAATAACAACTGTCAGTATGAGTTGTAAATAATAAGTATCTGGTAAGAGAAAGTTAATGCATATTTTTGAGCAAAAACTGAAACTCTTTTGGCTTTCTAGTAGAATAGAAAGAACTCTTCTAACTGTGCATTAGTAGAGTGAAGATGTGCTGAGATAGGAATAAATAAAGTATGGAATACGAATACCTAAAGGCCAAATTTTGAGATGCAGTATTACAACTATCTCCTTTTGACAACAATCAGAAAACAACATGGCTCAGCACATCATAGGAGTTTGCAAAGGCAGATCTGGCAGTAGCATTTTTTAGATTTTAATGCTTCAGGCATAATCTTAAATTTACATCAAGAAATGTATCTGCAATTAATTTAACTTTAGTTGTCACATATAATCAATAAACAATTATACACACAGAGTACTGGTTGTGTGCTCTTTGGTGTTTGCACAGAATTGCTGTAACTCACAAGTGCACACAGTTCAAGTCAAAATTACAACAGCATATTGACCATTATGTTTACGTCTTTACTATAATACATCTTCCCAAAGTTCCACATGAAGAAATTTTCAAACTGCAAGACAAAAAACATTTTTGAAAGACCAGCATAATAAAGTACTATTTTTATTTCCAGAGGAAGCCATCTTGTTTACAGAGTTTTCCAAAACAGAGAAAACTACAAGACTTTGCAACTTTAACATTTAAATGGACTTCACAGATACTATTCAAAACCTTCTTTCTGGGCAACAGAAAATTGCCAATATTTGTCGTCACTGTTGAGGCAGGGATGGGAATAAAATTACTCCAAGTTCAGAAGGCAAAAGAATGATTCTTTATTAACAAGTATGTCTCTCTTTTATAGAGAACATCATGAAGACCGATTTAATTGGTCTTAGAGTAAAATCATCTCACACCATCGGTGCACTATGAATAGCACACGGTGGTAAAACACATTTATAAACAATATGAACAGAAAGAGAGATAATAAATTGTTTACATTCCTCTCAGACCTTTTCCCAGGCTTAGCCTGGTAGAAGTCTCTCCTTTTCTCTCTGACTGAACTGAGAATATCTATAAATATTTCAATGTAAATAACAGTCTCCACAACATCTCTAGAAAAAGATCTGGGAAGAAACAGAGTAACATATTTATTGTCCTTCACCTAGCTTTACATGCATGTTGGAGTAGTCATATACAATTCAGTTCTCTATGATAATGCTCAGTCCCCCATAGCAAAATTACAAAAGCATCAATGCTGGGAGGAAAAACCCTGAACCATAAATAATTTACAATTTTATATTTTTAAAATAAAATCTCACTCCAACTTAGAAATTTGATAGCATATTCTCATGCTTTCAGACTAATCAGAGAATAATAGTTGCATATCATTTGTATTTATGTAGACCTGAAAACCACTCTATGGTTGTTTTACCACAAACAAAAAAAGTAAACAGACAAGGCATAGTAGATTAGGTATTATAAACTTTAAAAAGTAATTTTCAGTATTTTAACTTTTGTATTTCATAACATTCATTGTATGGATGCTCACAAAATCAAACTGAATATTTGTGTCAATATTTAGTGAGATTATGGGAAATTCCACTTTCCTATAGATAAAATTAATACATAGCCTTAATGAATTCACTACATACAAGGTCTTTTTTTCTTAATTTGCATCAAATTGGAAAAAAGACAGCAGCATCTATAAATACTTATGAAAATAGATATAGATTAAGTCAGCAGTAAGTTTCCAGCACAAAATAAAATCAAAAGTCAATGTCATTTTAAAGATAAATATGCATTTTTTATAACAATTAATAATGCTATAAATCTGGCTGCACAGGATTGCAAATAACTTCTGCTGAATAAAATTGTATGACATGGGATTTACTTATTCTCTATGTTCACAGAAACAACTTGTTCTCTGACAGCACTCATTCTTGGCAATTTATTGCACCTGTCAGCAGACCATTTGTTCAGATTAGTGCTATGCATAAAGGTGTAACAGTCATGAGGATTTATTAACTGATTATCGTAAAAGTGACAGTCAGAATTGCCTTCAAAAACATAAATGATAAGAAAGCTAAATAATTACATGATGATTAAAATCATCTTCATTTTGATCTTAGTATTACCTGCATAAACTTACTGCAGTACGTTTTTAATCACAGGAGCATATTGACTCAGCATAGTACATAAATTATTTCCTCATAGCAAAAACGTGAATATTAAATCTATTCACACTGAAAAATATATACACATACATATTTCTACTTATCTAATGAAGCAATAACTAATGCCACTTATGCAAGCCTATAAGTTTCTTTAAATGCAAGAAGGTGGCCCAAGTTGCTTTAGCTCCTTGTTCCTTCCATAAAAAGAACTTTTAGGCCTCATTTTTTGGTTCTGAAATGTTGATTGTTTTTAAAAAAACTGTATTTACAAGGATGGAAGAACTTATCTCCTGCATAATGCAGATAAGTTCTAGTCAAGAGTAGTGTCTTCTCATACAAATCAGCACATGATTGGAAATATATTTTCCTCAAAGCTCTTGTATGAGGTCTTTTCCCAGTTTTTTGAAATACTGAAATACTGAAATAAACACTGAATTGGTTCTAAGGTTTCAGACCTTTTAGAATATTCTGAGATGGAAGTTCACAAGGTGCTACAACCTTTAAACTCTCATGGAGAATGCACACAACTGAAACTCAAATGCATTTTATAAACAAAATGCTCTGAATTAAGAATGGAAATCAACCAGTCAGCATTTTATTTCAGACACTGCCATACTGAACATGCCTGGGCATCAAGACAAAGACAGAGCTGTATGTTACTTCTGTGAAAGATGTCTCCTTCCACTTTTCTGAATGAGGATGCCATGCTGTCACTCACCGTCTTAAAACTTTCCTCCCTCTTACAGGCAAATCTTACATGCCATCCCTTCCACTTCCATCTTCGCTACCCCGAAACCAGAATCTCACTTACATGTCCTCAAACTTCTTGGATATCTTTCCTGTATTTTTCTGCCCTCAGAAATGGACTGCAAGTCAACCCCTTGCATCACCGCTACCATGTCACATTCCCAGCTTTCACCTGCCCTTACTATGGTCCAGCCTAACAAGGACAATAATATACAAGGGCCACAGAAGCCTATGTTCTTGATCTCCCACTTCTTTTATTTCATAAAAGTGCAGCTGAGACATGGTATCATTCCAGAGGAGTTCACAGCATCCTTGTTCTGAATAGAATTTGCAAGTAATGGAGCTTAGCACAGAAAAAACACAGGTTTTCTGTGCTGTTTTCCAGAAGATACTGGAATTGTTCCCTTCTACTTTCCACCTGGGAAACCTTTTCTGAGTTTGGCCAGTTCTTCAATCTAGTGTGCCTTCTCCCTAAGCATATTTTGTCCAGGCAGGACATCTTCAAGAAACAGTTGCTTTCATTTGCATTTAATAGAAATATTATTATATAACATTACAGCTGCTGCTTGCACATTATTCAAGCAAGCAGGAAGATCTCAGCAAGATGAAATGGATTACCCTTCATTCTTGAGCAATGATAGAATGCTACCAGGAAGTCTTTTGTTTCCCTCCCACAGCCTCATTATCACTTCTTCTGGAACCTGAATCAAGATATTCAAGTTATTATCTGAATCTTGAAAGCCATAGAGCCTTAATCATGGAGCACGACTCAGTTGCGCTTTTAAAAACTAATACACACTTACCGTAACACATGCATAGAGCAAATCTGCAGTGTGTGCACCAAAATATTTCCAGCTTTTAGGGACAGCCTTGAAAGGAGAAACTGGGGAAGAGAGGTCAGCATTAAGTGGAGCTGTCAGGTGTTGGTGATTTTTATCTGTAGTGACTGGAAAAGAATATCAGGGAGGGGGAATATTAAGACCTATTTTCATATTCAGATTGAGCTTGACAAGTGACAGTTTTTCATGGAAATCTCCTTGGAGAAGTATTTTTTTCAGGTTACATTACCAGAGATATGGTACCAACAGAAGGTGAAATGAGAGAGTGCCTGCAAGGACAAACTGAAGAGAGATTATATGTACACTGACAGAGAGGTCAAAAAAATCAAAAGCAGCAAGATTTCAGTAAGTGGTGCTTGGATGATGATGCTCTGAAAAATCACTCATGAAAAGTTTGAACCTCGCCAGATTTCCCTAAGAAGATTAGAATGAAAAAGAAAATTGGAATAATTTCCCAAGGCATATAACATGTTGACATAGGACTAAATTAGTACATTACTTCAGAAAAATATTGATTGTTATCATACCATAATATGTGAAAGTGATAGTGAAAGCACCTCCAATAAAAACAATGAAAATATATAGGATTAATTATTAACACCATTATTATGACCATGTGGATATCAAGGAAAATATTAAGTAAACAAATATCTGAGCTTTCCAAACAGCACCTACTTTGTAGTAAGTATAAGCACCAGACATTTTTTCCCCTATTAGCTAACAGTTAATGCCAACTCCTGCTCTGTAAAATGGAGCATAGCCATACAAATAAAAGCTATTTCTTGAACTCCCAGACAGATTCACTTTTCCTGAATATGAATTAGGTGAAAGATTCTTTGTCCCAAAATACGTGTGTAGTCCCTCAGCTCTATTTTCATTTACTGGAAACATTGGTACATAAATTTGGTCTTATGTATCAAGTCAAGAGTTATTTCTCCTCCAAGCTGGATGTTACTATATGGAACCTCCTGCATCTTGGTAATTGCTCTAAACAAGGGATTTTTACTTTTGAAAACCTCAGTCTATCAATTGGTAAAAGCTGCCACCTACTGGTCAATAAAAATTATATTACATCATAAATGTAAAGAATTAACAGCAATGCAGCAAATTGTACTATAACATTGCAGAAAATCCTCCCCAAACTTAAAAAAAAAAAAAACAACCAAACAAGAAACAAAGACCAAATGGTCATAAGAAACAATTTCAATGGCAAGGCTCATTTTAGTCATCCTCTCTCATGGACTTCTCCCTGTGGACCAAGAAGGCTAAAATTGTACAAACCTGCCAATGAAATCATCCTTTTTGCCAACATCTTTGTCCCACACGGTAATATCAATAATTCCACCTCGTTCGTCATAGAGATGAAAGTCAAACTGCTCCCTCCACTGAGGATTCAAAGTTTTTGGAACAATCTAAAAGGAGAATAAAAAGAAAGTCATATTACATTGAGTAGGCATACACTTTCTTAAATTGTAAATTTGATCATTAAAGTCTGTTCAAGAAGCTTTTTCTGTCTGCAGTGTCAATATCTCAAGCAGTGATAATTTAAAAATGGTAATTAGGAAAGACTACTAGCCAGTTCTCTCATGCTTCTTTGATGTAGCAGCAACCTCCAAAATCCTGCAACTTGTCACCTTCAAAAGCCTCCTGAACAGAGGATTTGTCCTGCGAATGAAGCCATTTCTCTGTAGAAAAATTATGTCCTCTGTCAAGTGACAGTTAGCTATAAAATTATGTTTCTGAGCCCAAAGGTAAACAAAGCACCTTCAACAACACGGTGACTGTAAGTACTTAAACAAACAATTGCATCATGTTCCTTTTTCCCAGCTGCAATAGTATCGGGAGAAACATGATATTATGGTTTACTTTCTGTGGAATAAAATTAGTTCACTTCCAAAATTGTATTTTACTTCCTTTCCTTTGAAAGTTTGATGAAAGCAGCTTTCTTAATAATTTCAGTCCAAATTTCCAAATTTTCTACCATAATGCAAAAGCGGTCTTCACTGTCCTGAGCAAGAACAGAAGACCTCTAATATCTTCCTTATTTAGTAAACACTACTCCCTACAACCAGCAGTCATACTGTCTTGAAAAAAAAGAAAATTCAGAAACTATTATGAAAATTATTAATTCACAAAAGCATGAAATTTTATTTCTTCTCATTTCCAATTAAGAGGCCCTAATGCAGGCTCAGAGGTCTACAAATATGACAAGTAAATGTTCCTGCCCTCTTCCTCAATTTACCCTTCATCTGGCCATGAAAACCACAGTGACTGTCATGGCCATGGACAAAAGAAAGTCATGCATGTCATCAACAGTCCCAGCATCTCCCATAGACAGCAATTTTCAAAATGGCAGGGACCAAGAGAAAAAAAACCCAAAAATCTAGCAAGTCTTTACAATAATTGCCTCTTCTCTACCTGTGAAGATCATACATGAAGAAAACGTTAAACTTGTTGTTAAGGACATGAAGAGGAAAGTGAGCTTACGAATATGACATGGTTTGAGGATAAGACAATGCAAAGGGTCCAAGAGGCATTCAGCATCAAGCCAGGAAGACCTTGTCAGAATCACTCTGCATCTCCTCCCTGCCATGAATGACTGCTAACAGTAAATAAAAGCCCACACAATTCCTGTATGGAACACCAGGTGTGTCCCCCTGCAAACCCACATTTTTCAGTGTTACATATTTTCTCATCTAGTACTACTTTTGTTTATAAAGAAAGAAAAAGAAACATTTAAACAAAGCTCCAGGTGGACTGACAGGTAATTATTACAACAATAAATCTTCATCAACATTGAAAGTCATACAAAATAAAAACACCAAAGAGGAACAAAGCATTAAAAAAAATTTCAGTTACACCTAAAATTACCTTGCTCTTGTACTTCTGATGCCCCAAACGAAACTTCACGTAAGGATCGCTGAGTCCATTTGCATCCATTGCCTTAAGTTCACGACCTTCTATTAAGGTAACACTAACTATCCCTCTCCATAACTGAGACTTTCTGTGCAGGTCTGACAGACGTAAGCTCTGGGTCTGAAACTTTATGGAAAAAAAAGAATGGATTTAGTTAACATCATTCCAAAATCTTCCTCTGCTTTTAATGTTCTATTTTATGTAACTATGACTGTAAAATAATCGCCTAAAGCCATTTTGAAGCTATTTCATAGTACATATGTAAACTATACTGCAAAGAATTATTTAGAGAGTAATAAAATAGTGACAATTACACGGGTAATGTCATATGCTGCTTTTGCAGAAATAAGCAGAATAAATGCTGCTCAAGGAAATGTTCATTTTTAAGAAAGGTGTTTCTTTCTGCTTCACTTCTTCCTCTGCTGATAGAATAAAAATAAGTATTAGAAAGTCTTTTCTATTAGTAGCACGTGATTGAATGAACTTGAACAAACTCCGTGTTTATAAACATAAAGCCCTATTGAGAATATAATCTTCCCTTAGCATATAACTTAGAATAATATAAACCCACTGTGGCAAATATGTATAAAGAAAACATAATTCAATAAACTCCTCTATCTCTGCCTCTGAAATGATGTGGTATTCTCAGAAACATGAATTGAGTACGAGCACATAAGTTCAAGAGTATGGTAAGAACAAAACCTTCAGAATTGTGTAGGGACTTGTGGACTTGAACCCGCAGCCACTGATTCTGGGGGTCAAAATAAGATCCACACACACAAACCAGGCAATTACAGCTTTCGTCAATGAACTCCACTGGGCATTTGAGAGCAGGAGGATATAAACTTGAATGATTTAAGGTCATTTCCAGTTTGCTCTGAGCTATAATGGGTACAAGGTACCAGAACCGGGGAATCCCCTTTGCACTTCTAAGGAAGACAAATGTGTCTTGAGTGCATCCAAGAAGCAATGTTGGTAAAGGCTCTCCCTTTTATTCTGAAACTTTATTCATTAAAGACTACCTTATCTACAACCAGAACACTAGATAGCTAAACTATATTTAAATTTGCAAATTATTTTCTCTAGGAATTAAAAAAAAAAAAAAAAAAAAAAAAAAAGCAAGCCTGCATGTATACTTTGCTGTAACTATAACTTTATTATGCAATGTAGTTTGAGCAATAAAGGCTTTGTGGGCTCAGCAACCTGCTCACATGCAAGTCTTGCACGCCTGGCTTCATCCCTCGCAGACCTCCACTATCTCTGTAAGAGGGCTTCAGTGCAGGTTTGGTTTGAGTCTTTCAGATGGTAAACACAGCTGAATGGCTACAGCTATGCAGGCACCCAGAACAGGGGTTTTACTCTATTACCCCAAGACAATGATAGAGATTACACTGGATTCCAACCACACTCACCCAGCCTCCAGGGAGAACAGACATGAGCACTGTGGCCACTAGTCTTAGAGCAAATCTGATTAACATACTTTTTGCAGTATTTCAGGTATTTTTTGGCATGCATTTGTTTTTTCTAATAGTTATTCACTCCAAGTAGTATGGTTATTCACAAAATATTTCACTATATTTATTAAAGGTTTCTCTTCCTGGAGTGAAGGATTTGACTGCAGAGAAACCTCTCACGAACTTGCTGTTTCTACAAAGGCAAACAAGGAACTGTGTGTGGAATTATCTTGAACTTAACCTGCTACATGAAGGAGCAGTGGGACATCAAAAAGCAGACCCTCTACAAAAATAAGGGCAGAATTGAGAAAATCAGTTGCCAGAGAGATTTCATTTATAACTTGGGAGCATTATATAAACTTTTCCTCAGCACAAATATACATTTCATTGAGGGCATACTGTCAGCATTGCCAATAACTTGACTTGTGAAGAAGTGGGAAATTTTTTTCTTGTTCCAGTTTCTTAGAAGGCTTAGAGCAAAACAAAGACTGGATAATACAGAAATAAGACCAGTCATGTTTAGGAAGGTGTTTTAAACTAGGGTATTAGCAGTGGTTGAGACTTCTGCAAAAACTATGCAGATCTTGAAGGTGTTTTAAGAGCTGAATGGGAAGCCATATGATATCCAGAATTCTATCATGAGCTTGCATTTACAACTCTTTTGAAGTAAACCTTAAACACAGTGCATAGCTCTTTACTTCTTTATCAGTGAGACAAAAAAAAAATTAGAGAGTATACTTCACCTAAACTTTATATTTTCAGCAGCAAGTACAATAATTTGCTGCACTAGAGCATCTGCCCCATCATCAAGCAAGGTGATTTTTTTTTTCCTGACCAGTCAGGAGTTTCATCAGTGGGGGTAATTTCCATACAAGTTAGCAAAGTAAGATCTAGATGACCAAGAGCTGGGTGCAAAATGACAGACAGGTCAGACAGGAGTTTACAAGAGTCAGGCAGGAGGCTGGAGAACAAGTGTTCACATACTGCAGGAGGAAGCCCTCCCAGGTCAGAGCCAAGTCTCACAGTCAGTGATAATCAAAGCTTTATGCAGACCCTAGTGGCATCTTGATTGACAGTGAAGTTCCAGAGACTGTGTTTTGCCATGCTGGAAGAAAAGCAGCCGCTGCTAAAAAGAGGTTGTGGCTGTTTCTTCCTCAAGTTAGTGGATGTGGACCACAGCAGTGCTCGTTTCTGTCTTTATTGGTAACACACAGATACACAGAGCAGCAAAAGCGAGAGGTGCTGAAAGAGGCAGAGCACAGCTCACTGAAGTTAAAGATATTGAGATTTCCTGGAGATGAAATGCATAGGCAAGACTTTCTTCCAGCTGGCACTTTTCTTGTTTCTAAGCAAGACTGAAGGGAATCCAGCACACTTTTCTTCCAGTCAAAACCATACTCATTCTCAGAAATTACAGATAATTTACTGACATAACCTCTTTTTTTCATATAATGGTTCTTGTAGGAAGAAGAACAAAAAAAGAATGTTCAGATTTCAAGTCAAATATGAGAAAAAGCTAACTGAAAAAATGGGAAAATAAGACTTATTTCACATTTTAAAGTTGTTTCCTTATGAATTTAATTTCACAGTGTGAGACAGGCACATTTCTAGATATCTAAGAAACAAGTAAAATGCAGCCCACGGTGAGATACAAATTCAGAAGGGTAACTGTGAAAATAAAACAAAGAAATGAGTGTGTATCTTTCTCAATTTCTCCTATGAAGGACTGTGTCTCAAGACTTATTCTTAGGCAACTTGTTTCCCTCAGAAAGCATATAGTATGTATTGCAGCCTAGATTTCACTTTTGTGCCACAAACAGAAAAAAAAAAAAAAAAAAAAAAGAAACTGCACAGGTTTTCATTTGTCTGCAAATAGGTGGGAAGTTACAAATTTCATATAAAATTCCATTATTTGGAAAGAAGCAAGATCAAGATCTCAGTCCACAATCATCATTAATGTGGAACTATTGTTTACATTATTCACATTTTTTGTGCCGGCATAGTGACTCCCACCTGACATGTCCTAAACCCCCCAAAAGAGAGGGGGTGGTGGGTGGTGGGTAAGTTGCAGCCTTGCTTGCAATGACATTTTCTCCCTGTCTCTTTTTCAAAAAGGAAATTTAAATTTGACTTCTGAAAAGGAGTCTTTCATGCTAAAGGATGCTCAAAGCTACCCGTGAAAGAAAAACCCATATAATTTCATATCCACACATTGCTTTAATGCTTAATAAACAGCAAGCAAACCCAGCAATTTCTTATGTGAAAAAATACAGCTTTTATTTGTGTTCCATCTATTCTGTGTAAATGTGATGTAGTGGGTGGGCTAGGGGCATCAAGAGAAAAGAATCTTCTGACAGAATTGGACCCTCTGCTAGATATGATTAATACAGCTAGCCAAATGTGATGATCTGATAAGCTGAAAGATGATCTAATAAACATGATTTAATATTCTGCATGCATTCAGGTATTTCTGGATAACATTAAAAGATGGGAAACCAACCAGGCTTAGTCAGAATCTGGGCATTGATCCCAGGATAATCAAACATTGTTGATGAGCTGTTGTTATTTTTGTCAAAAGAAGAGACACACTTTGTTGGCATTTTTGAAAATCCCCTCATATATTTTTTTATCTTTTGGTAACTAAGTGTCCTTTGAAAATTTAGTCTATATCAAGTGGGAGAAACCCCACACATTGTCCTTTCCCAGCCCAACCTCATTTCTTCTTTGATCAGCCCTCATGCCCTGCAAAGTACCACCTCTCTCACTTGCATGTGCTTGTGCAAACAGACTCTGCTTTTATCAAATCTCCTCCTTATTACACACACCCCTACGACACACTGCTCCTCTGAGTCCCGGAACACAATAGATAGAAATAGAAAAGTCTACCACAAACTTAATAAGTTTTTAAAAAAGCAAATCAATAATGCACTTATATATGACCTGGAGAGGCACTTCAATCCACAAAATAACTTCGGTTTCAAAGCCCAAAAAAAAAAAATCAATCAAGAAATTAGTGAAAAAATATAGAAAAGAAAAATACTTCTCTCCACCACTTAACAGAGCACAGATATAAAAATACAGCAAAGTGAATCAAAGTCAATGTTGCAAACTACTGCTGTAAATTCATGTAAACAGAATTCCTCACTCCCAGTTTCTAGGACGCTCACAGAGCTTGGATAAAAAATGTAAAATAAAGATTGAAAATTTCAGTAGATACAACTGCTAGCTCTATGTACAAAACAATGAAAAAAATCAAGAGATAGTCACATGCAATTGCAATGCTTTTCCTATATTAGAAACGACAGAAAGTAGGACCTGAAAGGTCTGCTCTATGTAGTTCCTATACTATGTGTCAGAACAGTTTGAACAGGATTTAAATATTTTTGCATTATCACAATGCAAAACATATAAAGTAATAATTTTAAATATCCCCACATGGTTTTCTGATTATAGTAGAGTTCTAAAATTATAAAATCACACATTTATTATTCTATGTAATAGCTGCAGTCAAGAATATTAGGAAGTAGACCTTCTCAAACCTTGAGGTGCAGCTGTGTGTTTCCTGAACAGTATTTGGTGAGGGAAAAAGAGGCTAGGGTCAGCCTGTGTCCTCAATCAGCCTTTTCAGGTTCTGAGAGAACACCTTGCATTACAAATTATTTCTCATTCTTCCTCTACTATAGGCAAGTAGAAATGGAAAAACTTGTGACAGTGATTTTGAACTCATCAGTATTATAGACACTGAGCTACAGAAATGCCTTCAATGGGATCATGATGATTCCTTCTTATTTTTCGCTCATTGTAACTAAAACTAAATTTAGTTACATTGTAACTAAATGGACTGCTGATGATAATTATTGCAACGTGAAATAATGCTTTTCTTAACTTTTTATCAACTAAATTTTAGATTTTAGATTCTTCTAATTCTAGGTGAAGCTAATAAAAATGCTTACAGTTGAGAAATTTACACTGCCCTACACCTTGAGTGTTTTAACACTCATTAAATCTTGTTTATGGAGTTTCCACTAACAACCTGATACTGCTTCTGTAGAGTATATTGTGTTTCTGTAGAGTAAATATTGTGACATTACAATATTTACAATAACAGTAATGACTCACACTTTTGCAGTGTTTCACATATGGTTTGGGTTTTCTAAATTGAGTAATCTGGCATTCTACTTAAGTGTACTTGCTGGATGCAGCTGAGGTGTAGTATGATATAGGCTGTGGCACTCACTGTGAGTAGAATTTTCTGTAACAGGGTGAAAACATTCATACAGCACAACTGCACAGAAGCACTTTGCAGAGAGGCTGTACCAGCATAGTCCTAACCACCTCCATTCTTGGTCCCTGTAATTCCCCTTGAAAACTGGGGCTGCAATACGTGAAAATCAACAGGTCTTCTGTTGATAATGGAATTGCCATTCCATTATCATCTGGGATAACCAATGTCACCATAGTCCTAAAGATGACATGGATCAGATAAACAAAAATTCTGGCAACCAATACTTGATGGAAACTTCTCACGCTTTGGGAAATGTAGCAATGAAACCCCCATGACAAAATGCTAAACTGCTGTTTTTGTTCTTAGCTGCTATATTCACACACAATTAATACAAATATAAATCTCACCAAACATTTGTACAATTTTTATAATTAGATGTCTACCAAGCAGGCCTATCTATTCTGACTGGGTTTTTTTTTTCCATTATTTAGTAGCTTTCCTTCAAACACTGTTTACAGCTGCACAAAACACAAGTGTTCTCCATCTTCAAAGATTCTTCAAAGAACACAAAATGCAGTGATTCTACCATGTATTCTGAAATTCCTTAGAGTTTTGGCTCCAACATTCTGGTTGAAAGATTGAACCAAATGTAAATTCCTTCAATTAGGAAATATCATACAATTCTATACCTGTGTTTGCCCTTTCAATACTTATACCATTATTTGCTATTTCCAATTTCATTCTCTTTTCAAGAGGCACCTCATTCCAGTGGAAAAGCATCTTGTTTCAATTTTAAAGCAGAAAAAATTATTTTGATATTAGGAAAATGCAAATCAGGAGCCACAGAAACTAAGTATTTTGAGTTGGGCATAAAACCATCAGTTATTAAGGCCATAGGTTTTGGAACTTTAGTTTCTGCAACTGGAATGCACATACTTTTGGAAAAGCTTCTAAAATAAATTTTTTAAAACAGTCAGCAGTTTTGAGCTGAAAGCCACTCATTTAACAATTCATTCTTGTTAAAAATGTGTTTTAACTAACATATTTCTATATATAAATAATTTAAACAGCCATGCATGTAAGATATTATACATGCATTACACCTCTAGGTTAAAATACTACTTCAGCTAAGATAACCATAGAAAAAATTGCAATGTTTAAACCATACATTCATTTTTGCCAAGCATTCTTATATGCCAGTTTGCAAAAATGCCAACTACTGAATGAAATCCTATTTAATAAAGGTAACAAAGCAGAACAGGGATAAATAACTCACTTGAAGATCTTTAAAGAATTCCCAATTCCCATGCTGCGCTGTTCATTCAGAATTATTGAAGCTCACAGTTTTGTCAGTTTGCAATGCATACAACATGCTACCCAACATAGTCAGCACATCAGAAGTTAACACACTTTCATGATGCAACCAATTCTACCCCTCAGCATTCTCACAGCTCCTCCTTATCTCTTCAGTTTGAGCATCTTAGATATTTCTGGTAGTTAGTTACATGAACCACATGAGAATTAAAAATCTACATTTCACCACTTCACCAAGTATCTTAGTTTCATAAATTTCACAAAGGAAACAAACTGAGTATTGTCCTGCATCTCAGAAGCAGACTGTGTGAAAAATCCATCCATAACCCAAGAATTATCAACACTGCTCTCTTTTATGTTTTAAGGTTAAAAATAAACATAGGTCTAAAAAAGTGGAAATATTTGTCAAATGAGCATTTATTATTATTTATTATATGAGCATTTATTAATAACCTCCTATTTAAAGTTGTTCATCAATATGCTAGAAGAGTAAATAATGTAACAAAATCAGTGAATCACCTCACATAACTATTTTTTTTCTTATTTTAACACCTTTACATGGTAAATTCTATTGACCTTACTAGCTCAGGTCTTGGAAAAATTTTAATTCACTTGATTTAGACATTAAAGATGCTCTTTTTAACAATACAGAGAGAAGAAAAAAGGAAGAAATTGTTTGCATTCCACTGCAGTCAAACTCTCAGTCTTTCTCTTGTGGCAAACAGCACACACTGCTCCACTTTTATCACATCTATTACTCCTTAGAGGAGAAAAGCTTGAAGAGCTCTAAAGAGCTCTGTTAAGTGGAGTCCACTATGCTCTCATAAGGCCTGGCTGTGACTGTCACCTATGCACAACCAGTGACAGGAGAAATTTGTCTTCAAGAAGCTTCACTGTGAAAACTTTGCACACAAAAACACAGATCAGTAAGAGAAGTATGTAGCAGGAAAATAAAATATACTCTTTGGCATTAGTTCTTTGTTCACATTAACACAGGATTTAACTGAGAAATTAAAAGTTTTAGAAAAGGAATCAGGACATGCTGACCACTTACAAGAAGTTGCTAGATGACTTCCAGATAGTTTAAAATGCTGTGATAAAGCTGAAAGGTTTTATGATTATATTAAAAGCTGAACTATATCATGATGTTTATTTAATGAAACAAAAAACACTGTCATTAAAACACATTTGGAAGGGCAATAAATCCTGTGCCAGAAGTTTCCAGTCTTATATGGCATGCTTGGCAACAAATCATAGTTGTTCTAAAAAAAACAGACAAAAAAACCAAGGCCACCAGCTAGAAGACCACATGCTAAAAGTTACAGTTACCTTACTTGATCTTTTCCAACTCTTCCTCATTAGCATTGTCTGAAAATAAAATAGAGCATTTTTATTACCTTTTCTCTGCAATACAGAAAAGGAGGCCAACAGTCTCAAAAAGGGCAGTTCACATTTAACAACCACTCTAACTGAAGCAGCAACATATACAGTCCAGCAACAGCTACACACCAGACTGAACTAAATCCAGGCAAGTAGCAGTCCTGTGTACACTCAGGCATATTTTTCTGAGTGATATGGATGTCTCATTTCTGGAAACAATGCATTATATAAACTTGTAAGAAAGAAAATACAGAAAAGACAGAAAGAACTAGATTTAAAAATGGGAAGAAATAAATGTGCCATGATAGGTTGTGGTTTCAGTTCTGACTGATATTTGAATATTTATTTTTTATTTCTTAATAATAAAGTACCCAACCTTTTTGAATACTACTGTTTTACTCACAGACATAGCCACAAAAGAGAAAACCTGCATGAGATTCCTTTGATGACACGAATCTATTACAAAATCCTTAAGGTTATCACTGCTTGCTCATTTCACAGCAGTAAAAATAGTCCTTTGGACTGATAATTACACACATGAAATAGAAAAAAAAATAGTTGTATCTTCACTCTTTTAAAAAGTCAATTCTCAGTTTCTGCGTCCCATTACCTAAACAATCTGTACACCTTTGGCATTGCTGGGAGCCAAAGTACCCACAACAGATTCCTAATCATTAAATAAAAGAGACATTCTGATCAAGTAGGTTGTGGAAGGTTTATCTGTGAACATAACTGTTGCTTAATGGATTCCTGTGGAAATGCAAAGAAACTAGTTTATACAACTTAATAGGGTTTAACAGCCTGTTACTGACACTGAGCAAGAATAAATCAAAGGCCATTAATTTCTATTGAAACTTTTGACTTAGAAAACAAACATAATTTTAATTTTTATTAACTATTTTGAAAACACTTGCTATTTCAAATAATGGAAATAAATTTTGAAATGAAAATATTTTCCATGCTAAGAAATTAAGTTATATTTTGGTGCTCCAGCCATGCTGGATGGGGTCCTGAGCAACCTGATCTAGTGGAAGAGGTTGAGTGGAACTGGATGATCTTTAAGGTCCCTTCCAAACCAAGCCACTCTATGACTCTTTCAACTCTGAGGAGTTCAGTTTGTGCAGTAGCTACAGAAAGGTACAACCACCCTTGTTGAATAAATGGCATCATTATCAGCTAAAGCCGGGTAAGCTGAAGCCATAACAACCATCCTTAAAAGCCAACAAAATAAATATATAGCATAGGTAGATCAAGATGGGTGATCTAAATGGAATTTACTAATCTGAAAATATTCCAGGCCGAGTCTATTGCTGGAGTTCTTCTCTACGATGTTAATCTCCCTCTGGCAAATAAATAAATAAATAATAACACAAGATACGATTTAAGACAGCAAGCAAACTGACAAGCACATTAATGTTAATAATTTCATATAATGCAAAAAACCCCTAAGCATCATTTGAGATAGATTATTTTAGGAAAAACACAATGCCTTGAACTTTAATCTCAATAAATAACAATATGCAAGTAAAACTTGTATGTTTCCTTTTTTTCCATTTTCTTTGTTTGTTAGGATGGCAGCAATGAACAGCTGTCCCCAGTCACTGCTGGTCCCAAGACAATGCTTCTTATCAAGCTACCAACTTTGTAAATTCCTATAGCTGAAAACTGCCAGTTAAGACTCAGGTAGGGAGCAGCTGTGGTAGTGAAGAAATGGGTGACATGCAGCTCTGAAAAACTTGCTTACTGCAGGTTTTCCAGTGGTGGAATCTGTGTACTGAATGCTGACGGAAAATGAGCCAGAAAAACTCACATGCATTTGACTACACAATGCACATGCACCCATGACTACTACACCAAACAGGAAACCTGTACACATGCATGAAATCACAAACAGCACACTGGCACACAGCACCACATGTATCCAAAAGGAAATAATAAACACTGTCAGAATTAAAGTAACATAACAAGCTTTGTTGGAGTAGGTCTAAGAAAAAAAAATTAATTGCTACTTTTGACTTCTTTTAAACTGGTCATCAAAAGTAGAAATTAATGAAAAATACACCATAACACATTATCTTTTATTAATAGAGTTAAAATTAACAAATCTTTGTAGCTAACAGGTTTTAACATCTTTATATACACATACTTCTCTCATATTTATTTATTTTACATCTTTTTAGTTTACACTGGTTATCTAAGCTATCTGTCCTCCCAAACAGTAAAATTGAAATGCGGCATTATCAGAACAAAGCAAACACAAATTAATTGTTGCAACTAGTGGTACTTCAACCTAATGCATTAGGCTGGAAATAGATTAAACATCCCTTGAACACTATAAACTTTCTAATCTTTACAGGCATATAGAAATAATTAATTAATCACTTTTGTTTCAGGATTTATTATTTTTCAGATATCACAACAAATCAATTGCCTTCACATGTCAAAAATCAAAAGATTAGGATTTCAAATAACTTTAGATATGCTACTCTTCTATTTATGTACATAGTTTGAAGAGACATTACAAGATTATTACTTTAAATATTCGCTTTTAATGCCTTTAAGATAAGCACCAGGTAGCAAATGGCAAAGATACAGACAAGATTTTCTAGAAATTTAGATTTGTTTATATGCCCACACTCTAACAATAGTATTCAATAACTGCAGGCTATCTCTGCATTTTCTTCAAATAAATTGTGTTCTTATAATAATGTGTCCTTATTTATTAAACTGGTTTACTGAATCCCTTTATGATTGAAATTATGTCCAATATCTTCTACTGAAAAAACACAATTGTAAACTACTTAAGCACTGCTTTTCACAGTCCATCAGGACTCAGAAATAAATAATCCTCTTTCCTAGTCAGTGTAATATAGTTTTATATACAGTTATATGAATGTATATTTATATTAATATTCTCAATTGATATCTGAATCCCAAAATGTAATGTTTTGATCTGAGGAAATGGGGCTTTCTAGCTGTAACTCTCAAGATCATCTCATCAGTCAGTACAGATAAAAACTGAATTTCATCAGAATTTTTTCAGAAAGATAAGGGAAAAAATGCTCCTGTGTGGACCAAATATCTTTATCATTTCTTTTCACACCTCAAGTTATCATCCAAAACAAAACAATCACTACTGTCTCAAATTGGGTGCTTATTTTTAAAATAATTTGCAATAATACCTCTCTCACAGACAGGTGGCAATATACAACTAGGCCCCTGAATTTGTCCCATTTAATTCCAAATTTGCACTTGGAGTATCTTATCCTCCAGCTCCAGCAATATTTCTTAGGCAGTGTGAGAGGATCCATTTTCCTGGAACGTGCATTATTTTGAAACACCAATAAAATGTTTTGTGAGACCTCCTGTCCTCCAACAACACATCTTCAGAAGACTTTTCCTTTACCTGCACACCAGTGCGTGACCTCAAAAACAACCTTGCTGCAGTTCAGGCAGTCAAAGGAACTCTTTGGAAAGTATAATCCACATCAAAAAGTTACCAAACAACACATCACAAACAGCAAGTCTTGTTTTAAAGAGCTCAATTTGAAATACGGGTAGAGACGTGCCCAAAATACAGAATCAATACACTGTGTGGTTTCTGTGGCTGCATGGGAAACCTAACAGTTCTTGTTTTGAAGCTGTTCTTTTTATTTTTTTATTTCCGTCATGATCTTAATAAACAGTCTTATCTTAAAACATGTGGAATTATAGTAACTGCAATTTAAGTACTCCCAGGCAATTTCTGTAATCTTCAGCTTTACAATTTAACACCATTTATGTGTAACAACACGCATGTCATGTAAAGTGGTAAAGTATTACCTTAATTACATAATTACTTGCAACTTTCAACTGCAAGCAATGTAAGAGTTATCACCTGAGCAAAATAAAACCTATTCAGGAGACAATTAATTTTTGAAATATAGGCTATATAGGGATAACAAACAAACAGGATTTAAGGAAATTTACAACGACAGGAAAACACTGCACATGATGTGAAGAGACAGTGTATCTGTGTCTTCTATCCATCAGTAACTAATGCATACTTAAAAGTGCTCAGGTTTTTAGCTATATATTTCAAGGACACTCAAATTTCTACCTGTATAGAGATATCCAGGTAGAGGAGGAGCATCCATCATTCAAACAATGTGCTATAGAGATTGGGAATGTGGGAGCTGCTTTCAGCACTGCTTTATATGTTGCACATTTTCATGAGTTGAAAAGAATTAGTCTTAATCCTCTAGCATAACATTTGAAAATATATTGACTTCAATCAATTTCAATAAAAATATCCTCACTATTAGAAAACCTTTCAAAACTAGCCAAAGATGACAGTTCAACTAGAGTGATAGATTTTGTAATATACCTGCTCCTTTGAGAGTAAATAAAAGCTAATAAATAAATACATACATGCAGTAACTGAAAAAAGCTAATTGAATCTTATTAAACCCTTAACACATTAAACATACAGCAATGACATATTAATTTTGTAGGTCATCTTCGCTTCATTGTGACACAAATTCTCTGATTTTATTCCAACTCCACCACAACTGCTCTGTAATTCACATCTTGGGAAGACTGGTTTCCAATAAATATTAAGCTTTGGATTAGGTATCTGATTCTTAACTGGAATCTTGAGCATTTTCAGAGTGAAGTTCTATATAATAATTTAAATGGGAAGAAAATTTGTTGACTTGAGTAAAATTAAAAAAGCTAATAATGAAATGTGTAATAACATAAACCCAGTTCTTTATCCTTTTATAACCAGTCAGCTGGATATAAAAAAAATTGCTAACCAGCAATTCTACAGTCTCCCAATATTTTCTACACTCAGTTGTTAATATATGAACACCCATGTGAAAAATATGTTACACTGTAGTGTCTTAATTTCACTTTCTCACTTCTAAACTTCTGCAACACTTGGTATAATAGTAGACAACAGGAAGCAGCACAGTAGCTACCCTCTCTGTATGATGAAGAAAGGAAATCTGTGCTGTGCTGTCCTCATAAAAATACAGTGTTTCTATGTTGTATGATTTAGGGTTATGGCAGGATAGAGTCAAAAAATAGGACAAGTACCACCTGACTCAGACCTGACTGGTCTTACCCAAATTAAAAAAAAAAAATCTAAAATTAAATTAATATCTTAATTTAAGTAACAAAAATTCCTGTGGTATAAATTTAGAAGATGGAATTCTGAGCTATATGGAAAAAATATATAGCTAAAAAAAAAAAAGGAAAATACACTCTTTATATAAGCTAGATGCACATCACCACCATATTCCATTACTTTTATTAAGTGCTAACAGAATGTCATGATGAAAATTAACAGAGGATAAAATAATTTCTAAAATTCTACATATTTGCATTACTACATACCAGACACCTAGTTCCAGTAACTGACATGCTAGGCTATTTAATACTACCTGGGAGAAAGGGTAAAAAGAACACTAGCAGAATCTCCTAGTACCCTGCAGGTATGCAACAGGATGTCTCACACTGCAGCATACAGAAACATATATGTTCTTGCAAAAACCATGCAGCTGACCATATCCATGGATATTTTCATCAAAATAATGCTTTTTCTTGGCCTCTGCTGCAACCTGCCCCTGAGGCAGGGCAAATAGGTTCATTGTTAATCCTTAGGGGCAGATTAAACAAAAACTACATTAAATAAGCAAAATAACAGAAATTTTTATTAGAATAAATGCTTTAAAATCATAACTGGGGGAAAAAAAGTGCAACATTGGAAAAGGGATATCTAGCTGTCTTAGAGTATATATCGTAGAGCATATATAGTATATGTCTTAGAGTATTCTTAAGAATGGAAAATTCAAAAGAGAAAAAGAAAGAAAAAGAGATAGTAAAAGAGAGAAAGATACCACCACCTGTGGCTTCTGTGATGCATGGGTGATCGTGGCCCATGGTTGTGATGTACAGCCCTGGTCCATCACAGTTGGAGGCCTGCAAAAATTGGGGGCTTATAACCCTGGCTATTCTGGTATATACCCCAATATCTCCTAGATGAGTTCTGGGCATGAAGAACAGTCTTCTTCCCGGAAGATTCTGGAAAACTGGCTGTGTTGAAGGTGCAGGGGAGGGTTGAATCTATGTCTCTCTATGTTCAAGTGCCTGGATGAAGTTAGTGGAAAAACTGAGTTTTGTGGCTGCACAGTGGTGGCTCATGGTGTGGGAAAGAGGCTGGCATAAAAAAATCCAACAAAACACCATCCTGCTTCCAAAGGTTCCATTGCTTAGTAGTATTTTTTCCTTTAATTTGAAAACAGCATGTTTAAACCAAAAATTTAGCTGCAAGGTCCAAATGCTTCTCTACAGCCTAGCTGAGGCCAAAGGAATCCAGATTATTATTTTACAACCTCTCATAGTGTGAATCATCTTTTCTGTTTCTGCCATAATTCTACTTCAGCCACTTGTCAAAAGTCACAAATGCTAGTAAATTATTGTCTTAGGTTGCAAATGCAAGATGTGGCTAGGGATGTGTATCCTACTGCCATCTGTTAGAGGTGGGGCAGTTATCTTCTGTTAATTACGCTCACCCGTTAAAACCAGGCAGGGCAGTTTTCTTTACCTCTTCTACAACAAATCCTCCCTCTGAGGAGATATCTTCTGTTAATTGGCCATTGAGACTCACTGTATGACTGATAAAATTACAACATCCCACTGTGAAATCCTCCACTCAGAGGGTGAAGCCAAGCATTCCTACCTGGATATAACCTGACATTTGGAACACAGCAGCTTTCTTTTCCACTGGATTCCCAGAGGAAGACCAGACCCATCTACACCTCCACTGGACCTTCAGAGGCAAGCTACACCCTTCTACAGGATCACTGCTTCAACAGAACCACATCTGTCACTGCAGAAGGACTGCAGCCACCATTAATGGGACTGCTACCAGCACCCTGACCCACAGAGTACCAGGTCATATTCTGACTCTGTCACTGTTGTTTTGTATTACTGCATTATTATTTTTATATTTTATTTTAATTTTTTTTTTCTAATAAAGAACTGTTATTTCTACTCTTTGCCTGAGAGCCCCTTAATTTCAAAATTATAATAATTCAGAGGGAGGGTGTTTGCATTTTTCATTTCAAGGGAGACTCCTGGCTTCCTTAGCAGACACCTGTCTTTTCAAACCAAGGCAATTATAATAGAAAGAGTTTTCACTTACAACAATGCAGCTCAGAAAAGTAAGACTGATGAAGGAATTACAATAAACTTAGAAAATTATACAATTTTGTAATTGAAATATAAATTTAAAAAATTGAAAAGTATCAAATAATCCTTTAACATTAGTTGCCAAAAAGGAGAAACACTACGTTTTCCAACTTTATTTTTCACATGGAATAGGATTCAAATATTCTTATCTAGAATAGATAAGCAGACTAGAAATAACAGACTAGGTCCAAAATTCTTCAACCAATGGTTTACTGATGTTTCTCCATATCAACCAGCACTATTCACCTACAACTGACATTATCTGATCCATCTGAATCCCTTCTTACTAAGAAAGGAAGGATTCAACTCAGGTGAAATATGCTATACTATACCAGAAACATCGCTCAGTGTTATCTTAAGAATTAGAAAAGTCAAATTAATTTTATAATCTGAGATTTACTCTTGTGCTTTATATCATCCAACCAGAGATCAATCACAAGAGTGATGACATTTATTGAAATACTTAAAACTTACCGCTTCTCGCTGGTCTCCAGGAGCCAACAGAACTGACAGAAATATGCTTCCCATATCATGGTCAGGGTAATGAGGATCCTTCAGACTCAAGGTAACATCTGTTTGCCTAGGAGACAAAATCTATGCATTTACTTGGATTTCAGACTCTCAGATAATGAAATTTCTCAATCATAAGAATTGAAGGCATCTGAATTAATACGAAGCTACTTAAAAAAAAGTGGCACAAATTTGCCCTATTTCTACTTATAAGTATTTCTGCTGAATGCTCATAAAAATACTAAATACTTTTACTCTGCATCAAGTACTGTATTACATGTACTGAAGCAATTAAATCAAAAGTGTATCATTAATGGGTTAAAAAACAGAAAAAAAAATCAAACATTAGGGGGTATGTGGATGAAACGAATATGAAAACAAAACTAAAGTAGTTGTAAAGTGAACCTCTCCATAGACAATCACCTAATAAATTAACATTGACAATACAATAATTTCTTAAACATAAGTGATTTTCTTTATTTAGTTTTATGTTCTGTAGGTTTCTATAATTATTTTCTAGCATAATGCTTTACTTACAGTTCCACAAACAAGGTATTAACAGATAAAAATATATAAATATTCCATAGGCTTGTTTGTGCCATACCTGTTTAACTCCAATGATGTGAGATCCAAAAATGCTGAACCAATGAAGTCATCCTGAAGTCCAAAGTCATAATCAAATACCTATAATGCACAAGAGCTTTTTTTAGTACTAGAAATATTTTTTTCTTTAGAACTTTTCTGATTATGAATCATTCTTGAAATTTTTCCAAAGCAAGTGTCTCTCACGTGTTGAATCAGGACTACCTGAAAGTAACCTGAAACTTTCTGGCCAGAAAATCAAGTCTGAAACTGCTTGTTTATAAATTAGACTGCATCATATAGAGACACTGGTGTATGCTACTAGACTACACATGTGAACAACAGCAATTTTATAAATATGAAAGAAATATTTTTATAAACATAGGCACTGAAAGAAGGAAGCTCAAAACAATAAAGTTAAGCAGAATCACTTATTTCTTATACATTGATTCCTTTATGAATCCTGTAAAATGGAAGCAGGAGGGCAGGATATGGTTATGAAAAGTGCTTTCACTTTTATTATAACATTGCAACAGTGTTTGAAATAATATAATTGTACATTTTTAAGGCTATGCAACTTTCAAGGGTTAGAAACATTACAATCTAAGATTAAAACCGAAGGGGTATGTTTAAGGAAACAATGACAATTAATATTTTACTAGGAGAACTCTGCCTCTTAATTTTCTACCTAAAAGAGAGAATACCTTGATAAATTTACTGACATTCAGACATGAATCTGGCCCGTACATCAGAAGGTATTACTTGAAATGGATTATGACTTCCTTAGTCTGAAGAAAGAATAGCAAATAATCAAGGGGCAGCTATTGCAGGGACTTAAACAAAAAAGATGGACAGCAACAAAGAAAAGATGCAACACACACACAAAAAAAAAATCAATTATCAAAACTAACTTTTAGGATAAATTAACTTTTTTTGGGTAAACATGAGGTTTTCTGAGGACTAGAACATATCTTCAGCTAAGTAAGAGTGAGACATGTTAATACCTTGTAAGGAGAAAGGAGAAATTTGAGAATACAACAGTTCAAGTTCTTCAACTCTAATATAAGTACTTCTACTTGTACTACAGAAGCTATTCTGAAGGCAAAACAGTTCATCTTCTATAAATACCTTAATATGGACAGGACTAAGACAGTAGTAACAGAACTCCTTAGGCCCAAAGGCTACAGCACAGCTGCAAACCCAATGGGTTGGATATAAGTATGTGAGCACAAGTCTCTCACATGCATCAATCTACCTGAGTGTTCACCCTTGCATTTTCTATATCTGTTAGTCATTCCAGTGGGAAAAGAAAACAAATTATGAAATCTCAGTTCATGATGCAACATCAAAATTACCAAGTAAGTATTTTTAGCTTAGTAAAATTCAGCCATGTCTTAAAATATCCAAATAAGGTGTAAAACCTAAAATACTTCATACACTGTGTTCAGAGTACAACCACAATAGGCATACTACTTGACACACTTTTCCTAGGGGGAAAAAAATACACACCACACCCTACTGCAGGGCTGATACTTGGCATAGAACTAAGACAGGTGGCTACATTGCATGTGTTTGCATCTTCCTCTCTCTTTCACCTGTTAATTCCTTATGAGTCACTAATCACAATAAAGGTAGGAAAATTCCATTTGAGGATTCTGTTTAGCTTTTAAGCTTTTCTATTGAGAGTGCATTTCATGTGAGCAGCATGAAACATAGTACTGAGTAATACTTAATAGATGTTTAAGTGGTATTGCTCTACTAAAAAAAATATCTACAATTTGACATTTCAGTTAAAAATTACATAATGAATTTTAGATTAAGACTGATACTGATCTAAAACATCATGTAATTTCAGATCAACAAAGAGAATTATATAGGTAAGCTAAGTTTCCATACTTCCTAAAGTATTTCAATCTATGCATGTTTTATTTTGAATCCTAGGACTACAGTTTTTCTAAATATATTTTTAGGAACATAATTTCTATCTACTCTGTTTTATACAACCAAGAATCACTTTTGCAGATAAATCACCATAAACTACCAGGATCAGAAAAGCACCTTTCTCTTCTGTAGGTATAAAACAATCATCACAGTTTTTCTGGTTTTCATTCTGATATCAACATCTAAGAAATACTAGTGGCACTGCTGCTTATTAGTCAGGACTGGCCATGCTGGCCACTTTTTGATCTAAACTCAAGCAATCTGTTATTTCAGAAAAATTGGTGCCTCTAATATGACAAAACCATCCTCATCTGTGATTTGGAAGAGCTGGAAGAGCTACAATGTAAAAATTGTAAGAGCAGAAAATGGTATGAAACACAGAAGAAAACTCACTGTGTTCCATACAAACAGAAAAATTAGAAAACTTAGGAGAATCAGGCACACATCTCAATAAATTCTCAAAAACTGACCTCAGCATTGAATTGCTCTTAATGGGATAGATTATGTTTCATATCATCATTATGCAGTGATATTTCCATAAATAAAAGGGGTCAGGAAATACATTTTATTTTCTCTGCTTTTCTGCTAAAATCACACTAAAGAAATGTAAAACAATTATGACCTGAAGTAAACAAAAATACCTTTATTTGCCATTTTAAAAAATGTTGACATAAAAATTCTACAGACAAAACTTAAATAATTTTCACTCTAAGTAGTCTTTAGTCTTCACTATTGCACAATAAATTTTCCAGTATACAGAAAATCACAAAACTTTAATTCTTCCAATAATTCTTCTGTTCTAACTTATCAGATATAAGGTGGTGTCTTACCTTTATATACAATGGTTCTCTTAGGTTATCTGTAAGAATATAAGCTTTTTCTTCCCACACAGGATTGAGGTTCTTGTGTACTGTTTTACTTCTAAATACTTCTTTTCCTCCAAGTTTGAACTTGACATATGGATCACTCGTTCCTGGTAAAGACACATATATACTATTAATTCTATCATTGTAATACAGAAAGGAAATGGAGACTAAATTACTTCAAACAGAACCAAATGTAATTTCTATAGATAGTCAAATTCAAAACAGCATCGGATGAAAATAATTCTTTATTGTCACAATCTATTACTTTTCAGGTTGTCAATACTCAGTTAATTGACTCCATTAACATCAAAGGTGAGTTTACATCACTTTCTATTGTTTGCAATGCATTCTCAAAGTCATACATTAAATACTGGCAGTATTTGTTTTAGGTAACAGAATTTGTCCTTACTAGGGGTAGTATATTATCTTAATGCAACAACAAAAATTAGACTTTTAAGTTAAAATTACTCCTATAAAGTATTAAACTAATTATGTTGTGCCTAATTATGTACGTACTCCACTGACACTACCAGTGTTAAATCTTCAATGACATTTTGTGTCCAAGCTTTTCTTTTCCACATAGACTCACTTCCTACAGTGCTCATGATGAGAAAATTAACTCTAAAGTCTGTCCACAAAGTCCTCAACATGCCAGCTGTAACAATCACCTACTCACTTGAAGGCACTGGGCAAACCCTCTAGAAACAACTGATTAACAATTAATTGTGATAAGAAAAACAACCCTGATGGGTATAAGAAGAATGTTAAATGTGGCATATGAATGCCATATGCATGGGACACCTATGTGGAAGCATCACAAGGACTGAACCACCTGTGAGAGGAGGAATCTCAGGGGGGTGGGCACAGAGACTTGCAGCCATCCAGGAGTGCATGTGATACTAATTGATCAAAATTTATCTTAAAATAAACAGCAACTCTAGCTTGAGTAACAGCTGCATCTTCATTAATAGAAACAAAATTATAAGAGAAAACTTCTTTCTTTTTTCCTTTAACTTTTACGGCTTTTCAAGAGACCAGCAGATATTAGGACTCTGTATTTGTATCCACTGGAAAAAACATACAAAAGAAATAGCTTTTCTTAAAACTGCAATATGCTCTTCTAAACATAAATTATAGGGGTTATGAGCAGCATTCTTTGCATTTTCATCCAGCCACAAGGTGTCAGTACTATTTTCCTGAAGTTAATGTCTCCTTGTTTCAAAAAAACTACAGCAGTGGAAAACAGTGGTCTCTTGTGTTACATTCATTAACACCTGTAATTCCCAGGGCAGAATTTCAGTGGCGTAAAAATGTGTTGTCTCACACAACTAAATTGTTCCTTCGTTTTTGAAGCAGTGGTGATGATTTTGAAGTCACATATCAGGTATTTAAATTAATTCTGTGTAATATGAAGATTATTTTTAATATGGACATTATGTTATGGTGTGTCCACCTCCCTGCTCCTTGGGAATACTCTACAACCTCAGGAATTCTCTTAGGTTTTGACTTCATGTAGACAGTTTGGCAGTGAAATGTCCCTTGACTGTACCAGGAACTTTTGCATGGTTAAGGTGGGAGTGACACTGAGTAAGCAGACAAGAGAGGGAAAAATCAGTCTTTTGCTGACAGCCTTGGAACATGTAAAAGAGAAATGGTTCTTGCTTGTGAGTTGGAAGGGCTGACTGGGAGTGCTGTCAACTGGGTTTGAAAGGAGAAGGGGATAAGACCACTCTCACTAAAGATGAGCCTGGAGGCAGCACGCCAGTGTCAGGGTTGAAATTGATAACACAGCTAAAGCAGATGACCCCAGCAGGGGTAACAAACAGGAGGACTGTTTGTTCCTGGAAGAACAAACTGCAGTAGAAAAGCTGTGAGACAAGTCATCATTACAGAAACATGGTAGAGTGACTTGTTTGACTGGAGTGCTGCTGTGGATGTTTAGAAACTCTTCAGAAGGGTCAGGCAAGGAAGAAGAGGTGACAGGGTGGTTCTGTACATTATGGAGTGTTTCAGCTGTATACAGCTCAAGGATAGTGATGGTAAGTTTGAGTGCTCAAGATTCAGGGGCAGTCAACCACGATGAAAAGGTGGATAAAGCATTGTATAGGTGGCTGGCTGACACTTCACAATTGCCAGTTCTTGATCTTGCAGCAGATTTTAACTGGCTGGATGTCTGCTGGAAACTCAAAACAGAAGAGAGGAGGAAGTCTAGGAGATTCTTGGAATTTGTGGAATTCCCTGTCACAGCTGGCAAGGGAGCCTACCAGGGCTGAGATTCCACTAGACCTGCTTTTTGTGAAAAGAGAAGGGATTGGTGAGAGATGTGGTGGTCAGAATGCCTATCTTGGGCATAGTGATAAGAGTTTCTAATTCTTGGTGAAGTAAGGAATGGTGACATAAGCAGTTGGACTTGGACTTCTGAAGGGTGGACTTCAGCCTGTTCTGGAATTGGTTCAGAGAGTCTGCTGGGAAATAAAGGGGTCCAGGAAGGCTGGACATAGTTTAAGAAGGAAATCCTATAGATGCAGAATTGAAATATCCCTATGTACTGAGAGATGAGTTGTCAGGGAAGCCTTGTCAACAGGAAACTTTTGCTGGATCTCTGGGGGGAAAAAAAAGGGGGTTTATGACCTTTGGAAGAAAGGGCAGGCAACTAAGGAAGAGTAAAAAGATCTCGTTAGATCATGGAAAGAGAAAATTAGAAAGAAAAAAGATCAATCTGTGCACTGCTGTGAAGGAAAATAAAAAGTGTTTTTATAAATATATTAACAATAAAAGGAGGGGCAAGTAAAACCTCCACTGTTTTTTGAATGCAGGGGGAAACACTCACCAAGGATGAGAAAAAGGCTGAGGTACTTAATGCCTTCTTTGCCTTAGTCTGTAACAGTAAGACCAGTTATTCTCAGGGAAACTAGCCCTTGAGCTAGTAGATGGGATGGGGAGCAGAATAAATATCTGTTATGCAAGAGGAAAAGTCCATGGGATCAGATGGGATTTACCCAGGAGTACCGAGGGAGCTGGTGGAAGAGCTCGCCAAGCTGCCCTCCATAATTTATTTATCATCAGGTCCCATATGACTGCAGATTAGCCAACATGCTGCCCATTCATCAGGAAGGCTGGAAAGTGAATCCAGGGACCTACAGGCCTGTGAGCCTGACCTTAGCACCTTGGCAGGTTATGGAGCAGATTCTCTTGAGTGTGATCATACAGCACATACAGGACAATTAATGGAACAGGCCCAGCCAACAGTGGTTTTAGAAAGGCGGGTCCTGTTTGACCAACCTGATCTCATCTCACAACCAAGTGACCTGGCTGGTGGATGATGGAAAGGTTGCGTACCCTGACTTCAGCAAAGACTTTGTTACTGTCTCACACTGCATTTTCCTGGAGAATCTGGCAGCCCATCGCTTAGGCAGGTGCACTCCTCACTGGGTTAAGAACTGCCTGGATGTCTGGGCCCAGAGACTGTGACTGCATGGTATCACATCCAGCTAGTGGCCAGTCACTAGTTATGTTCCCCAGGGCATTTTCGTTTTAATCCCCTTATATAAATTTACCCAATGAACATGCAACTTTCCAATTATTAAAGCAGTGTTCACAAGCTCAATTACCTCCACGGTCCCGTGCAGCTAGATTCTGTCCTCTTTTTAGAGTAACATCCAACTGGTACATTCCAGGGTCCCCAGGGGGCAAATCTGCATTACTAGTTCCAAATGAATTTGTTCTCTGGGGAGGAAAAAAAATTGCAATAGCTAATATTACTAAAAGTTTCATGTAAGGTATATGGGTATAACATCATCCTACTGAACTAATAAAAGGCCACATCCCACTCCCCCACCTCAGAGCTCCTACTCAACATCAAGGAATCTGCCCCTTGATGTTGGGTAGTAGCTTACTACGACAGTTTCATCAGTATGACAATTACCAAGATTCCTTTAAAAACAAAACAAAACAAACAAAAAAAGACAAAAAAATCCCCAAAACCATCAAAAAACCAAATCCGTTGAAAAAATAATTCTTTGGTACAAAGGGCTTGGAAATTGATAATCTTGAAGGTTCTTTCCAACCCAAATTACTTGATGATTTTAAGAACTATGGTTGCAATTACATTCATATCTAGTCCTGGCCCACTAAAGCAAAATAAGTAAAAAACCCACAAAGCTAGAACTTATAGCATTATTTGGACTAGTCATTACCAGTATCTTCAAGTCCTGTGTTGATTCAACAGTTATAATGTATGCATTGAATAAACATACATAAATTAAGATTTTGCGCACTACTGCAGTACTCTGCAAGCTATGTGGGTTTTTTCCACAGAGTTTTGGGGGAAGCTGTGTCAGGGACATAATCATAAAGACATTAAATGCATCTGTAGTTCAATATGCCAAGGCAAGTATTCTTAGTTATTTGTATAAAATTTGTCCTAAAAAATAAAATAAAGGAAGTCAGAATGCAAGAAACTCTCCTGTCCTCTGGAGTGCATGAACAATAAACACATTTCTGTCCAAAAGACAAACTAGAGTAATTATATTTCTTCGTATATACAAGCTTTTGCAAAAAAGTTTTTAACACATCTAAGTAGGATCCAACTATAACACCACATGCTTCGAACACCACATTTAATTTTAAGACTACAAAATTCAATCAATTATACGTTCACAGTACATACAAGAACTTCATCTGTTACACACTTTGAACAGTGTGTTTATCTATGCTTATGCTAGGAGATATATCTTTCAGAGTAGTGCTATTAATATTTTATTATGTGATCATGGGTCTTCTGCAAGAAAAAAAATTGCATGATGGAAATTGTCACAGGGACATCTTTCTTTCAAGATTTTTCACAGAACAGCACAGAAGAAAAAAAGAGAAAACAATTTCTATTTCTGCTCCTTGTGTTTTGCATGTTGAATGTGCTTGGAGAATTGTTTACCTGGAGTGATTTCTTTCTTAGATTCTGGTGAGGATTGTTTGAGCCTGATGGCCAATCCAATCCACCTGTGTCTGGACTCTTACGAGAGGATCATGAGTTGTGAGTTAGATATAGTAGTTAGAAAAAGTAGGTTTGTAGTTTTACTATCTTCCTTTAAATAGAATATTAATGTATTATAGCACAGTTATAATAAAGAAATCATTCATCCTTCTGAATTGGAGTTGGACATCATCATTTTACAATAGGAAATACCTCAGAATATGTAGTAAGTGCTATTTCAACAAGAAACTAGTTTTATCTCTTTCTTCCTACTAAACCCTTCCTTCTTTTTAAAGTAATCCTAAAGCATGAAGGAAGACACAAAATAAAGGTGTTTCAATATCTGGTTATTTTTGTTATTTCAGAGTCATAACTTGAAGCTCTAGCATATTAGCCTTTGCTGCCACATATAAAATTCTGGCCAAAATGCACACTGTCATGTGCACTGGGGTTCCACAGCAGTGAAAGAGGGACAAAGAATGTCTGGCAGCAAAAAAAAAGCAAACAGAAGAGTTTCCATCAAGTTGCTTCTCTTTCCATCTGCCTCCATATCCTGATTTTGGAGCAAGAGTTTGCTGACATTTATTCATTTAAATCTAATATAAAATTTTACTTCTGCAGCATTTGCCTAGCCTAAGAGAGAGTACAGCAAAATTACAGGGAAAAAAAAAAAAAAAAAAAAGAAAATAAAACCAAGTTCTCCACTAAGATTAAAAACCTATTTTTCAGAAAAGAAACTACAGTTTCCTTGCCAGTTCTGCTACACATTGCTCTCTCCACCTTTCTCCCATATCATTATCCTCCCTTGTTTTATCACAAATTAAAAACTCTCTTATGCTCTCTTCTGTGAAAAGCAACTACTGCAATCATGCCAAATCCTTCTGGGTTTATCAGCTGTTTCTTACAAACACAATGGGTCACCTAGAAACAACGAATTCCCAGCACAGGGATTAGATTATAAGTTTTTCACTGACTGAAAGAAGCAATTTTCTTACTTTTACCCTTCTTTTCATTCTTAGGAATATATTGCCTCAACCTGTTTCTATGGGGCTGTGCAACAGTTTTTTTGATAAAACCATTTAACCATTTACAGCAATTCCAGTTCCAGAAGAAATTAATGCTAGTTACTGGGTGAACACTTCCTTTTACCAAGAAGCAGACAAACCAGTTAGTGTGCAAGTACCCACCAACATCTCTTATGATTGTACACATGTGCAAAGATGTAACCCCTACAAAAGAACAGGATACTAGATTGTACTGATGAAAATTGTACTATATATAATTATATACAATTCTTACTTCTTACAGTTCTTACAATTATACAGTTGTAGATTGTACTTCTCTTGGAAATCACCCACAATGCACTCAAACACTTCATATGGAACAAAGTAAATCATCTTTGGCTGATACCAAATGATAGTATTGGATATGTGGGAATAAAGCCCATAAAGTGTTGCCCCTAGGCTGGAAAGGTATTTGTACTTTTGAAGCCTTGGTCCCTAACATAACAATAATTGATAAAGACCAGGTGCCCTCAGGACTATGGATAAGAAGCTATTTGGAGTGTACAAAATGCACCTTAAATGCTGTAACTGAGTGACCAACTAAATTTTGTCGCTTTTAAGCCTGGCTAGGAGTAAGTGAATTAGAAAAAGACAATAGTGGACTTTTCTGCTACCATAAAATATATAGAGAAAGAAGTTAAGAGCTTGTCACAAGTCACTTTACAAAAACAAACTGCACTAGACTTTCTCTTGGCATCACAAGTATGCATGTCATTAACACCAGTTGTTCTGTATACATCGATCAAAATGGTAGAGTGTCTACAGATGTCCAGGAAATCTGGAAACAAACACAAATTTGGCAATGCACTGTTGTATTGTGCTTTTAAGTTTCATGGTTTTGTACCAGTCTGTAATGGTTCATCCCTTTACTCCCCCATGGTTTTACCCTGAACTACCCCTTTCCTTGTATGTCAATCCCCTCTTCCTTCCCTGATGTCAATCTCCCCCCAGTTTGCTGAATCATTCCCTTGTCCTCTCCCTGGTGCCTTGTCCATCACTCAACTCCCCATCCCACTCATCCAGAACCTTCTACAAACGGCGTTGAGTGATTCGATGGGGGCCAGGAGTCCTTCCTAAGCACCTCTCCTATTGGATTTCCCACCTGTTTCCTCACCTTCCACTCCCCTGGACATTCCCATTGGTGGGTGGGTGATCTCCTCCCCGTTTCCACTCCCATTTATACTGTGCTGCACAGCCCATTTGAGGGGCTTCTGTCGGTTGGTTCACCTGGGTTGTGGATCTCCCCAGAGCTCTCCTCAATAAACCTGGACTTTAACCCCCAACTGGAGTCAACTGCTTACTTCCACCACCATTGCAAGTGTCTCACCCCACAAGGCCAAAAGCCTTAGCCACCCTCCCAACCTCCCGAGCAACAGGAGAGTGTCCCCTGCTGACTGCTGTGCCGGAGCAAGCCGGGAGTCCCCAAGTGGACACAAGGAGTGGCACAGCGACAATGAACAGCTCAAGATGACACCTCCCAGGGATCTGAAGAAATCTGGATCAAACTTACTTCATGGTTACCCAGCTGGACTTTAAAACATGTATGTAATTGTCACTATAATAATTGCTCTGTGTGTTTTAGTTTGCTTTGTGATTCAGCTGTTGTAATGTCTTACACTATATAATGAAATACAGATATTAATAGACCAGCTCCCTTAAGGATTTAGTCTCAAGAGAAGGGGAGACTTGATAAGAACAGTGGAAGAATAGAACAGCATTTTACTCTCATAAGGACAGTCAAACATTACAGCAGATCCTTGGAGAAATAGATAAAGAATGTAACTTAGGCAAACAAGAGTTGTGCAAAATGCAAGCAGGACGCCAGCTCAGCTCTGCAAGGCTGACAAAGAAGAAGTTAGTCAAAACAACAATACTGTGCTAACTCAAAAGCTGGGGTTGAGGAAAAGCCACCTTAAAAGGACACCGGACATTGAAGACCTTCAAAGAAGACCTGAGAAAGACCATATAAGGACTTTGACAGGGGTGTGGTATGTAAAATACAGTATTACATACATATTAGGTAATCAGTGATAGGTGATGAATATGTATTCACTGTTTATGATAAAAGCTCTGTTTACCTGACATTCAGGGCACTTGATTACAGGCAGGATCCTCTGAGTGACCAGCAAGATGCTGGTCACTGAGAGGATAAGTGCCTGATTTCTAATACTCAAAACTGTGTTAGAAGAACCTATGTTTCTATCTGGCCAATTTTGGTACCAAGAATAAGCCACTTTACCCTGGCCAACAGTGGAATAGGTTGCTCAGGGAGTGTCCCTGAAGGCATCAGAAAACTGCTCTGACATTGTCCTGAGTAATCTTGCTCAGAATAAGATGTTTGATTGGTCCATCTCCAAAAGTCCCTGCAAACCTCAAACATGCTGTGATTTTTTATTGATTTGAAATGTCATAGTAAATAAAGTATATACCTCAGCTACCTTTCCTTGATGCATGGTTTTGTCTTGCACTCCTGGTTGCCCTCATATGGCAGTGCTGCAGCTGGCAGAACTACCAGTTCAGAACTACCATCCTCTCCACCACTTAGGAGAAGATAATATCCAAGATACCAAGATGTGCATAAATACTGAATTTTTCAAAATAAGCTTTTATATACACTTCGCATTTATGCTGCAGTGCTCATAAAAGCTGTAACCATTCCTTGGACATTTCAGTCTTTCTCTGTGGAGCAAACCATCACTTTCAAAGGCACATCAAGCCATACTGTGTATGACTTGACAAAAATGAAGCTCCTTTCTAAATGCACTTGTAGAAAGCAAGTTACCCACACTCTCAAAAATCCCAAATTATCTTTTTCAAAAATGAAAAAATCATAATAAATTCAAGTCATCATGAAAGAAATTAGATCTGACTTTCAGAAGAATTACTGCAGAATTACTCAGTTTCCAAGACAAGGAAAAAGACTGAGCAGTTCTGTGCCATTTTGGTTTTAAGAAGATTACTGGAACTTGCATGGCTTGTCTGAGTACATTTTTGCATGTATACATGCACTTGCACTCACAAATACATGATGTGTGCACAAAGTAAAAGAGGAAATAGATGCAGGGTCTAAGGAGATGAAAATAACACTGAAAATACAAAAATGACATATTTCTTTCCCACCAAAATCAGACTCTAAATTTCTAAAATTATTGAATTGTTAAGCATTGAAATCATACCCACATTTCCTTTTTTCTGTTTTTCCCAAAGACTAAGTCTCATACAGATGTAGCACTATTGTAATTTCTGGCAGCTAGCATTTCTGTCACCTCTAGAAAAACTTGCACTATCACCCAAAAAAAATTCTCTCGCTTGCCTGAAGAGTGCAGAATCACACAGCAAGTGTTGTCAAACATAGCAGATGAAAGATAATTCAATTAGGAACCAGAGAGAGGTGTCACATCCAAATCAAAGATGATCTGTGAACAATTAGCTGTCTCCATTTCAAGATAGGATAAATATCTGAAATCAACATAAATGCCATATACATAGTTTGCTTGAAAAAAAAGTCTCCAATCATTGTATTTAAACTTAAATCACCCATGTTTTCACTATGAAAACAATACTAATGTATTCCTGCCTCAATTTCCCATACTAATAATCCTAATTATATAAATACATATAAACACATTTTAAATAACTTGGGTTTTCCAGAATTACTTTTTATTTAAATTATATGATAAAGTTCTCTTTTATGTTTTAGGAAGTATATCAGAACGTGGCATTTGAATGATTTTGAATTAATTTTAAATACAGCAATAGTATCACTATCAGTAAAACAACACTAAACTGCCTCTAAGATGAACCTCCCTAGTGCTTTGTGTCTCACAAGGATATCTGCAAATCTGAGTCAGCCTTCTGAGCTGGCAACTGCTCAACAATACTGCTCACCTCCAGCTGGTAGCAACAGCTCTGCACAAATATAATTTCTTCTCTTCCATGATAGCAAAGGGGCAAAGAAAACGAGTATGTACTGGGAAATAGCATCCAGAATGATGCTGATGGATTCTTGGCTAAAGATGTGTCCAAGAACTCCACAAGACAGCATACTCACAATGTTGACACTGTCCACAACAGTGAGTCTTCTTGTGAAAAATGCCAATTATTTGTTTTAAAATTTTAAAAGTTTAATAGTAATAAAATAATTATAAAAATAGTAGTAAAAATTAGAGCAATAAGAATTTGGACAATCAGAGTTAGGACAATAAAAAGCAAAGAATTACAGACGTCTGGATGCTCTTGGGCACTAAGCCACAAAAGCATACCTTGCTAACAAAGGATTACCCCTTAAAAGCAATAGCCTCTAGCATATTCATAGATCTCATACATGATGCAAACATTCTTTTCAAACAAAGGATGTCTTCTGCTTAGTTTCTGCCCCCTCCTTCATCTTGTAAATCAATTTCTTGACTCCTAGATATCTGGAAGAAGTCCGAACAGTCCTGATAACAGTCCTGATAGGTTGTAATTCTTCTCTTGAAATTTTTGGTATTCAGTATGTGAAGAAATTCTTGGTTATCTTGTCAATTTTTTGAGTTAATTACAAAAGTATCTTACATCACAAAGTTTCTATTTTAATATTATGCTATAGCTTAACAACTGTACTACCACTACTTAAAAGAGCATAAATTTCAGCATAAATAAAAGAGCATAAATACAGCACAAATTTCCAAAATAACACGTATTAATTTTAATATTTGTGAAAAGCCAATGATATAATATGCATCTATAACATTTTGATTTCCTTGTCTTTAATTTTCATAATGTGCCTGTCTCCTTAGTTTTTAAAGACAAATGATGATGTATTGTCACACTAAAAAAAGTTTTGTAAATTTGGTTATTTTGAAACCTTCCTACTATGGATAAGGGATCAGTTATTTGGAAGTTATTATCTCGCACCACTTCGCTATGAGAAATAGCACATAATGAACATGTGACACTGAGAAAGTGTGTTTTAAATGTGCATTTTCTGCTAAAGGTTGCAAAATAAAAACCCTTTCTGCAGAATCCATGTGTACATTTCAGGTAGATTACTTCGCTTTTGAAACAATCACCCGAAGAAGTTCATTACTTATACCAAGAAATAACAAACTGTTGTTAAATACACCTCAATCTATTCATTTGAGTAAAGCATTGCATATTCACCTGAAAGATTGGAACAATTTATTTCAGTTGTTCCACTTACACAGCAGTGGTGTTATTTTTCTTCAGGAAACTAACCTCATGAGTAGCATCCAGTTTCCCACAGTTTGCTGCATCATTCACAAGAAAAATACCAGCTACAAGAGTTTTGTAACATTACTTTGTGATTTAATGTTCTAAATTAACATGGAATTAATGAGCTAGGTCTTGTTAGCATTGCTATCATAAGGGCAAAATAAGTTTTAGTTGATGAAAACAAAGAAATTTTAACACTGCAATGTTTAGGAAGACAGAAGCATAGTACATTATATATTAAAAATATATGTGCTGTATTTCTTTTAACTCAAGAATTCTTTTTAATGGTATAGCATTTTTTTTTTTAATTTCACAGAATGCAGAGACTATCACTGCTGGTGAACTACTCTTCTCATCACAGGCAAATTTAGCAGCACCAGGGCTGCTCTGTGTGCAGCAGAGCATTTTTTCAGGCTACAGGTAGAAAATACCATCAGGCCAGTCCTCCTTCCTTCGTTCATTTCACTGCCAAGAGACAGACTGGCAAGAAAAAGCATTAGTAACAACAGTTAACTAGAAATAACGGCACCACAAGTATGACACATCTTTGAAATAATTGAGGTGAGCTAACTTACTAAAGCAAATTTCCCTATACTGTGATCGATGCCTCTGGTTTTTCTCTGCCTAATGACAGCACACTTAATTCTCTTATAAATAGTTTTAATGCAAAAGAAAGGTCTTCATTGACCTTGGTTGTTCAATAAAGATGACTGGTTTTGATACTGGCCTGTTTATTATGTGGTTTAGACTGTATTGTGTTTAAGACTCCACCATTAATTTAAAGACAGTGCTTTAAACTTTTGAGGAGAATTGGTATGTAGTATTTCATACATTAATACATTTTGTGAACTTGAAACATAATATTTCGTAAATTAGTAAGTTTTGTCAACTTGAAATGTCAACTTACATGTAATTTTTTTTTGTTTTGTTTTTTAATCTAGAAAAATAGCATTTATGGAAACTCAGTACTGGAGGAACAATTTCAAAACTTAATAAACTTAAATTACCCTGTCCTATTTCTAACTCTATACAATTTTTCCTGTGACCAGTATAGATGTACTAAACTCTGGAGAGTTATCCTGGAATCATATATGACATGTACCACACTATGAAAAAGTGAAGCTAACAGTAATTGTATGTCTCCACTGCTTGCAGAAAGGGAGCAGATAAACAGAACCTATAGAAAATGCTGTCTCCACAGCAAATTTCTGCTTTTATTCAGATGGAAATGTAGTTCCTATCATTTCCACCAGACATAATGTTTTCACAGCTTCATGTAACTTAATGTGTAAGCAGTTTACAAAGGAGACAAGGGGGGTAACACAACAGCACATTCCTCCTGAAGACAAAATTAATTTTGTCTCAAACTCCAAAATATGTATGTATTTTACACCAAAATTCACATTGCAAGCAGCTGCACTCTAAAAAGACTCACTATTTCCCAGGTTATTTAAAATGAAAGCATCTTTTTAATGATGAAAAGAGCACCTGTTACTTTAAAGCACTGCTGAATTATGCAAATACAAAATGCATTTCGATACATTTCAAATTTTTTGTCTAAACAGGGCAGTGATAAAAGTTAATGGAGTGGTATTTATTTCTTATCTTTTTAAGATTACATTTACTTACCCTCAATTAGGAATTTATTTTCATTGCTCATGCATACTGGAAGATGATACAGTAATCATTCTCAACTCCTGGAATTATTCTTCCAGCGCCTCCTGCATTACATACATTTAAACTCATTCTAGAGCTTCATTATAAAATCAGTTCTGTTCATGTCTATGAGACAACCAAATAGATCTTTCAGTGATTTTTAGCTGCAGTGCTACCTTGCTGTATAAACCAGGCAATCTGCTCAGTATGCCTACAGTTAGTGCAATACCATGCAAAAACCCCTAGCCAGCCATGAACACCCTGGTTCCAAAATCAGGAGCTTAGAACTCGGCATAGATTAACAACTCATGCTAACACTGTCGTAGTTTGACACGGAAAAAAAATTTTTCCGGAAGGGAAAAGTCAATTTAGACATTGACCAATTGAAGGTAGACACGCCTCTGAGAACACAGAGGGGTTAAAAGCAGAATTCCCAGGGGAACTCGCTCTCTTTGGGTTCCGGTCAGCGGTCAGTGCAGGACTCTCCCATGCCTGGCGATGAGCTGGGTGGGGGAGGGGAGAAGCCATGTGGCCTTCGGAGGTAGGCCCAAGGGTGGAGGGGCTGGAACCGGGCTGGCCCCCTGCAGATGGAAGGGTGGACAAAATCTAGGATGTCTCCGTTCCCCCCAGAGTCTCTCTCTCCCAAGAGAGAAAAAGAGACAGCGGTGGTTTTATCAGCAGTTCGCCACGGGGAAGGAGAAGAGCGGGGGGGGGGCCGCAAGGTGCCCAGCCGCCTGTGGGAGCTGGAGCCTGGGCAGCGAGCCATCTCTGGGAGTCGGGACTTTTAACCCTTCCTGAGAAATAAAAGCTTTGTAAAATTTTTCTCCTCCTTAGTTTGAAAAAGAGAGGAAGAGAGACAGCCTGGGACCTAAGATGTTAGAAAGAGAAATTCTAAGTAGGAGGAGATGATGGAGTAGCTGTTTGGCTGGACTTTTTCTTGGTAGCCACAAACTGAACTGATCTTCTCCTCCAAAGAGAGACTGTATTTTAGAAGGATGCTGGTAGGCCAAAGAGACCATGCTTCAGCTAAGAAAAGACAGAAGTGGAGCGAACAGAGAAAAGTTAAGGAAGTTTGTAGTGGTGCCCCCTGTCTTCAGAGAGGAAGAAGAGAAGAAGATCTCTGTTCTTGGATCCTCGGCCCCAGGGGAAAATGGGGAGGACTGTTGGTCCCAAAAGTGAAAAACTGAACTGTTGTTTTTTTCCCTCTTGGCAGGGCATCCTTAAAAGGAAAAATCCTAAAAAGCAGTCTGTCCATCCATACATTGGTGGTGAGAGCACCGTGCATAGAAAAGAGAGGGTCACCACTAGCAAACTTTTTCTCCGGGCAGTGCCATGTAGTGACATGGAAGCACAAGATGTAGCAGCTGTGTTTCTTAGGGGGTCTGTGGCACAAGAGAGACTCCTCTCTCCCTGCAGATGGACTGGGTGTTGATTATCTGGAGGGTAGAAACCTGATTAAAGTCCAAATTATCTCTCACTGTAGTTTGTTGGAATTGAGTAGTGGGAGGAGGAATGCTTTGAAAGGTTTTCATTTTGAATTGTGTGTTTTCTTTCTTCTTCCCCCCCCCCCCCCCCTTTTATAGTAGCATAGTAGTAGTAGTTTAATAAAGTTTTTTTTCTTGTTATTAAGCTTGGGCCTGCTTTGCTCTGCTCTCGATCACATTTCACAGCATTCAGTTGAAAGATTGCATTTTCATGGGGGGTACTAGCATTGTGCCAGTGTCAAACCATAACATTTTTGGTGGAGAATGCGGGCAAATCAAAAGATAAGATGTTGATAAAATGAAAGCTGTGAGATGGAATCAAAAAAGATTAAGAGCAAAGCATGTGTTGAGTAGTAAAGTGAATTGGGGTAGAGGTTTTAGTGTAAGTTGCTGTTTTATGTAGAAGTGTGTTAAATGTAATTTTAGTAATAATTTTTTGCAATCTGTGTTCTCAGAGGCGAAGGGTGGAGTGTCGTAGTTTGACACGGAAAAAAAATTTTTCCGGAAGGGAAAAGTCAATTTAGACATTGACCAATTGAAGGTAGACACGCCTCTGAGAACACAGAGGGGTTAAAAGCAGAATTCCCAGGGGAACTCGCTCTCTTTGGGTTCCGGTCAGCGGTCAGTGCAGGACTCTCCCCTGCCCGGCGATGAGCTGGGTGGGGGAGGGGAGAAGCCATGTGGCCTTCGGAGGTAGGCCCAAGGGTGGAGGGACTGGAACCCGAGTTGGCCCCCTGCAGATAGAAGGGTGGACAAAATCTAGGATGTCTCTGTTCCCCCCAGAGTCTCTCTCTCCCAAGAGAGAAAAAGAGACAGCGGTGGTTTTATCAGCAGTTCGCCACGGGGAAGGAGAAGAGCGGGGGGGGCCGCAAGGTGCCCAGCCGCCTGTGGGAGCTGGAGCCTGGGCAGCGAGCCATCTCTGGGAGTCGGGACTTTTAACCCTTCCTGAGAAATAAAAGCTTTGTAAAATTTTTCTCCTCCTTAGTTTAAAAAAGAGAATAGAGACAGCCTGAGACCTAAGATGTTAGAAAGAGAAATTCTAAGTAGGAGGAGATGATGGAGTAGCTGTTTAGCTGGACTTTTTCTTGGTAGCCACAAACTGAACTGATCTTCTCCTCCAAAGAGAAACTGTATTTTAAGAGGATGCTAGTGAACCAAAGAGACCATGCTTCAGCTAAAAAAAGACAGAAGTGGAGCGAACAGAGAAAAGTTAAGGAAGTTTGTAGTGGTGCCCCCTGTCTTCAGAGAGGAAGAAGAGAAGAAGATCTCTGTTCGTAGATCCTTGGCCCCAGGGGAAAATGGGGAGGACTGTTAGTCCCAAAAATGAAAAACTGAACTATTGTTTTTTTCCCTCTTAGCAGGGCATCCTTAAAAGGAAAAATCCTAAAAAGCAGTCTGTCCATCCATACATTGGTGGTGAGAGCACCGTGCATAGAAAAGAAAAGGTCACCACTAGCAAACTTTTTCTCCGGGCAGTGCCATGTAGTGACATGGAAGCACAAAATGTAGCAACTGTGTTTCTTAGGGGGTCTGTGGCACAAGAGAGACTCCTCTCTCCCTGCAGATAGACTAGGTGTTGATTATCTAGAGGGTAGAAACCTGATTAAAGTCCAAATTATCTCTCACTGTAGTTTGTTGGAATTGAGTAGTGAGAGGAGGAATGCTTTGAAAAGTTTTCATTTTAAATTATGTGTTTTCTTTCTTCTTCCCCCTCCACCCTTTTATAGTAGCATAGTAGTAGTAATTTAATAAAGTTTTTTTTCTTGTTATTAAGCTTAAGCCTGCTTTGCTCTGCTCTCGATTACATTCCACAGCATTCAGTTGAAAAATTGCATTTTCATGGGGGGCACTAGCATTGTGCCAGTATCAAACCATAACAAACACACATACAAAAGCCCCTTAGGCCTAAACATGTAATTTTTTTACATTACTCTTTGATGATCTCTAGAACTCTACAGTGACATGTAAATGGGAGGAGTTAATTCAGTGCAATACTTGCATTTCTTTACATTCCCCATGAAGACATTCTTGGGACCCTCAGTCTTCATGCAAACTTGGTTAATACCCCATTTCACATCTTTACACAAATGGGATACGGCAACCTCATCATCTGAAGGATCTGGCAACATTTCTGGCAGAATTCACATCCCATTTCCTTGGACATTTTTCTTCCTGTCCTCTGGCTTAGAGTACATACAACATACTTGCTGTTTTTCTTGTAATTTCCTTTGGGTAGGTCTCTTCTGTATACTTCTTCTCCCTACTCTAATATCTCTCATGTAATAAAAATTCTTGGCATAAGAAGTCTACTTTGATAGCAGCTTGACAGACATGCTACTACAGCTCTTTATATTTACTTCAGCCATCGTATGGAAATTACCGCTTTCTTCCCGTATTGAAGAGCTAACTTTTTGCAGGTGGATTTGACAGTCAGACCCATAGGTTTTCCTCTGGTGGTACAAGTTACAGGATTTTGCCCTGAAGGCTTTAAAAAGTCAGTTAGTAACACAAGTGGAAACCACAGCTAACATGCAACAAACACAAACACAGATTAAGAAATTACCCTTTCCTTAATAAGAAGCATATACTTTATTTGAAATCTCTGTTCCTGTCACCTACAACATATATCTCTTAGCTCAGCTGAGTAAAATACCTAGAGATAACACAGTAAAGAACTGTTGAAATGTTTATGGAAATGGTACTTTGGTAAAGAATAAACCCTAATACCAACTCTGTATAGAATTTATTTATTTTATTATATGGCCCCAAATTAGATTTTGTCTTACTAGAAATTCTAGTTCTATAAACACAATCTTGAACTCCATTGATTCTCATTTTTAAAACTCACAATTTTGAAATGTATCAATAAATACTTTGTAACCATGCTGCAAGTCCCAGTACCTGATGCATGAAGACGGGGTTCAAGTCAGCACAGAAAATCAGAGGATACAAACCTGTGTAAAATATATGTACACTTGCACTTCTGTCAATTTCTTCTTCCTAACAGTCAAAGACTTTGTTAACTAGGAATCCATTAAAGATATCGCAAAAGAGAATTTTGTACGAAGTGTTACATTTTACCTGATTTGGAAAACAATTAAGCATTTTGAAACAAGTATGTACATGAGAGACTATCCACTCACAGTTACATACATAGGTACTAAGGGAGCTACTGTTAAGGAATACATCTGATGTAGGTAGCCCAGTTTGTAAGCTGCAATCTCAAGCTACACACAGAGATGCAGGTTGAGCTCTGGATGGAAGTCCAGAGAGACAAGAAGCAATGAACAGCCAACCCTCTGCATAACAAAGGGCCCAAACACTGGTGGCCAGGCGAATGGACACAGAGACACAGCAGGAGCCACAAACTCACAGTCACTCGGACTGTGAATGCATAAAAGCCCGGAGATTCCTTTGTTCACACTCCTCCAAGAGGTGACAACTCCACCCAATTCTATGTTACTGTCAATAAATGGCCTTATAGAACTAGAGATATGAGCATCTCCTATGGGAAACCTGGGGTCAAACCAACAAGGAAACCTGCTGTGACTGCATGTGAGTGGAGTGTATGTGGGGAGCCAAGCCCCCCATCAGCTCACTGGAGCAGTTTGCTGTGAAGGGCCTCAGTCTCAGCAGCTGAAATCTCCAGCACGGGGAGTGTGACTGCCAGAGATTCTTGTGAATGGTCAGAGTGGGAAGTTTTCTTAATGGGTGTCATCTTGCTAAGAGCAAGTGGACTTTAACAAAATGTTCTGTGAAGAACAGAACTATCTTGGTTTACATTTGCAGTGTTGATGCAATGTACTTGCTGAATACACAAATTTGGTATAAGCAGATTCCTGAGAACAGATACTGGCTCACAACTCTTATTTTAACCACCAAAAAGGCATCATTTACTATCTTCACAGGCACAACATGCAGTTTCTGCGTTTGTGCAGGTCTCTTTTCCACTATTTAAAAATACTATTACCAATATTATGGCTGAGAGTACATTTCAGATGCCAACTAAAAGTTTTATGACAGATATTTGCCTATAAAAGAATCGTAAATTAAGAGAGAAGTAAGAAGGCCCAGAGAGTGAAAAAACAGCTGACACTTCTAGAAAAAATGCCATACTGAAAAAAGGGAAGTCTATGCTAAACTAAAATAGCTGGAATTAATACTAAAGCAACTAAAAGTAGAGGAGTTTTAGTAGGTTTATAGAATTGTGTATATCATCTTGTAGAACACATCATGGTCACCACAGACACAGTTTATAAAGTTTAATCAGTTCTGGAAACAAAGTTGTTTTAACAAACACTTCAGATAGCAGAAATATCTCATTCACCTAAGGTGTACCTTCATGCCCCTTGACTTTATAAAGAGAGTTAAACTTTGACTCTTATTCTAAAGCTATCTTCTTCAACAGATTAAGGACATGATCACCATGAAAACATTTCAGTTAAACTTCATGACTCATCTTTCATAACCACAATAAAGAGGATGAAAGCAGGGACACAGCCATTAAACAAACAAAACAAAATTATTTGAAGTAATACAAAATTCATAAATCAATCTGATAGTAGGTCTTCATCTTGGTATTAAAGTGCAACATTCCGTGTCATTTTGAGTGCAATTTTGACCATGGAAGGCCATTATATAAAGCATTGTATTGCATAGAGGTAAAGAAAGAGACAAGTGAGGATATTCCTTTGGATGTGGTAATTTATTTCTTTTGAAGGAAGTACAAGAGATGCCCACTTCAGACACAGCGTGGTGTGTAAATTCTAAGGACACCTCTCTGACATTCAGCTCTTCTGCATGCAGAGCTGCAGGATGTTAAGTTTCTTGTGAGGAAGATATTAACAATGACATGCTAATATTAACAAACAGGTTAATACTAATTAGTAAATGTCTTGCTACAGTCACCTGTGTTTACAGATTGCAAAAATGTGCCACACAGGACTGGTTTTTATGGTATCAGGCAGGTACTTCTGGAACTGATGTAAACATTCTCAGGAGTCTTGTGGTAGGTAAGGGACAGGCGAAGCGGAAGATCACGGGATGTGACGGAAAGATAGACCCCTCCCCTTCTCCCTTCCCCACAGTTAGCTATTAACCCCTGAAGCCCCAGAAGCATGTAGCCACACCTGCCCCGGTAAATTTCCACTCCCGACTAACCCCTGAGACCCCCCAACCCCCCTCTGACGTAGCAAAGACCCCCAAGACTATTTAAACCCACGAGATAAGATAATAAAGGCTTTTCGACCGTCTGCCACATTGGTATCTGCATGTGTTGATTAGCCCGAGCGGCCTGGGTGAGACCAGGCTGCCGTGCTGCCTCACCTGAACCATGTCGCACGTTGCCCCTTATAAAGGCAACAAGTCTTTAAGTGGTTAAGTGATTTTTGAAATCTATGTGTGTTAATTGTTTAAAAAACAATTTTATTGTTTTTAAAAGCACCAGATTCAGATTTGATAATCTTTCATCTATCACATTCAAGTTTTAGGCACAATGGCAACAATGTATGTGCAAAAACATAAAACTAATCCACAATTAAAATCTATTTTCTATACAAAGTCTTATTCCTGAAGAAGGGAGTGGGCATTTTCTCATTTTAGTAGCTTGCATACTATTTATTTTTTAAAATTTCTCTATGATTGTCTGTGGTTTTTTGTTTATTTGTTTGTGGTTTTGTTTCGGTGTAAGGGGGTTTGTGTGTTTGTTGTTAGGAGGGTTTTTTGGGGGAGTTATTTTGGTGTGGGGGTGTGTGAGTAGAGGAAAGTGGTAGGGTATCAATTTCCATAACAATTTCTTTAAAATAGTCAGACTGCAGAATTTATTTGGATTTCTGGAGAAAGACTGGACCTAAGAGGTTCCAATAACTGAGCAGATTAAGCAAAGCTTTGATTTGCTACTATAGCCATTTCCCAGTCTGGAAACCTGAAGGGGAGCTCCTTTTCCTTTTTCTATTAATGAAAATACTGTTATGAATAAGCTTTCCCCAGGCTTCTTCACAAGTATGTGCTGGATTTAGGACATCTTTATAAATACAAATATTGATGGCAGACTTCAGCAAATATCAGCTATATCAGATAGTTGCTTAAGTGTTTTTCAAAGCACAGTAATTGCAAAGCGCAGCATGCTTTCATTTACTGGAACAGCACATACTTTCCAGGAAGAGGAGATTGCAAATCCTCTTCATCTCCTCTGATGATATAAAGCACCTTGGAAAAGGGTAATTTTAATGCGCTGCATTTCAGGAGCACATATTAACTTTGTTCTTTTAGGTAGGAAGGCACACAATTTTCATTAACAAAGAAAGAAAAATCTCTGAAAGAAGACAGCTTTTTGCTTAAATGGGTCCAAAGCTTATTGCACCAGTAATAATTTTTAGTAAGTATTTTAAACTGTAGATTTAAAATTTTAATAAGTCTTTTAAAGTATTTGCATTTTTCTTTACAAGATCTTAGGTTTTATTTAGAAAGAAAACTTTCTACCCTAGCCTTCATCTCTCTTCATGCTTTAATTAGTCAACTAATTTAGCAAAAAAGATTTAGAATATATCAAAGCACCAGCACTGGTAGTTTGTTTTGTGGTCACATCACAAGCTTAAATTTGCACTTGCAAATAAAAGATTTTGCTTTAGAAATAGATTAAACACAGCAGAATTCTTGCTGCAATTATCAGTTAGTACAAGACAAAATAAGATTTAAGTTACCTAAAACACATAGGAATTTACTTTGACACAAAGGCTGAATTTAGACCTTGCACACTAAAGTGCATTGCAGCTTGATGAGGGGCCCTCCAAATCCTCCAGATCTGCCACCTACCCTGGAGGGTACCTCCTCTCAGTTCCTACTACTGCTCCTCTTCTGAAGTAAAGATAAAAGCACAGACCTTCTCACTTGCCCTGAAGACTTGTCCTGCCTCTGCAACCCAAACCCAGCTACACCCCTACCCAACACACCTGACAGTGTCAGAACTCACTGAGCCTTTGGTTCTCACAGAATCATTTGAAAAGTACAGCATGTGGCTGCAATGACAGGAACTGCCTTTCATAACACCATCACCAACAAAGAGAGATACCTTGGCTCATCCACAGGGTCTGCACAAGGAGCTCCAGTCCCACAGCTCTACCCCACAGATCCTCCCACAAAGACCAGTCAAGAGGACAACCAGCGCCAGCTCCTTCTGCAGAAGCTGTGCACGGGAGGGCAAGCAATTGCCCATGGCCTGGCCCCTTCTCTCTCTTTTTAGCTATTTCCTGAAGCTTACTTTAAATTTCTGTTCTGGGAGAGGAGATTGGAAGTCAAGGCTTCTTTCTGAAAGGCATGCCACTCCGCCATTAAGTAACAGCATCATGCCTTCTTGCTTGCACTACTTTCCCCCCCGCAACCTTTAGCCCGCTTTGTACAAAATGAGATTTATTTGATTTAAAATGGCACAAGAAATTAAGAGGGAGAATATTATAGGGAAGATACAGATAGAGAGACAGACAGATAGATAGATAGAGTTCTTCTATATATAAAGACACTCTCACTACATCCAGTTACTCAGAGGGATGGAGCAACCATAGCTTCTCCAGGCAGCCTGTTCCAGTGCCTCACCACCCTCACAATCTAGAACTTGTTCACTGTATCTAATCTAAACTTTGTCACTTTAAACCCCTTGTTCTATCACTTCATGCCCTTCCTAAAAGCTCTCTTACATAAATGTGCCTGTCTTCATGCAATAGACCTTCATAGAATAATGCAGCGGGACCAAGACTGTGAATTCAACAATGTGACTAAATCAGTTACCTCCTAATTTCATTTAGCTTTCTCACAGAAATCATTTGCCCCCACATGAAAACTGACACTGCTAAGAAATGTGAGAGAATAGCAGGGTTTTTTTCCCCAAAGAATGCAAAACTAGAAACCATAAGGTGCCAGAAACACTTCAAAAAATTGTGCCTTCTTTAGCCAAGTTCACTAATGCATGCTGTGGACATATTTTATTGTACAATTTTTATTGTAAAAAAATTGGAATGTGCTTCTTAAATTGTGATTTTATTTGATTCTTTTGGTATAAAAATCTTATACAGAACATATACTGGAACTACAAATATTTTATATATATTTTATATACCAACTCACAGTAACAGTCAGTTACTAATGCTCCACTAATGTTAATTTGACTAAACCCATAGCAGTACTAACATTTCTCTACTCTTAAAGACATAAAAGGGGCACATTTTATTTCCTAGAATTTTTTTATTACTTAAAAATTAAAATTATTTTCCCCTTTCTCTTTCTATTCACAGAAAAAGTCATTTCTTTGGAGAGTTATTCCCAATGTATGAATTAAAAACATGAGAAAAATTCAAGAAACTTAAATTCTTGTTTTACCTAAAGCTTATACTGGCCAGCCATGCAAAGATCACCTGTCTTAGTACTACCAATAGCTGTTGAAATACACATGGAAAAGCACATGGTAACAGTCCTGGCAGTCAAAACCTATATATTTATGCACCTTGCAGTCAATATACCTTGTAAAACAGAAGCAACAGTTGTCTAAACGCTTTCCAAAGAATACACAATTCTAGAGATATAGATACAGCCATTAGTGAGACTAAAAGGAAAAATTAAGGAGGAGATATTTTGTTTATATTCCAAATAACATTGGAGTTTTCTTAGATGGGAAAGCTGAGTTTATTTCAAAGTTGTGGTGATGGGATAGAGATGGACAGATGACAACAACAATAAGCAATCTTAATGAACCATTCCAGCCTTTCATTAGGGTAAAATGAAGTGGACTGTTTGGCATAGGTCTACATTTGCTTCTTTTATGCTTTCACTAATTGCTGCTCCACCTCAAGCCTTTCAGTCTATCACTCACAAGGCCTACATTTTATAGCATAAAACTGGGATAAAGAAGAAAAAAGAGGAAAGAGGTAATTAATAGCATCCATTATCACTCAGCTTGGCAAAAAAGTTTTGGGTTTTTTGTTTGTTTGGTTTTTTTTTGTATTTGCAAAATGCATATGCAAATTTTACAGAACTTACAAAATTACAGTATAAATGTAGAATGGAATACCACTCTACAAACATTTGTACTACTTTTTGGGCTTGATTTTTTGGGTTTGTGGTTTGATTTTTTTTTTTCTTTTTTTACTCTGAACGTTTTCTGGACATCCAGAAATTGGTGCTTTTTCATAGTAGCAAATCAAGAGTTTGCACTATCCATTAAAAATCTTAATACAAATTGCAGTAATTTATTCCTTACTTTCTGTAATTTTCCTTAAAGTGACTTCTACAACCTAAGTGACTATGCAGAGAAAGACTGTATATATAATATAATTCATAAGTACAGTTTAAGTACACTGGAAATATATCTATTGCCAGTCAACCAATAAATAGGTTTGCATCATGTCCTGACCAAAATAGTTCTCAAAGGCGAACAAGCCTCACAGAACCAATCTGAATTGTCTGTATCAAGGCTACTTATAGTACAGAAGAGGAATGGCAAGAAAGGTACTGCCAAAATCCAGAAAATTTGCAGGAGGCTATTACGAGAAACAGGACTCTTAAATTACAGTGCTAACAGGGAAGACATCCATTGGTTTCCCAAATATTACTCAATAAACTACTTTTGTGTTCTTTCATTTGGATTACAATTAATGATCAATAGGAACTGTTAAGGGAAACATTTTAGTTTGATCTTGAAACTCACAACATGAAGACTCACTTAAAAAAAGTAGGCTGGAGCCTATGAGATCTACCAGCCAAGGATTGAATTTCAACTTCTTCTTCAGATATAAATATTGAAATAGTACCATGCAGGGAAAAATGAAAGCATAGAGTAGTTCTTTGCAAGAATTACTCATACTACTACTATTTTGGCACTTTTGTTTTAACAGTAATATGTTGTTAAAATTTCTTATTTCAAATAAATGCATACTTATGTGCACTCACACAGTTCCATGTAGTGTAACACATTTCCAGAAAAGCTGATATATTTTTCTTGCTTCCTACTATTATGTACATTTTAAACCATGCCAGCTTTGTGCCTTGATATTAGTATGTGTCACAATCCCCCCCGTGAAGTAATTTCATTTGGATTTTAGAAAATTCCAACATTTTTAAGAAAGGGAAAAAGACCACTTGGACAATCACTGTCCCTTAGATTTACAGTAACAGAAGTTTAACACTTACAGATGGAAAGTACACACAGTGGAAAAATAAAGGACACTGAATTAATCCACAATTTCATTTTGTATGGATGAAAGCAGCTAAATAAATAAACATCAACTTCCTAGAATATTGAAGCTATGGGGAATCAGTCCATGGCAGATATTTTGCATCTCCTTTAAATGAATGCCCAGCTCTGCAGAAAGTTACATAACCAGATGCCTCAGTCTATGTGTGGAGAAAAATAGTCTACTTGACTAAATCTTGTATGGAATGACAGACCGTAGCCTAGATTTCATTCTGCAGAGTGGATTTCATTCTGCAGAGTGCTAAGAAACAGCAGCCATCTCAGCAGTTAGAAGGAAACGTCCCTCATTGCTATTATAGATTAGTGAAATCTTAATTTATTACATGACCGTAATCTCCTCTTAGGAAATAAAAGTAATTACAAAGCTATCACTGAGAAGTCATATATTTTAGAGTACTGTCCAAAAATAATGTCAGATGTCTGGGAAGAAGATATGTCATATATTACAACTTGCTAAGCTTTAATGATACTTTCAATACTAACAATAAAATGTACCACATAATTTGGAAAATATTCTAAGCTTTTTTACCTTTCACATTCTTAATGCTTATTTCTATTCCCTCCTTTAAAAGTCTTACCTTTTTTCCCCTATGTATTAGGAAATGGATAATAACTTATCTGAAAACAAACATCTGAAATGAAAAATAAAGAAAAAAGATCCATCGGAGGACGTCTTCCTTCTAATAGGCCTCAGAAATCGCATGCCTAATTAAAATTGTATCTATAAAAAGTGATGTGAATCACTGAAATGCTATTGCCATGTCGCTTAAATCATTAGCATTTTTTTGTCAGTCAAACAATACTCAAATACAATGATTTAAAAAAAGGATGCAGAATGGTTTAATGTTTTAAGTTGCTATTCAAGGGTCTTTTCTTCATCTGCAGTTAAAGTTAAGAATGAAAAATGTAAATGTCAAAAGTATATAAGCTCACATGAAGATTTTGGAGATCACTTTACTAGAACAAGAACATGCAAATAAAACCATAAACCTGAACGTCAAAAAATTATTACAGTAATCTTAAAAATCTGAGAAAAACTGAAGTGTAAATTTAACTTCTGCATAGAAATTTTTTAGTGCATATATACATATACCCACACTTACCCGCTACTATACTCATTAAGTAACACCATACTATACTATACTATATATTGACCTTGATACCCAACAAATCAACAGCTCTATCACTGCATTAGATTGGTAATTTTCTTCCATTATATCTCGCCTAACAGCAGGAAGCTACACCCCAGCATATTCCATTTTTATCTTCAAATTATAGAACTCCACACAATGGGGAGACTGCATTTATGTGCCTTGCTTTGTTTCCCTGTCAACATTAATTCAGTATCTCAGTAGTTGCTCATATTAAATCACTCACATCTGTAAACTCTCAGCTCTGTATCACCTTCTAAGCCTCTATAACCTTCTGGATTCTCATCTTCACTGTAAATAGTTAATTATCTCAGATCTTGGCCAAATGTCTTCTAGCCAATTTTCTAGCTGCAGCCAAGATTGAAGATGAGTAACAGTCTGAACACTTTTCTGCAACTGCTTCATTATTTCATATTCTTCTCCTGCATTGCTTCTATTGACAGAAACACTTTCTTGAGTTTTAGTGAAATTTATTGAATGAAAGTGAAAAAAGTGCATTATTTTGCAAGTTATTATTGAACCCAACCTGCAGATAAAAAGAAGAAAGAAATTATAAGGGAATGGTCCTTATTTTAATAATTTCTTTGAATATTTTTTCCTTCTGTATAAAAGTCTGCAAGCAATTTCAAATAAAGATAAAAAAGGTAACTTAAATAGAACTTGTTTTTAAATCAGTTCATTATTTCAGAGTAGACAGGGTAGCAAATAACCAAGCAGTGTCTTACATTAAAGATGTTCCACAAAACAAACAAAACAAATATCTCTGTCTCCAATGGTTTTCCATAAATTCCATTATTATTCTCCATAATTTTGCTATATACCTATCTAAGATGTAATAATTAAAATATCTGAGAAAAAAAAATGTGGGTTTCTCATACTGGATAGAAAATGCTAACTCATATGCACCCTATGTTGAGAATACTCTTCAAATTTATTAACAGGAGAAAACCTTCTCATGAAGCAACTGCTAAATCAACTATGATTCTCATTCTACCCACACTGCATTTAATGAAGTTATTTTAAGTCTCTATGAAAAATCGTGAGGAAGGATCACCAGATTTCACAGTTGTTACTTTGCTTTACCCACCCTCCACTCATCTCAGGACCAGCTTCAGAGTCAATGTTCTGATCTGAGATGGTGCAGCAAAGGCTAGGCCTTGAGCTATTGGGCAAGACACCTAGAGTACTCTAATATTATTTAAAGCTTAAGTATATTCCCAGCTTAAGAAATAGTGTCAGCATATACTCATATGACTTAATATATCCCATAATTCCTGTTATTCAGGTTTTCTTAATGGAAAACTGGCTACATACCAAGTCCAAAAAGGCCCATGGAAAACCTTACCAATAAGAGTCTATACTAGAAGTCCTGCAAGAACATTAATTCTGCCTTTTAACAGATAAAGCAATAACAACACACAGGCACAGCAGAACAAGGAGTCCATTCACCACTTCCCAAGGACTGGCTGTTGTTCCCCATGTTCAGGAAAGCAGGACTCCGTCATGCCTAACAGTGACTTGGGAAGACAGACACCATCACTCTGAATGTCCTCCACTTCCTTCTTCTTCCTCCAGGTTATATACTGAGCATGAAGTCATGTGGCCTGTGTGACAACCCCTCCATGGATCTCCCGATAGAGAGATTCCCTTAAAAGTTCTGTGCCAGAATTAAAAGACGAATGGTACTTTTGGTTTTTTCAGGCTTCAGGTTGCTGTTTATTTTTTCTCTTATCAACAGTTCAGTATGCTGTCTACATACTAGACTTAGCACACAAAGAGAAAGGCACCAAAAGTCAGAAGACATACAGATTTAAGGTCTTTTAAAACTATTTTGTCCAATTAACTCTTAGAACCTATTTTATTTCTACCTTTCTACCAATAACTAATTGTTTGTCTGTTCACGCAACATCTGCATTGTCTCTTTCTAACGAATTATTCTGCGCTCCCAACACTGCAGAAAATGGAGTAGATGAAGAAGGAGAAGTAGATGAAGAAGGAGATCAGGCAATGCCCAAAATCCTCCATCTTATCTACTTCCATATTAAAAACCTAAAACTCTAAGTTTTTCACCTTGTGATATACTATACTACTATTTCACATGCTCATAGATTCCAATTCATCCCAAAGTCTTAGAAGCTTTCTCCATGGATGAAGGTTAAAAGCAGGGTTCTCCTAGGGATCAGGACTACTCAGGACAGGCAGAGAAACATTCCCTGTACCCTGGGTTCCAACAGATCTGGAATAGTCTTTGTGTAAGTTGGGGTCAGTTGTCCCACCTATTTCCCTCCCAACTCCTTGTGCATCTCCAGTCTAATTCTCAAGAAAGGAAGGGAGAGTATTTTCTCTCGTCAAACCAAAAACCTCAGTCACTGCTTTGGTGGTGGAGAACTCTATCTAAATAGGCTGTAAATTATAAAATGATAGTAATATAATTCAGTAAGTAGCTCACATGGTTTCAACCTGACATGTTTCTATCTTGGAAGAAAAATAGAACTTCATAGCATTTTGATTTGCTGCCAGGTATTGGAAGTGTGATGAATAATGCTGACAGGTGATGCATTCAAACCCGCAGAACTTGTTTTTAAATGTTCTAAAATAGTACTGTTCTCATAAGCCACAGATATCTACACAAACTCTGAGAAATACTCTCCAATTACAAATTACTTGAGTATTTTATTCCAGTGTTTTGGAGCAATCATCTGCAATGTTCAAGTTCCTTTCTGTCACAGTTACATTCACAAAATCATTGTTTAAAGCAGAAACAACCTTTAACACCATCTGTATACTGTGAAAAAGTCCGTTTCTAGGTGATTGTGGTTTATGGGATGTTTTCACAGGATGATAGAATTGTTAGGGTTGGAAGAGACCTCTGGAAATCATGTAGTACAACCCCTCTGCCAAGGCAGACTCAATTCCAGGTAGGTCTTGGCCTTCTTCCTTACAAACCTGCATACTCTGACAATGTTCCTATAGTCCTCCGTCCCACATGGTCTATTCTCTTTCCTACATCCCATAAATTTCTTTCCTGCATTTGCTTCCTAGGACCTTCTGATCCATGCAGGTATCCTGCCACCTTTGCCTGATTGTTTAATCAAGGCTATACACCGGTCTTGAACCTGGAGGAAGTGATGTTTAAATACTGATCAGCTCTTTTGGACCCCCTTCTCTCTCAGAGCTCTATTCCATGGGATTCCTTTAAGTAGGTCTTTGAAGAAGCCAAAGTTGGCCTCTCTGGAGGGTCCTAGTCCTACTACTGCTTTGCTTCCTCCATGCAGGATCCTAAGTTCCACCATCTCATGGTCACTTACAGACAAGGCTGCTCCCAATCTTTACATCATCAACCAGCTCCTCCTGGTGTGTTAGTACAAGGTCCAGCAACACACCTCTCCTCTTTGGCTCCTCCACCATCTGCACCAAAAATTATTTCAATGATATGCAGTAACTTCTAGGACTGTGTGTTCCAAGCTGTGTCGTCCCTCCAGCAAATATCAGCATGGTTGAAGCTCCTAAGGAGAAATAGGGCCTGTGACCATGAGGTTATTGCCAGCTGTTTATAGAAGGCCAATCAACTCCCTCGTCATCATCGGGTGGCCTATAGCAAACATCCACACCAGTGTCACCCATATTAGCCTGCCCCTTAATTCTTACCATAAACTCTCAGATCATTGTCCCTGGGTAGAGCTCAATATATTCTAGTTGCTCTCTCACCTAATGAGCAAATCCACCACTTCATCTGTCTCAATCATTAAAACATAACTTATTATCACAAAAGCCAAAACCTAGATGGCACCAGCCACAAAACAAAATAATTTGTGTATTTTATTTGTGCAAAATAATTTGGCTGCATTATTTATCTGCTTCTGGCTGCCCCTATTCCTCTAACCAGTAGGATAGATGAGAACATGACTTTGGGGTCAATATTTTTCACCTGCCTCACCAGGGCTTTATAGACTTCCTTTATCCTATTTATTTTTTGGCTCGCAGCATCATTTGTACCCACATGAACAAGTAACAGCAGGTTACTTTTTAGTCCATGCTCTTGACAATCTGGGGTACCCTCTTGGTATGAGCTGCCTAGGAAGGTGGTGCAGTCACTGTCCATATATTCCACTGCATGCCAAATAAAGAATGGAGGCTGTCCTTGGCCCTCCATTTGCTACTTATTTATAAAAATATTTTTTATTATCCTTCACAGAAGTGACAAAATTCGGTTCTAATTGGGCTTTTGTCTCTAATTTTTTTCATACATGACTAGCAACATCTTTAAACAATCCCTGAGCTGCCCGCCCCTCTTTCTAAACGTGATGCACCCTCCTTTTCTCCCTTAATTCCTTCAAAAGCTCATCAGGCCAGTCATCTTCCCTATCAGTTTGTCTTTCAGCACACAGGGATAGTCGCTCCTGTGCCTTCAAGATTTCTTTCTTTAAGTATACCCATTCTTCCTGGATTCCTTTGTTCTTAAGGACAGTTTCCCAAGGTACTCACTGAATCATTATTTTGAAAAAACTCAAGTCCGCACTTCAGAAGTCCCGAGTGGAAGTTTTGTTGATGCCCCCTCTTTGTTTCATCAAATATTTAGAACTCTATTATTTCATGGTCACTGTGCCCCAGATGGCCTCTGACCACCACATCTCCCACCAGATCCTCTCTGTTTGCAAACAGCAGGTCTAGCAGAGCCCCTCCCCGGCAGGCTTGCTCACCAGCTGTGACAAGAAGCTCTCCTCTGTACACTCCAAGAACCCCTAGACTGACTTTTTTCCACTGTGAGGAGTTCCCAGCAGATGCCTGGCAGGTTAAAGCTCCTACAAGAACAAGGGCTGGCAATATTGAATTATCCTCCAGATGCTTATATAATAATTCATCCCTCTCTTCATCCTGCTTGGATTGGATTTGTGTTTAAATCCAAAAATTACACATTTTACAAGCCAAATTTAAAATAATTTAAGTATGAAGAAGAGATAATTATTCACTGAAGCATCAAGGCTCAGCTTTTCACATATCTTACTTAATTAGCTGCCGCTATAAATATAAATTCCTCATGTGAGAATTACATTCAATTCAAGGTATTGCAGGAGGTCTATTAAAAAAAAAAATCAGACCACTGAACTTAATGCATTGCTGTTGATACTGGCAACATATGTTCTCTAACATTTAATCAGGGTACTACCAGTAACAGTGATCCTAAACTTTGGATTAGTCACAACAAATTCTTTTAACATAAATTAATCAGTGAGATTAAAAACCATTGTGGGAGACGGAATCTGTCAAGAGCATGAACATGCAACTAGAATATTCATTATTCAAAAATTAAAATAACACCATCACTAAAGTCAGAATGTAATGTTACTATTGCATTTTTACATGGACTAACTCTGCAGCTCAAATAAACTGTGCTGAAATTACAGCTCCATTTAATGGAAAAAATAAACTTTTTAAGTACAGGATTCTTAAATTAAATGTTTCACCCTGGCGAATTTGTGACTTTTGATTAAAAAAACACTGCAGAACACAGAGCGTTTTGACTTTGGAAAGATACAGGTAGGTGAAAAATAAAATAAAAAATAGGTCATTAGATTTTAGTCTTTATTTGAGATCCTAATGAAAAACAACAATAAGTCATTTTCTTTAATAGTTATTTCTTCTCTGACTTCATGGCCCATACTCTTCCAGACAACCTTAACAACTACTTCAATCATCACTTAAACATAAAAAGTTTATAATAGTATGCTATAAACTTTTTTTTTAAGGCTTTTTAAAATATGGGTTTTGTATTATGAAAAATTCTGATTTCACTAAACTGTATAAGTCTTGTAAAAGGCAGAGAGCATTAACTAAGAAAGACTGTCTGAAAAATCTTTTATATTCACTGGTGACTATTACAGAAATACAACTTGAATTACACTTGTACTGAAAACATGAAGTCTCCATAGCTCATTTATTCTGTATAAAAACCTGTATAATTTCTATAGAAATCAGCTTATCTTGTAAATTATATTGCTAATCCATTAAGTTCACATGGCAGAGTAGGTACTGTTTCATATCCATTAGCGATTCACTTATAAAACTGACAATTTGGCACAGTCTGTACTCAGCATAACCAGGACAAATTAGAATAAAAATTGAATCATACTGAGAGGCAAGTTCAAGTCACTGAGGATAAAGAATACTGACAGGACAGCAAAAAAAGAACACTCAATGTTTTCAGTATCTAGCTTAGAACTCAACTAACCCATCTATTTTGTTTTAACACACATATCTTGAGCATTTAAACACTAAAATGTTTCTTCTATTGTAAGAAGTATAAATCTTCTATTTAAAGAGACATTTAAATGGTGATGCTCACAATTCTAAAATACCTAGACTCAAACAGAAATTTCCACACACCTACACAAAGTTCTTGGAAACAAAATGTTTGTTTCAGGAGGACTCACCAAGGGACAACAAAGGAGAAGAATTACACTTTGCTAATTGGCCAAAACCTAAGTTGTTCCATTATAGCAAAGAGGAACATGGAAAATGGAAGCAACACAAGCAAAGTCAGACGGATGCATTTGAAAATGTAACTGACAGCCCAGAATTCAACTTCTTTTTCACTTAAAACCTCCAGATACATACAAAGAACAGAATAGTTTGCAGCTTCATCTACACAGGAAATTCCAACCTCTCCCAGATGGCAATGGAAATGAGGCATAATCCACAGGCTTCATCTGCTGCACTTCTTAGCAAAGTTTAAAAATTTCATTTTGGCTTGAACTGATTTTTGGGCAATCATGTTCCACTATCTGTCTGTTTGGAAAGATCACATTGGGAGGTCCTGCCTTACCTTTTAATACGCAGCTTATCATATTGGAATCCTAAGCTTTTCTCATTTGTTTCTCACAACAGGTCAAGAAGATCTAGCAAATAGTGTAACACTGATTCAGAAAGCTCCTATCAGCCAGATGCTCTGCGTGATGCAGGAAAATACATTCTCTGAAAGAGAGACTGAGTGGTTTAGATTATTGTGGAAGAATATATGAGGAGCAGTATAATGTACTGCATTAGGAGTCCTCAGCTCAACGATACACTTCATTAATATCCTCCATTAAGAAAATATTCATTCAGTTTGCTCTTACCTGTTTCCAAACAGTCAGTAATGAGGAAAATTTCAGACACAGTGGTGCAGCACCTGAAGTTGTGAAGCACCAGGGTATATGCTTCAGGATCAGCCTTCAACCCTCATAACCAGAGCTGCCTATCTTGGGAGTGTACTTGGATTCTGATCATTTTCAAAAAAATCATGGACAAGCCATGATGATTATTTTTAGTAATTTGAAGTAAAATTAAATTTGAAGAAAAGTTTGGAGCAGCAATAAATAGGAATGTGAAGTATTTAAAAATTAATAAGATTTATTTTTAAAACAGCAGAAGGATTCCCTGACAGGAAATCCATTCTAGAATATTTTCTAATAAACCAGTCTTGGTAAACAAAAGTATTTAAGAAATAGCTTGAATATAACATTTTATACAGTTTCTCCAGAATAGTTTCTTGGGAAAAAACATGCAAACAGCTGTGTAAAATTTTTAAGCATTTTGAGGGCATAAAAGAGGTGAGACAGGAGCCTAGTCTCCATAGGCATATTAGCTAAATACATGAAGCAATGTATGAACTTCTGCTTTGCAGTGCTGCTCTGCAGCATTTCTGCTGGAATTTGGCAAAGAAAGATAGTATTCCCTAAATTATACAACACTGAATCCTAATATAATCACAGCAGAAAAATAGCTTTTGTATAATTATGTTTATTAATATTTTTCTGTCTCTAACCATGATCTGGAAAATGATAGAAGACATGCAACTAGCAGGAAACGGAAGTGTCCCTGTCTTCAAGCAGCAAAGTGTTTTAGCAAAAGAGATGACAAGCTCATGGGATAATTGTGCATTGACACAGCCTCAAATCACTATGTTCTCACCATTTAACATTTAATCTTTTTAAGAGCAGATCTTCCATGCCATGGATGTTCTATTCTAGACAAGGGATTAAAGTCACACATGACTTGCCAAGTAGCCATCAATGCACCCTACAGACAGTGACACCCTACATGATACCCTTTACTTTCATATTTTGTAATAAGCACATCTGATGCATGCATCTCACTTGTTCTACTTATTTATACTTTATTCTCCTCTACTAAGAATATTCTACTAAGTACATTATTCTGCTAAATTCATTTCATAACTGAACAGTGACATTACTAGACCATTTCATTGTGAATGATGGCAATGTGAATGATTATTAGGAGAAACTGGATCATAATAATAGATATGGGCATTTCAGATTAATGCAGCATGACAAAGGCTCCGACTGGACTCCTGCCTCTGAAAGTGCTGTCCCTCAGCCACATCACAAGTGCCCCTGGATCTCTCTACAGATTCAAGAGACAAAAGGTGACACACCCAATGTCTGAGCTGCTCTCTGGGGAAGAGGAGCACTCAAAACCACCCTCTTAAGTTACTCAGTGAAATGAGCAGAGAGCAATGGCTGTATGTTGTATCAACAACGTTTATTGGCAAAGCAGCATAGACTCCATAGGCTGAGCAACATCACCAGGGAAGTTTGTGGTCCTCCAGACAAACCAAAAGATTGGTCTAGTACTGCCAGAACTCCCCTCCAAAACATGCACCCTCATCTCATATTATGGTTTTCATATGTGATGAGTATTTTTACAAACATAAATGAATCCCTATTCTTCCTGCCTTGCCCCCTTAAAATTTCTCACTAATAAGTTGCTGGTTTTGATATTGAATTACTTAATTAATTTTTTAAAAATATGCTAGATCTCAAAAGTGCTAATTTCATATTCAAGTTTCAAAGACTCCATACACTTCCATGTACAAGTAACTCATCTGCAGCTGTTTAAGCATTGACTATATGAGTCACTAAACATGAGACCAGTTTATGTCATATACAACTTTCCTGTTCCTAGTCTAATTTGTTCAATTAACAACCAGACCAATTTAGAGCCCATATTTCTTTTCTACGTTAACTTAACTGAATATTTGTTTATCTTAGGTATGAAAAATAGCAAAGGATTCAATCTCCCCTTTTTTTGTAGTGTGCATTTTTTATACATGTGGTAATTTTCCTGTTTAACATAAAAGGACAGACATACACCCTGGTTTGATACTACAAACATTACATAACCAGAGAATTGTAGAACAAACTGAATTAGAAGTGACCTATAAGGATCATCAAGTCCAAGTCTAGGCCCTGTACAGCACCATATTCAAGTGACACCATACACTCAAGAGCATTGTCCAAACATATTCTGAACTCTGTCAGGCTTTGTGCTGTGACTGTTTCCATGAGGAGGCTATTCCAGTGCCCAACCACCCTCTGGGTGAAGAATCTTTTTCTAATAGCCAACATAAACCTTCCCTGACATAAGTTCAGGCCATTCCCTCAAGTTCTGTCACTGGTCACCAGAGAAAAGATCAGTGCCTGCACCTTGTCCTCCCCACAGAAGGAAATTGTAACTGTCTCTTTTTCTCCAGGCTGAGCAGACCAATTGAGCTTCAGCTGCGCCTCATACAGCTTCCCCTCAAGGCCTTTCACCATCTTTGTTGCGTTCCTTTGGACATTGTCTAATAGCTTTATATCTTTCTTATATTGTGGCACGCAAAATTGGCCCCAGCGCTCGAGGTAAGGCTGCCCCAGTGCTGAGGAGAGCAGAGCAGGACAATCCCCTCCCTTGCCTGCTTGGCAATGTTGGGCCTGATGCCCCCCAGGACACGCTTGGCCCCCCTGGCTGCCAGGGCACTGCTGGCTCATGTTCAGCTTGCCACTGACCAGGACCCCAGGTCCCTTTCCATGGCACTGCTCTCCAGCATCTCATTCCCCAGTCTGTCTGTCCATCCATCCAGGGTTGCTTCATCCACGAGCAGAATCTCGCACTTTCCCTTGTTGAACTTCTTGTGGTTGGTGATTGCCCATTCCTATGATTTGCTGGGGTTTCTCTACAGGGCCTCCCTGCCTTTGACGGAGTCAACAGCTCCTCCCAGTTTTATATAATTTGTGAGCTTGCTTAGTTCCCCTTCCCGTCCTGCATTCAGGTTGTTAATGTAGATGCTGAAGAGCACAGGGCCAAGAATGGAGCCCTGTGGAGCCCCACTGGTGACAGGTCACCAGTCTGATGTCACCCCATTCACTATCACCCTTCATGCCTGACCTGTGAGCCAGTTGCTCACCCACCCCATGATGTGTTAACCAGCTGTGTGCTGCACATTTTCTCCAGAAGGATACTGGGAGAGACACTGTTGAAAGCTTTTCTGAAATCCAGAAAGAGTACATGCACTGGCTTCCCTTGATCAAGGCAACCCAAAGGTGGGTCACTTTGTCATAAAAAGAAATCAGGTTTGATAAACAGGACTTTCCACTCATGAAGCTGTGCTGGTTCTGACTGAAAGACTGCATCGTCTTTCTGGCGTATTTCAATACCTCCCTGAATAATCATCTTCATAACTTTACCAGGCATTGAAGTGAGACTGACAGGCCTGTAGTTTCTGGGGTTCTTCTTCCCCTTCTTGGAAATCAGGACAACATTCACCAGCTTCCAGTCAGCAGGGACCTCTCTGGATTTCCAAGACCAGTCAAAAATCAAAGAGAGGTTTTACAGTGCCATCAACTAATTCTTTAAGGACTCTTGGATAAATCCCATCAGGTCCCAGTGATCCAGCTGGAATAGCATATCCCACACATTTCTAGGGCTGACCAAGAGTTGATCATTCTCATAGACATGATCCTTCAGGTTAGGGCAGAGACCCTCTTGTTCCATCATTTGTGCTGAAGATGGAGACAGAGACTGTATTAAACACCTCTGCTTTGCCCATGTCCCTGTTTGTGAGGTAACCATCCTCATCCTGTAACAGGTCAATGCTATTTTATACACTGGTAAGTGACAATACACTTGAGAAAACCTCTTTTTTTGTCACTCACAATTCTGGACAGCTTCAGGTCCAGTTGTGCTTTGACCACACAGATTTTTCTCCCTAGAGTGGCAAGCAGCATCTCTGTGCTCTTCCCATGTCTCCTGACCTTGCTTCCACTGGGCATATACCTCCCTTTCTTGTCTTACTTCCAAGCCAAGACTTCAGTTCAGCCAAGCTGGCTTTCTGCCCTTCCTGATTGACTGTCAACATTTGGGAATTGCTGCTCCTGTGCCCTTTGGAAGTGATATTTAAAAAAAGACTAGCACTGATGGACCCCAGCACCGGCAAAAACATTCTCTCAGGGTTATCTTACTAATTCCCTGAGCAGTCTGAAGTCTGCTCTCCACACATCCAGAACTGAGGTTTTGGTGGCACTTTTCTTTCTGTCAACAGTGATTTTAAACTCAATCATTTTGTGGTCGCTGTGGCCAAGATAGCTGCCAATCTTCATTTCACTCATGACATCCAATCTGCTGTCAAGCAGTAGATCAGAGAGGGCAACTTTCTGAGTCAGTTCCTAAGGTTATGATCAATAAAATTGTGTTACAAGTTTTTTAAGAATCTTCTGGCCTGGGTTGTACCAGCTATGTGATACTCTCAGTTAACTTCTGACAAGTTGAAGTCCCCCATAAGGACAAGGGCAGTTGGCTTGGAAGTGTCCCTTAGTTCATCAAAGAATAATTCATCAGTATCATCATCCTGGCCAGGATGTCTACAGTAGACCCTCATGATGACAGCATCATTTGTTTGCCCCTTGATTCCAGAAGCTCTCAACTGTGAGCTCCATACCTTCTAATTTTTCTATTGCAGATAGTGCCACTCATCCCCCTCTCTCCAGAAAAATGAATTGTCCCTAAAGAAGCACTCTTTCTAGCACTAGAAGATGCAGCAGAACAGTTGTTCTTTGTAGCAGTTTTGGAGACAACCGAAACATTTTTGAAAATTAAAAAAATTCCATTAATTAAGGAAGAAGAGCATATTATGCACTGTCAAAAATGCTATGGGTTTGACTAGAAGATGGGTGTGACAACTAAATAGATCTATGCTACAAGAAGCAAGTTATGAGATGCTTACTTATGACCATAATACCTATAATTCACATAATGGCTAAGTTATCAATTCCAACAGTAACTTATTATTCATAATGTAAATAATGCAAGGGAATGCAGAACTCAGAAATACTGGGAAAAAAAACCCATGTATTTTTCTAAAGAACCTAGACATTTAATGTTACAGAACAGGACAATAATCATTTACAATAATTCAGATATTTTCCCAGAGAAAACAGAAATCCAAGGCTGAACTGGACAGCATTCAGTAGCCAGCCAACTGTGGAGAATATGCATCCTTTTAATAAAGTAGATGGCACAGCCCAAATCTTTTGGGATCATACTGTAGCCAACTATCATGGATCAATATAATGGTACTGGAAAGTGACCATCTAAACCTAAATCTATGTACTTGCAGCACTCTTACAGCAAAGTATTTTATTTAGTAACTGTGCTTTACCAGATAAAATTAAAAACAACTGAAATGCATACACTTTCCTCAATTTGCGAGGTCTTCTATTTCAATGAAACAAAACTTTAAATTACTTTAATTCATGCCATTATGTGTACTAAGAGAATGACATAAAATTACCTCTATATCCAATAAAACTTAATAATTTCCTATAGAGAAGAGTAGAAAAAATTACATTACTCATTGTATAACATTAAATTAAAAAAAAAAACCAAGTCTATCAGGAATAGCTGGCTAAAGACATTAAGCTAGAAAAAAAGCAGGTAAAAGTGAACTGCTCGATATTCCTCTCAAAATTATCAGATACCTATAAAGACTTTGATGTTACATATATCTCTCAAAGCAAGGAATGGCCAAAATAAGATGCCTGTTCAAATTTATTCTTTCAAATTTACTTCCTGATGAGTATTATTCCATATGCAAATGGTAACTTTTTTCACTATGTTATATTATTGTAAGAGAAATCATGGGAAGAATCAAGATATTCATGTTTTATGGATAGATTTTTTTCTGGAACAGTGAACCCTGTGTCACCAGTGCAAATCATAGTCCAAGAACTCCAATTTCAGCATCTTCTGGGAACTTTGCAACAATGTAAGAAAGTAATATATTCTTCATGTCAGCATTTAACTACTTTAACCTTGTCCATCACTCTCTTCCTGACCTCCTTTTCTTATTTGCTTCCCTACTGCCATTTTTAAAACAGATAAAGGAAAGGATTTTTAAAAAAAGTCAATCATAATAATACCAGTTCATTTCAAATAACTTAGTGTGTCTTTAGGAGGCATAACATGATACCACAAGCAAAAAATACAAACATAAGACCTTGAACCTAAAGACAGCATAACTCATTTTTGAATGCTTGACTGAAATTATTACTATTCTTTAGTCTTTTAAATGCTATAAAAATCGGTTGCACAGTTGCATAACATACTGTATTTTACCATACTGGCATCTTTATGCACAGTTACCAGCTATCAAAATACTTCTGATGAATACACTTATGCATTTTGTTAGAAGCACAGAAAAATGTAGGCAGAAAATAAAAATTGATTGATTTATTTTAGCTAGTATGTGCCCATAGATGTTTCATTTTTAACATTTTCATCTTTACAAATAATACTTGATGCTTAATGTATTACATTCCAATTACCACATAAAATAACTCAGACAGCAATTCTGAAACAACAAAAACACCAGTGATAGTGCAGAGTCTCGTTATTAAACAGCAACATTTGACAGCTCTTAGAAAATGCTATAAAACCTGTGCTATCAAAAGTCATCTTACAAGCACAGTGCTCTATTACTTTTCTTTGTACAAATGAGGATATTTCTGGTATAAATCATGCTTATTTGATGTGTCCATAAAGAATCAGCAGTTCCATCTCTGTCCTTGACAGCAAGACTGCCAAAGGCTTGCAAGATAGAAAAGTGACCGCCAACCAACATATGAATGTCTGAAAAGAATACTTTTCCAGAAAGCAATTAACAAATAAACAGATAATAATAAATAGTATATAACAGACAATACTATTTCCTGAAGAAAATCTGTGCAGGGTGCTCAGGAAATCTACTTACATTGAACATCTTCCATATCTTGAGGTTTTGAGCATATGTAAAAACTGTAATAAGAAAACGATATTTATACAAGCAGCCTGATGACTTTTAGAATAATCACTCCACTCCTTATAGCGAGAAAAGAAACAGAGGGTTATATAGCATGAAAACAGATAAAGTGGGACTGCCTTCAAAACTTGTTCCTCAAAAATACAATTATTCCTACACAGTGCTCTCATTTCCCATTTTCTAAATATGTTAGTCATACTTTTACTTCCTGAGTAAACAGGTGTGAATCTTGAAGCATTTTTTTTAAAGTTTTAAGTATATGATAAAGGTTGATCAGGATGAAAAGGTTGTGAATGCCTCTCTAGGGATGAATGTTTTTCTGTTCACTAGTGTCTCTGTATGAGCTGAAGAGGAAGATGGTCCACCAAATAGAGTAACACTCACAAAATAGGTATCACTAGACAAAAAAAAATTCTTGAAGCCATATTCAGTCTTTCCTCACCACATAGATGTTGCAGAATCTGCTTAAATATGAAGAGGGACAAAAGAGACTTGACATTTTTGTTTGTTTTAAAGGAAGGTTTAGGATGGCCCTTCCTTTCCCCTGAGGTGAGTAATGATTTACTATCACCACCTAATGACCACAAAATTAGCTATCTACTACCCTATAAAGTTGATGTTTTTCTTCTACTTTCTTTCACAAAAATGATGATTAACCAAGGACTATAATTCCTTTCTAGAGGAACACTTCCAAAAGATTGTCTCTTCTTGACCTTCTTGCAAAAGTGGATAGGAACATTAAAAAGCTTTGTTGTCCTACCATCTTCCAGGTGAAAAACAATACATAATATTCCTTTCATATTGCTCTCTCAAACTTTAGCCAAGTCTGGCAGAAAGTTCTGGAAAAAGACAGGCAACTTATCATGCATCTATGCAAAAAAAATTAAAAGTTTTTTTAAAAGTCCGGCAGACAAAATGAAGGAAAAGAAATTAACCAACAATGCAGATGGATACAAAACAACCTAAAGAAACTTAAAATTTGCTTGTAGCTCTTGGTCATAGTACCAAGGATTGCCAAAGTCTGGGGGAAAAAATAAAATTGTATGTAGAACATAATTTTTCATGGAAACAATTGAATGAATAGAACATAAACATGCCTGGAAAGGACTCCGCTCCAACTTTCAGGCAGCACAAATGAAACAGACAAGCTGCTGAGACAGTGATATGATGCCTAGTGTCCAGCTTCCTCAGCTGCTGTAGACACCAAGCTGCTGCTGATGTCCTGTGGAAGCAAATTTTGTTTTGGAGAAAAAGGATTCAAGAAAATAAAATGCTCAATGCTTCTAGACCAAAATACTTCAAAATATTAACAGCAAGGAAAGAAAATCAAAGCAAATAAACTCCTGCCAGGTCTTTTTCACAAAGTGAAATTTCCTTTCTTTAATGGTCCTAGGGTCTTTTCTGTACTTTGGGCTCCAGTTTAACATTAGGTAGAAAAGTGTGTGTTTTCCATCTCTGTTATATGTTTATGTTTAAGGTAGGTCTTATTCCTGCTTAGGGAATTCCTCAGTTCTACAACAATCTGTTGATAACATACACAGACCACTACTAGGAACATCTATAGTGTTAATTTTAAAAAAACCCACTTATGTCCACAAAACTATTAAGTAGGCTGAAGCAAACCTCAAATAATATAAATTTAATTTATTAATTTAGCAGTCTGGTTACTTGCCTTCTTTATTTTTTTTATGCCAGCTTTTGAATATTTAATTGTTTTGAATAACAATTTCATTTCAGTTGAAGGTGAGATGAATAATAAAGTTTGATAGTACAGAATTTACCTAATTTCAGAGAGTAGAAAGTTAAATTACTTGTTAAAAGTTACTTTAAACCACCAAAGACATAAAAACCCCCCTATCTTCTTGAGAAACACAGACCGGTATACTTTCATATTCAGAACAAATTTTCATTTATCTTTGCAAACCCCATCTCCTTATTAGTCCTCAGTATGAACTAGACCTAGAATAAGATTTTCATTCAGTAATTATTAAGTCTTTAGGCCAGTTACAGTGCAAGAACCAAGCAGTGCATAAAAGTACACTGCAATTGTCAACATACAGAGAAGATTGTTGTCTGAACCTAAAATTCATCTGTTAACCCAGTGCTTGACCTCCCTTAACATGAACTCACCCTTGGAAGTGATTCTGTATTTTTAGTCACAACCTGTTAGCTTTCTTACAAGAGCTCTTTAACTAGCCTCTGGCAAAATTGCCTCATCAGCCCACCAGAAAAAGTTTGCTCCTCATTTACACAGTACATCTGCGGCTGAGTGCGCACAACCTGCAATCACTGCTTCTGCCAGCAAGAATGCAGGGACATTGGTAGTTTGGGAACAACAAAATATCAGTGATGCATTACACTATGTACACCCACTTTATGGTGTTAGCCACAATTTAGTAAAAGCAAAATATTTCTTTCAAGTGCTGCTGCTAAATGCCAATCCACACAGAATTAAAACCACCTTACAAGATAAGATTTTGTAAGCCTTCAGAAGAACTTCCAGTTAATTCACCTTCAAATACTCTCCAAATACTTCCCTTAAGTTAATATAGAAAAATTCAGAAACAGTAACATTCAATCTTGATTTCCCTTTCAACAATGGGGCTTACACTTAATGAAAGAAAACAAGGTTTGAAAGTAAAGACTTCTGGTATATTTATAGACTATAGCTAAACTGTAAGGTGTCATAATTCACAGTGGATCAGTAAAGAGTCTTAACAAAAATAGTGCTAATATTCTGGAAAAACAGTAAGGTGAAACTTCATAAATAAAATCTTACTTGTGATTCACATTATATTAAAAGCAATGTTATCTTGATTAAAACACAGACTGTACAACTAGCTCTTCTGGACATTCATTATCAAATAGTGAATTGACTAAAACTGGTATTTAAAGTAATACATGTTTCTTTCTTTTCAACTATGAAACATTGCATAGAGAACAACAGTGCTACCTAAACTGCCTACAGTCCTGGATCCAAACAGCAGTGATTCCACTGACATATGTACCAGCTCAAACATACAGATTATTTTAAGGTAAGGAAGCAGTAACCCAAAAAAGCATGCAGAACAACTCTGCAGCACAGGTGACTGCTGCCAGATTGGGACACACTAGGGCCATGGACAGTGATGGGATTGGAGCCTTCCATGTACAGGAACAGCAGCTGGAGAGTTTCCATCCTGCAGCTCACACAGCAGCAGGGCTTTGCTCTAAAGAGGCTAATTGATTTCTCTCGCTCTAATTCATTCCTAAAGCCTGTCTGTAAGTAGCCTTAATGTGAGTAGGTGGAGGAGGACTGAGTGAGTAGAATGTATAAGACTCTCAATGGGAACACTAAATCAGGGAGTGCCATTCCTAAATCATGACAGCCTTATGTGGTGCAAAATATGAGGCACAAAGGGCTGCAGTAACAGCAGATCTGCTCAGAGCGTACTGGAAATTAATTTGGTCTAGGCATTTGTTGTATTAGGTATGGAGCCACTGGTGACATTGTTGCTTGGTCTGTTCACCAACCTGTATATATATATATATATATATATATATATATAACATATATATATGTATGTGTATATATACATACATATGTGAAGTATGTGTTGGTATTTTTCAGAATGGGAGATGGATCAGAATGACTTTGTTGATGTACTGCAGGATATCAATTTATGACATGGTAACATCAAGGGCAATGAGGGTAATTTGGGATGTGTGTTCAGTACTTTCGGAGTCCATTAATAATCTTACCAAGTCAGTAAGGGGGAAACTGGGTAGGATTATTTTTCCCAGCCTTTCACTCCAATTTCCTCTTTCACGCCTGCTACCACAGCTTTTGAGAATTAAGTCCCTTTGTATGTGAAAGAAAGTATTTTCTTGTTCCTAAGTCTACCAGGTCTCCTCAGAGCTATCTACATCAGCACCAAGAAATCTACATCAGAGTCAAGTATAATATTTCTAGGAAGATTGATATTCAGAGATGTGGCCTAAAGGTAGATAGTTATGAGTGGCATGGAATGTGGGAGAAATAAAGTAGTATTTTAAAGCACCACTCTTCTCCAATGGGATGGAAGTTCACACCTGAATAACTACAGGACCCTGTTAAAGTGGCAGAATATTTGTAAGAAAAATGGTGTGGCAGTTCAGAGAGGAGGGAAGTTCTACAATGTACCTGGACCTTGGCTACTATTTATTGAATACAGCTTGATACTAGACAGCACCCTCACCTGGAAGAGGAAAACAGAGATGCACTGTGGCCGCCCAAACAACAGTTGAACCACAGAAACAACCCATGCAGTAGCAGTTGCCCCTATACAGAAGAAGAAATCCAAATCAAAATAAGTTCATTTAGTGAGGGATGAAGAACTAGAGCCCTTAAAACAGGAGGCAGGGCCAAAGATAATCACCTAATTCCTAGCCCCAAGTCAGGTATGACATACACAAGATTTCAGTCAGGCAAGCCCTTGATAACATGGCTGCTCCCATGCTGGCACAACATGGCCCACTATATGAAACTAAATGGTAAAGAACCCAAGCAACTGGGATTCCTGTGCCAGAATGTGGGCATTGATAAGGGTACTGGGAAGACGACTGTACATTACTATCTGAAGTCATGGACAAATATAATCTGAAGCCTGCTACAGTCCAAAAAAATGAGATCCTTGTATTTTATTAGAGAGGTTGAGGCTGCCTCTGAAGTGTTTGGCACCAAAGCACAGCTCTTCCTGTCACCCTGACTACCAGTGCTGGGCTAAAGATTGAAAGGGACAGTCCCTTACACACATCATGCCACCGATGCTGTGCAGAGTAAGTAGCTTGCACTGCTGAGATAGCAAGCTCAAACCGGAAAACTCAGTTGCCCAGGGATCTTAGAGGTCATAATGAACTGGCCCAAAAGTGACAATTTCAGAGTATCCAACTACCAGACAAGGAGACGGAAAAGATGACACATGCTGAAGAGGGCCTGTCCACCACTTAACCAGCTACCAGAAAATGAAAAGCAACATGCTATCTTTAGTGACGGTTCCTACCATACTGGCAATGTAAGGATGGGTTATTTCTAGCTCAATGGGCCCTTGACGCTAAGAGATATCCAGTAAGAGATACAGCATACAGATGGGCTCACAATTGAGGGGTGGACTTAAACATGGACACTATTTCCCAGGCAATCAAGCTGGCCAAATGGGTAAAGCCTCTGTGGTATGGCGGATCATGATCAAAATATAAATATGAGCAGGCCTGGCAGATTAATTACATCACACTCCCACAAAACCACCAAGGTAATAGCTACGTGCTATATTTGTGTAAAGAACCACTGATGGCTGGAGATGTACCCTGTGGTGACACAGCACTCCAGAAAGAACTTATTTGGACTATAGGACTAATTTCAAAAATAACCCCATAGACACTTGGGCTAGAGAGCTGGGTATTGAGCAGGTATATCATACTCCCTGCCATGCACCAGCCCCTAGTAAAAATGAACCTGTGCAAGTTTCCACTGATCCAGCGATTTCAGATCTTGAGACTTCACAAGACTAAGAAATCACACACATTGGCTTCTCTCCAGCATACTAAAGTATATTGACCTGCCCCTGTCCACCACATTGCTTAGGCAAAACAGATCCTCTTGAGGTGCAAAGGACAGCAAGTCTGCTGTGCATCTTGAGAGGTTGATCTCAAAGTTAATCAACCTAATAAATGTAAGTCAGATGTGCCTTTCTCCATAACAAGAACTAAAAGCACTTGATTGATGTGCCTAAAGATTTACATAATGTTGCAGAAGCAAGCAAAATAAGCAAAATGCTGTCTCCCTTCCCCTTGCTCTCGCCACTAGCAATCCTGCAGGGACAAACCTAATGAGTCACCCTATGTGTTCCCCTGGATAATAATCACCCTCCAGGTTTGTTTAGGTAAATTGCATACTGATCTCAGGTTTCCTCTGATTAGCATTTTCTTCAGCTGCAAATTGCATGCCAAGTCATGATTTTATTTTTCAACATCTTCCTAAAAATGCAGACAGTGTGTGCAATTTTCTCATGTCCTTCTTAGCCACTTATTCACTGGTGAAATCAGCTCTCTTCACATTCAGGATATTAAGTTTTATAGATTTGGAGGCCACTGTACACAATTTCGCTGCTGTTTTATTAGGTTCTGTTGGAGAATTGCTTGTTAACTATACTTCTAGACCCCTTTTATATTTTCTCCTTTTAAAAATACTATTCTGCTCTTACAGAGATGAGTCCTTCATTTCTCGTTGTTTGGCTTTGACTGTACTTAAAATTTTGACTGTACTTAAAAACTGCCCTTTGTTTAAATAAGTTTTGTTTATCATTTTTTCAAGTTGCTATCTATGCCTTTCTGCAATGTGACACCTGCCCATTTTATTAACAGCAAATCTACTTATATCTAGATCATTTCAGTATTGAAAAGCATTGGATGGAACGCTCTGAAGAACTGCAGTAGAAATATTTCTGTTCAGTGATGCTAAAAAATTACCAATTTTTGTGCATGGCTATCTGAACCTGAGTTTGAATGATAATCAGCAGCAAAAAAAAAAAAAAAATTGTAGCTGTAATTGTACAGTATTATACCAGCTCCCAGTAAGACTGCCACTAGCACAAATAGAGAAGGCCAGGTTTATGCCCTAAATCTCTCATTCATGCCCTAAACACAAACTCACTAACATCCAGAGCAGGGCAACAGAGCTCTCCTGTGCACCTTCTCTGCCCTTCCTCCTGCCTCCTGCTCACTTAGGTTCACCAGGCTGGCTCAGGGCAGCTTCGGGGTGCCAGCTGCACACTCAAGCACAGCAAGAGCCCTGCAAGGCATGACACACTGGTGTGCAGGAAGAGGACTATACCTTCCATTCTAAAAGAACACATCTCAGAGGCATTTTCAATAGACGGCCCTAGTGTTCACGATTCCTTTTCTGATATGCTTCAATAATATTACCAGATGTATGCCAACAAGAGCATCAGTTATGGACTTCTGTTCAGTCAGCAGCCATATGCTGTACTTAAGCATAGCATATTTATTATATGAAGCCACTAAGCTTTTTTCATTCTTATTTGAATAATATACATCAAGAAAACTGGGAGTCGGTGTTTTGTATTTGTCAGCACTATTTATCATATAAATTTTTCTTTAGCAACTGATGCATTTAACTGTTTCTGCAGTCACTTGCTCCTGGACAAAAATACCATTGGAATAAATCACATTATCTTACAAAACCTTTATTAGCTGAGTCCTCTAATAAGAATATATTCTTATAGTCACAGCAGAAAATGTTACAGGCCAGCAGTATCCAATTATAAATTTAAAGATAACATGTGGAGCACATTCAGACAAATCTATTGCAATTCTTCACAGACTATTTCCCTGTCACAGGTGTTTGCGGTTTTTTCATAATTCATCAGTAATTGTAACAAAGACTTATTAAGGACTCACCATGACTGTAACAGGTTATATCTCCCTCTACAGAGAAAATGGTGAGCAAAACTGGATCAGTAACCTACAGCTGGCCAAACAGGTAGTGTCTGCTTTATAGGAAATGAGAATGGGTAGTTATCACAAGCACAGATTTAGATTTCCTATACTCACCTAAAAGAACTATATTTAAAATAGTATTAATAATAAAATGCCTCCCCCCATAAAAATAACCTGAAAAAGGATGGGGGGAAAAATTAAGTTAGAAACACTATATTAAGACTGAAATACTGGCTAATGATTGTCTTCTATGGAAAAAGATGAGGTCACACACACCTCCAGAACATCCTGCAAAAATCTGCAGTCACCAAAACCCAAAACTTTCTGGGATTAATTCCACTTTGCTTTGGTTCCAGCTGTACCATCTTCAAAAAACAAGGATAAAAGCCCTGATAATCGCAGTGTAAATGGAGGATGGCATGTTGGAAAACTGGTATTAGGTAACAGGGCAGCATAGCACTCCCTGGACCAAAGAAAATAACCATGCTTGAAAGAAAGAGAGAGAATGTGAAAGTCCTTTCATCTAACATCATGAATCTGTGACTGGATGCTACCAGTACAACTCTTGCTCAGGAAATAATGTATTCAGGTACAGGACCATTCACATGGGACCACTGATATTGCAAGTTAAACACCGAATATATTCCAACCTGGAAAAGAATGCAAAGACTAAAAAATCTGACCAAAACCTTCAGAGGGAATCTGCAGCAATGAAACAGGCAGAAAGTGTTCAGACTAGCTCACACTCGCTATCTAGTAATTCTAGTTATGATGTATTTCCTATACAAATGTAAAGTGAAGCGCAGACCTTTACGAATCTAATATGCCAGCTGGTGCTTCAAATAGCTGCTTAATAGTGCCTACAAGCAAAACATTAAAAAGAAGAAAGCAACCTGCTTGTTCTGTTAGAATCCATGTAAAAAAAAATGTGAACAAGCATAAAATAAATGTAAAAGACTGCAATCAAATTTTCAAGATTAAGGTCTTTTTATATATTCTTCCTTCAGGTATTTTTGAATGTATCATGAGATCTTTTTCCTAATTTTCATGAACATTTAATTCATTTATCTCATACTCTAGTCAGACTTAAGACTTCAAGAATTTCTTTGCAGGCTGGTTTCTATCTATTTCAGCTATTCTAATTCTATTCTTACATCTCTTTCAGGTATTGTTATAGCCATTTTTATTTTTTAAGTAAATAAGGAACACAGTAGAAAAAGTCAGTAATTACAGCAGCAGTCCTTGAGACCCAATGATTGTAATTCTGCTTTCATTTTCTCAGGGGAACAAACAGCTTCTCATCATAGGAGTAACCAAGTGTGGCATCAGGCTAGCTGGCACTGCCTAGAAGGCACACACAGCTTCACAGTCATTTAGGATTTCAGTGGACAACACTGAAATCCTAAATGGGAACTTAGGGAACAAATTAAGTTATCTGAAACATCACTGTTGGCACTGAAACACATAGAGATTTACAATATTCACTACTGATGCTCATTAAGGCACAGGATGACATTTCTGATGCTGTACACATTGCCAGTAAAAGCACTGTCATTCACTTATAAATAACCACTTAAATCACTATAAAAATAATCTAAAAACTAAAACGAAAATAATAAAATAATTCATTTGCTATAAAGGATGGAAACAGTACAATTCCAGTGCCAGCATCATACATTTTGGAAGGACCAACAGCTTGGTTTAGTGACTACTGTAAGTATTGTGTTCCTCTTCCATCACTAGGCAACAGGCTGCTGGGTTAGGCTGTATGGTTACATGAAACGCATGTTGGAAATATTTTCTAGAAATCCACAGCTTTTCTCCTTTGACAAGTAACTAGTACTTAATTTTATTGATATTAATCTCAAGTGACAGGCAATATAAAAGAGCTACTTATAACCACTCTTAAATAATTATTTATAGACTTCTAGAAAGTTTAATGAAAGAGATAATTAGTATGAACAAGCATAACTTACATAACATGTTGGAGTTTCTTTCAGAACAACTGTATTATGATACAATTAAATACAAGTGAAACAATAAGAGTTTATTCATATGTATCACTGCTCCAACAGATCTCCACCTCCCTCAAACATGCTAAAAGGCAAGACAGTAAAGCAATGCCTGAAAAACTTGCCATCACCACAGTCACTGGATTTTGCTTACAGAATTTAGATACTTGCTAACTGGTAAAGTAAATGGCATCTACCTCAGAGTTTCCTTATTATATTAGAACTGCTGAAAGATTTTTTGTTTTTTCTAGCTATATATGAAGACTAGGTTTAAAACTTAGCCTACTTAACATAGCTTCTCTTTGTGAGATCCAGTTTCTGAGACACAGAAAGCCTGTGCAGAAAGCCTCTTCTCCCTGCTCCTTGTTTAATTTAAGAAGGCTGCTGCAAGAATCCTCTTCCTTCATCCACGGGACCATCTGCTCAGGGGTACACCTGAGAAGAAGCAACCTTCTACTTACATGTCCAATTACCCACAGTGTTTGGAGTGCCACAGTCCACACAGCCTTTGAATCTAGCCAGTCTTGATGTTGTGTCACTTGTCCCTCATCCAGAAAGGCAACAAGTTAATCAGTTTCTTCATTTGCATGATGAGGCGCTATTTTACCAGTAAATGCAACCCAACTGTATATTTTTAATATAGTAATTAATATTTCAGGACAATATGCTGCTTCCATCTCCTCCACTACACCTGAAATGCATTCAAATGTTACTGGTGAACAGAACATTTCATTCACAAACAGAATAAGGATTTACCAGAATGTCAAAGCTAATCCCTTTATAGGACCAGGGCTAAACAAACACAGTATACGCATGAAACACAAACATCTAAATTACACAACAGCATCAGTATCAGCAAACGCATTAGTGTCAGACAGAGGAACCTGGTGTTATGTGTCACTGCTCCCCTGGCATTACATGAGGCATACATTCTCACTCCTCAGTTCTGTGATAAATCATTTTCCTTCGTGACTGCGCAAAAGACATTCAGATAAAGTTTGACAGTGGCACAGAAAATAACCATGAAACTGTCACTGAGAAGAGACACAGAATTCCTAATGCCATGTTACTGAAGTGCAGCAATGCCTCAAGTTTCTTTTATTGGAGCAGTGATGTACACACTATGACACATACCTTATGCAAAATCCTGCATGTAAACATGTCTCATAGGACAAGAAGACACAGTCTTTAGGACAAGAGGACACAGTTGTAAGCTGCGCCAGGGAATGTTTAGGTGTGTTGTTAGGAAGTTCTTCACAGAAAGAGCGATGAGGCATTGGAATGGGCTGCCCAGGGAGGTGGTGGAGTCACCGTCCCTGGAGGTGTTTAATGAAAGACTGGACATGACACTAAGTGTCATAGTCTAGTTGACTAAGTGGTGTTAGGTCATAGGTTGGACTTGGTAACTCCAAAGATCTTTTCCAGCCTAGTGATAAGAATGTACATGCACACTTGTTTCATTATTTCCAAAAAAATCTTCACGTGGAAGGTCCAAAAATCTCTCAATGGCATAAATCTGAACTAGATTAGGTTAGTTAGTAAATAGGTAAGTGGGTACCTGGCTTTCAAGTTCAAATAGTACAAGAGTACTCATTCATAGTACAAAGTAAAGAGTACAATAGTACAAGAGTATTCACTCATACTACATGAGGAAAATTATTATTATTATTATTAAAATTATGCATCTTTTAAAATATGTACATAATATTAGGCTAAGGCCAAAGCCATGCATTAAAACTTCTGCAGTGGAGTTGGCTCCTTTAAGGAAAGATGGTTATTTTTGAGACTCTGTTCTACCTAATAAAGCAAATTTGTACTGCACTTCATTGCAAAGTGCAGCATTTATTATAATTTAAACCATAAGCTGTACAGTTTTCCAAAAGCAAAATCATGCCTCCTAATTTTGGCCAAAATGGTGTCTGTTTTAGGTATCATGTACATTGGTGGCTGTAGATGGCTGAAATTTACTTCACGCTACCTATGCAGCTCAACTGTGGAGCTAAATTTAGCTCCAGCTGGATAAACTGCCAAGAGAACCTGCAGCTGTACTTGTGCTGGTTAATCCAAGCCAAAATCCTTCTTGTTGAAACTACAATACTCGATGGAGAAGGTGATGCTTAATAATTAAATCGCCTTTACCACTAGGACAATGATGAGAAAAGTATAGTATTACCATGGAAACTGAAGAGAAAGACAAGACTTGGTGAAATTATTTCAGGGAGTTTCCCAGCAGATTTCCCAGCATGTTCGATTAGCATCCCTCCCACTGAAACTTATTATCTATTAACAGAGGAGTTTTATTGCTACCGGAATCTATAAACCAAATAGGACAGCAAACCACAGGACAGGAAAAGTGCAGTGGAAAAATATTTTTAAAATAAATAAAAAAAACCCGAAACGCCAAAGAGAAAACCAGTTACTAAATTATTAAGTTACTTATGATGACGAGGTGTATTCTGACAAAAAAGTTCACACAGGCTCTCATCAAAAGCAGATAGTGCAATTACTTCAACTAGCCCATTAAAACTACTTACTCTTTTTTGGAAGTATTTTTTTTCCTACATTTCCTTGAAGTCCCAAGAATACTTCTGGAAGCATACATGTATTTGCACATATTCACAACAGAGCTTCTTCCTTCACTTCTTTTCTCATTCAGGTCTAAAGCAAGATAAATACTTTCATTTTTCTTGCAGGCAAAAAAACCTAAGATTAGCTTAAACCTTAGTGGAATTCAAATTTACAAATATACTTCCAGCATTGTCTGAATTATGTCTGTCTTGAAAGCAAAGCAGGCACAAGCTCTGCCATTATTCACATTCTGTGCAGCAATCTGACCTCCTACTTTGGTCTGGCTGCTCAACATCAGCTGTGAATTTCAAATAAGCTCAGAAAGATCTGAGCATATAGAAACAGGAATTCAGGCACATAAAAGCAGTCTGAAAATGTAATGGGAACTTCCAATATGATAAATATCTGTTTATATCACCCATAAAAATGTCCGTCTTCAGGGTTCTACATGTCTCATGAAAATCTAACTACCAAGGGATCATTTGAATTACTGATTTTGCTGTTTGGTTCTTCTGATGCTTTCTTTTAAAAATATTAATGTAAGAATTAAGAAAACACCCTTTTTAGAGCTTGGGGATTTTCCCTTTCTTTTCTTTTTCTATGCATTGACCTTAAAAAACAAACAAAAAAAATACATGAAAAGTGTTTTGAGTTTGCACTTCCAATAAAGGTCAATGGCAAGTAATAATTAGTTACTAATATGAAAACATTATTTGCATATCAAAATTCTAAACTTCTTAAAAACAAAAGCATTGTCATGTTTGGAATCCTCTGACTGCATTTATATGTACAAAAATGTGCAAAGCATCTCTCATCTCTTCCAACTTATTTTATGGTTTGATACTATCAGATTTTAGTCATAGAAGTTGAGAGGAGCCACATTTTGGAAAAAGTTACTTTTTTTATAAGAGCTCATTTGAGTTTAGGGTACATACTTTTTTCCTGAGTCCATTGTATCAAATTTCTTGGTCTAAATGTATTTCAATCTATTCATTTTTAATACCACATACTTATTTTTAGGCATTTACTTTCAAGTACAGGAGTCTCCTTTCTTCTATTTCTTCCAGAAATTCCTTACAGGATTTAATAATGCATACTACTGAAAGCTATTGCAGAATTTTTGATTTTCAATTTTATCAATATTCCAGAATTAAATAATAAATTATACTATATCAAATAGTATTAAGTTAAAATAAACTCTTTCTCTTTTCCCATCATTTAAAAAGAAGTATTATCACATTTTTCTATAAATTCCTTCACTTATTTCTTGAACCTAGATTTTGCATAGATTGTGGCAGACAGGAAGTCAATCTCCTGTCTTTATGTACATATCCTGCATTGCAAAAAAATCCTGCAATGCCAGATTGGCTGTCTCAGTCATTGGTAAAGTAAATTCTGTGGATTTCTGCTTCTTGCTCAGGTATAGTGTAGGTCACAAACTTATTTCAACTGGTTTTGCTTTAGGAATTTTTGGGGTTTTTTTAGCTATCTCCTGCAAATCCTTCAGGACAACCAGCAGGAGGTCTCCTAAAGCTGCACACATAGGCCCCTGTCTCAACATCACCGAGTTTCTATCAATACTGCTTTTGTCTTTCCTGCTCTTCTTTCTTCTCATTTTCTCTTATCCGAATTGGTCTCACCTATTGTCAGGATTTCAGGATTTCCTCTGTAGTTAATTGCTTTTTTTTATTAATCTTGTCTACTTAAAACTTTCAAACTAAAAACTATTTGTGTTGAATTTGCAGATCATAAAAAGGTGGCTCAACCTGAATACAACCTGTACCTAGTTCAGAAATTTCTGCATCGAAACTTAGTAGAGACTGTTAGATTTTACCAGAATCAATTGTAAGTATTCATTTAAAAAATCAAAGTTCTTTATTCTTATTTGCTTTGTCATGCTAAATGATAGCATGAAAATGTTATAGAGAGTTCAGTTTGTACTCTAAAAAAAACCAAATTTATTATCTAAATTTAGGCCAGAAGCAAGATACCAACTGTATAAACATCTTCCAAGAACCACTCCAGCTTCTCCCCCACACATCCTGTCCATAGTAGTTATGACGTGTAGTGGTAGGGTCAGCAACAAATATTACACACACAATTCAACATTACAGACTGTTCTCAACCAAGAATCAGATCTCCGTGGGGTACACATCGTCTTTCCATGACCCTCTTGCATTATCCACCAAGCACACCCAGGTCCTTGAGCAAGAAAAGTCCCATGGATAGAAGGCAGAACTAACCAAAACGGTTTTCTCTAACACATTTTTATATGTGTTATACTTATACTTTCTACAGTATGTGGAGGTTTTGATTGGCTATGGGCAGCTCAACTGATAAAGCCTTGGGTGTTAACTAATTAGATTGCCTTTGTTAAATGTAGGTCCAGCCACCCACTGCCTTCAGTGTGGTTTTTAATAGTCCATTGTACCATTCAACTTTCCCATAGGGTGCTGCATGACAGGGAATATGATACACACTCAATACCATGCTCTCTGGCAAAGGTGACTCTGTGAAACATCTTTAAAATTAGTTTCATTTTTCAACTAAGTCCTTTCTGGGGTGCCATGTCACCACAGGACTTGGCCTTCAAACCCCAAGCTGGTGTTCCAGGCAGTGGGATGAGGCACAGGGTACATCTCCGGCCATCCAGTGGCTCTTTACACCACTGTAAGCATGTAACAACTGCCTTGGCAGGTTTTCATGGTGTACTATGTAATTAATCTGCCAAGCTTCTCCATATTTTTGTTTCAATCATCATCCCCCCATTCCACAGTGACTTTACCTGCTTGGCCTGCTTGATTGCAGCAAATGTTTCATAGTTGTGAATAACCTGGAACATACTGTCAGTGTGCAGTCCACCCCTTGATCACAACCCTATCTCTATTTTGCCACTCTTCCCTGATAAACTGAGGCCCGTCATGCAAGAAATAATTCATGCTTATGCTGCCAGCCAAGGTCCTCTTGAGACACTTTAATCTTGGCAGCTACCTGCCCCTCAGGTCCTTGGATAAGAATAGTTTGTTTGCCTTGCATGGAGGCAGCAGCTCCTCCAATCCCAGAGATAACTCCATTGGCTGGCACTAGTTCCCAGCCCTCTGGCCACTCGAAGCAGGAAATGATGGTCGTGTCTGCTCTGGTGTCTGCTACACCTGGAAGAAAAACTTTGTCCCCTTTGTTAAACAAACCACATTCTATAATAGATCTGTCTGAACGTACGGTCTCAGCCCAGAAGACTGTAGGGTTTTCTGGTAAAATATGAGTCCAGGTGAGTAGGAGGAAGGTTTGGGTTATGGGTATACCCTTATACAAATACCTTAGTGGGTGTACACATGAGACAGTCACAGTAATTTCATCCCTTGGCCCCACAGTTTGGACTAATACCTGCAGATGGTCTGGTCCAATACTAGAGTCCCCTATGATTAAAATGTTCCTTGGTTCATTGGAGGGTCCAAATTTACCAGTAGGAATTTTGTAGGTCTCCTTATCCTCCAGCTGGATGGAAAGAGTGCTTACTAACGTGCATCATGTCCCTGCCTGAATGTATTGGTAGACCTCAGAGAGTTGGAGTTGTTCCTCGATGTCACAGACAGTCTCTTGGTGCTTGGGCTTTCTGGGATGATGGGGAAAGGGTATGGAATGGCTTCAAGGCATTTGGTGTCATCACGCAGTGCCACCCTGCACTCCACGGGAAGTTTCCCTGGTGCTGCTGTTGAGAGGGCTGATGCTGGACCTGCTGGTGATACTGAAACTGGGGAAGTGTTTAAAATGTTCTTTACAGTCTGGGCATGCAGTGGAGGGACAACCAGTGAAGAGGTAACTCTGCACAAAGCCCTTGTCACATTCCACCTTGAGGTGACCAAGTTCATTATGAATACAGCACTGCATGTTCTGTTTGTTTTGTGCTACAAAGGCTTCAGCTACTCCTTTGCTGCCTGCTATGGCTACTATGTGTTCAGTGGTTGTGAGGCGGGAACAGGCTTCCACCATTTGGTGAATGGTAGGTTCAGGGTCTGGAGGGAGTGCCCTTATGATTTTTTTACAATTTTCATTTGCATTGGATACTGCTAATTTGTTGAGCAGCTCCTCTTTGGCCCTTGGGCAATCAACCTGCTTATCAATAGTATCCTTTAATCTATCAATTAATTTTATATATGGCTCATCAGTGCTTTGGCAAATGTCAGCAAAACTTAATTGTGGGGTGGTACCATCAGGTGTTTGGAATAAAGCATTCCGAGCAGCATTTTTAATGTCCTCTAAAACAGCTTTGGATAAATTTCAGGTTTGTGCTTGTGCTTGCCACTCAAGTGCTCTACTGTGAGATAAGCTTGGCTAGCCTCTGGTTGGTAATTTCGTACTAATTTTTTAAATTGTTTTTTCCAAATTGATTCCCACAGAAGTTGCTCTGTAGGTGATAAGAGGAGGGACATAACAGGCCAGAGGTCATGGGGGACAAGCACATGAGTAAAGAAAGTTACCTGTATGAGATTTTTGAAATATGGGGAATATCGGCCAAAATATTTGGAAATTTGACAGATTTCTCTAAGATGAGTGTAAGGAACAGTTTTCCATTTTGGGGGGCACCCCCTTCGGTACCTAACTGGAGCAACAAGGACATTTAATTTTTCAGTGAACTCCCAGTTCTTATCCAAAGCTGCTTCCCTTTTGATTTGAACCCAGGGATCCTCAAATTCACTGTCTGAATCTGAAGAATCTACCTCACTGTCATCTGAAGTAGAGGCAGACATCCTAGAATCAGCACTAGAGCTCCAGCCAGGGTACACTTCATGCTTGGAGCCTTTGGCGTGTAAACAGGAGGGATTTTTCTGATTAGCTTCCCTCCCGGTAGGATGGGGGGGGGAACCCAAGGGAGAAACCAGGGGGGGCCCAGTGGAGGCGGGGGAGATGGACCTGGAGTGGGGATTCTGCAGGGGATGGGGGAAGGGGAATCCCTGCTGCCAAAACAGCAGCTTCCATCTCCAGACCTATGGCTGGGGGATGGGGGAGAAGGGTCAGGGGGTTGGGACACAAAGGCAGGGATACAGAGCTTTTAGACTCTTTAGAAACCCTCTCCCAGAGCTTGCATCACCGTGTAAATAGAGTGAAAAAGTGGATAGAACTTCCCAACCCGAAAATCACCTTAGTTTTGAGTTGATACATTGTTTTTGCTCCATTATCCCAGAACTCACCAGACAGAACTGACTCAACTGTAGTGCCCAGAAAGAACTTGAAAACCCAGAGAAAAAGAACCCGGAGATTACCCTTAGAGAACTTAACATTATGTTTAAGAAGGAGATTAGAAACTTGGGAAAAGATTTCTTTCTCAATGGAGAACTTGGTCAATGGAGTATTTGGCCCCCATTAAGTGTTCTGCCTCCTAAGAGATAAAAACACAAAGGAAAATAAAACACAAAATAGGTGACAGTCGCCAGGCTATACTCATCACCTCGGTGTGTCAGAAAAAAAACCTCTCAGAGGAGGTTTCCCTGATGAGGCCGGTCCTCAAAGCCTTGAGGGTTGTCAGCCACCCACAGAGAAATCCCCCAGAAAATTGGGGGTTTTTCTTTCAGGGAACTGGAACAGTGACTGCAACTTAAAATCCAGAGGAGATCCAATGAAGATGCTTTCAAAAGGCTAGATGAAGCCACAAGGTCAGGGCCCAGTTCCAGTAATACATACACACTGTATTAAAATACCATAAACTGACAGTTTGGTCAGATGCTTACAGAGCACAAGAAACAGATTAGTACACCTCAAACTGCTGAGAGATTAACCTTTTATTAGAGATTAATACAATGAAAAATTGGTCAATGCAGAACATCCCTTAACAAAATCAGATGTCTAATTAAACTCTTGAAGAAACAAATAGCTTTGATCAGTTGCAAAAGCTGTCTTACAAGAAACAAAGAGCAGCAGCTTTTTACTCTTGGTTGCTATTTCTGTGTAATTTAACCAGCTCCATGGTCTTCTCATCCAGCTTAAACGTTTTTTCATCTACTCATTCCCTGTGTGTCAGTGGCCACATCACTAAAAGCAAGTGTTCTCCTGCTTTCTAAAATATTGCCCTCTCAATTTTCAGAATTATGCTGCTCTCAAATCATGCTCCAAACACCTGTGCAAATTAACTCTCTCCAACTCTTTCTGTTTTGTACCAGCATTGTGTCAGGAAAAGGTAATTAATCCTTGGAAGTCAGCAGTTTTCAAATTTTCTCACTACCTTCATCTTTCTCAGTGAAATTAAAGTAGCTATTAAGATCCTCTTGGGTGACATTATCTGTGTAGCTTTTCATTGACATTTCAGCCTTTTGTCTTTTCTTGTTCCTTTTCCTTCTTTGGTTGGATCAATTGCATGTGCCAATTATAACAAACAAACTACATTTTTCCCTTTTGTAACTTCTCTGACTCACACGGCTCTGAACCAATTATAGATTAATTCTGGTATAGGCAGAGAAACATGCATGGTATGCCAGTCTGGTCTTTTTTGGCTCTACATCCCACTCCACATTAAATTCAAATTCCCTTCTCTTCTCTTCAGGCTTCTTCCCAGTTCAGCCTGTACTCCTTTCTACTAACTATTGATTTCCTTTCTCTTTCCCAGCATCCCAGTACAAGACAACGCTCTTTGCCCTGAAAGTGCAACATCTCCTAATACAACTCAGCTCACTAAACTCCCATTCTTTTTGCAGGTCCTTCTCCTTCTGCAGCTCACCCTCTTACATCAACTTTATTGACTAATAATTATCTTTATTTGTAAAAATGGGAAAGACCCTGTATCTGGATGCATCTCCAATTTTTCACTTTGTCTTATCTCTCATCAGTCTGTATTATATATTCTAGACCACTGTTTACCAGTCCCTGCTTATTAATGAAACAAATGTGTCACAAAATTAATGAAACTTGCTTTCTCATGGCTAAGAAATTAGAGGTTGAACAGCAGCCCTAGCCAGCCCCCATCTTCCCTCTGCAACAACCCCTCTTCCACATCTTCAAGTTGTTCACATAGCCACTCACAGAACTGGAAAAAATAATGGAAGGGGTTAAGAACTTGTTTACTCTTTCAGTGTAATGGCTCAACCCGGACACATTTTAAGAAGTCATGAAATTACAAAATTTGTTGTTATCGGATTTGTTGTTATCTTGCATGAAAACACACTGGAGAGAAGTGCCCACAAGAGCTCTCACTGTGGCAGTCAAACTGCAGCCTGGACATCCCTTCAACCAAGAACCCTCTCCCTAAGCTGTCTTCATGTTCACTGTTGATTCAATACAATATATAATCAGATCCACGTTCTTTGATTAAGACAGTGAAATACTTGTAGGGTCTCTATTCCTGCAAATCTTAAGAACAGGGGTATTTTCACCCTCCTGGTTTTTACTAAATTACTATGACAAAATACAAGCAACATAAAACTTTTCAGGCAAACCTATGTCTCACATTAAAGAAAAAGGTCATGCTGGCACAGGCACTGTCAGATAAATTCATGCCTCAGCTGGCACAGAAAGGAAAATTAAAAGGGACAAGTAGAAAAACCCTTGTCTCACTGCCTTGGACCATGGCAGCACATTCAGACACTGGAAACATTGTGAAGCATTGCTTCTGGGTGTTTTTGTCATCTCCTGTCCAGGGGACATCCCAGGAGTCATCCATCAACATCATCCAAGTCCTTCAAGGATGCAGCACACATATGGCTCTCAGCTACGCGACAGTGACTGGCTGCCATGTGGAAAGCGGAAAGTTATAAAAAGTTTGGCCCAGGAAACCTGTCTCATCGACTTTGGAAACTGGAAGAAGGATGTGTAATTGCACATGTGTTAATTTCTTTGTCCTAAAAACACACACTTACATTTCGGTTACTATTTAAAAGAAACCTAAGTTTCCTGCCAATAAATACTTAAACTGCCCTTTCCAAAAATATTCACAGACAGCTCCAAGAAGTATTTAGTCTTCAGCAAAGAACTAGGTTAGTATTTAGCACTCAGTTATAATAGGTATTGTTTCATAAGACTTCTCTTTGTGCTGTTCTACTCAAACCAAGGTATTAAATCCAATTCTATATAACAGAAACTTTATTCAATACTGAAAAAAATAGGTCTCTGCTAGACTGTCCATGCCCAATGCAATAGTGCTATACCACATTTTAATGAGTTCAAATTAAATTTAAATTGCTTGATTATGCTAAATATATGTACATTTCATGATAAAATCTTATATTGTAAATCTTTCCACCCACTAACCCATGTTCCTTCTCATTGATGACAACTGTATTATTTCAGCTTAAAAGCACAAAAAATTTGACTTATTGTGGGATTTTATTTCTCTCCACCATCACCCTTAAGGTATGTCATAGATCTTTTTGTGTGCAGATTTGCTAAAAAATTCAACAGTCTTGATCCAAATGAGGCAGTAGCATCTGCTTGCTCTCTATTTCAATAAAATTTTACATATATTTTAAAAGAAGTTGCAATTTTATGTTGATTTACTTCTAGGTAATTTAATCTCATTTTAATGATTCCGATATACTTTTTTTAAATCTTTGGGCATGTAAGGCTGCAATGAAAGACAATGAAAATCCAGACACACAAGTCTGTGCTGCTGTGTCCTGGTTACAGAAAAAATGGAATGGAGCTTTTAATGCTGTTTATTCCATCCTACACACATCATTGCTGTGGTTCCAGCAGGAAAAGACAAGGAACAGGAGGGGAAGTGCACCATCTTGCCTGGCTCTCTCCAGAGAGAAGCTATTGGGATAAGCCAGGTGGACCCAGCCCCACTTCATCACTGTCAGTCCCTTTCCTGTTCCTCCAAACAGTGGCTTTAATCTGTGGTGCTGAAGGACAGCAATGCCGAGTCCGGGACAACTGTTCTAGGGAGAAGGGGCAGCACAGAGCCAAGCTCAGCTGAGCCATTCAGAGCTGAAGCCCCAGCAGAGCCGAGTGAGTGGTGGCGGGGCCAGAGAAGGCTCTGCAAAACAGAGCGGTCCGAGGTGGCAACATAGCACAAGATTCAGAGGGGTTTGCCTGCCCTACTTAGACTGGGCTAACGGGGGGATGTAAACATGAAGCCACCGGAGCTCTCATGGCCATATTGCCTTTGTCTGAGTACATACCAGGCACTGTCTTTGGGAAGCACTTTTTGTTTTGTTCCCAGTGATAAATGCCTTGGGTTTCTTGGGTGGGACACCCTCTTTTTTTTATATTTTTCTTGTTACTGATGTTCCTGTGGTTATTGTGATTTTAGTAAATTGTTACTCTAACTCACAATCTCTTATTGTGTCTCCACTGGCAGAAGGCACAGGGGGGAAGGGAACAGCTTACTTGGAGGTTGGTTCCCTGCAGTTGTTAAACCAGCACGTGCTGAAAGTAAAACCTGGTTTTGAAAAATGCAAGTTATTTCAAACTCATGCTACCAGACATGTAATCCCAAATCCTCAGAAGGGTGTAAAGGTCATGACTGAGGTTAGGCAGGGACTTTACTGCCCTGGGATAGCCTGTAAGCATGCAAGACTTGACTCCTGAGGTACACTGAAATGGAAACTCCAGCTGCTCACAGTGGAAAGTCCTTGCTCTGTTAACAGATCACTGAAGAGTACCAGACATACTTGAGAACAATCAACAACGCTTTATAGTTGGAGTCTTACTTCCCCAAATATCATATAATTCAATGAAGATGGTGAATTAAACTAGATTTAATAACCCAAGTAAGATTATACTTTAGAGTTGAGAAAATAAGTGAATATGCTTATTATGAAATAGCAGGAAAACTACTCTGTCAGATCATCCCTCTGAAACAAGCACAATCAGCAGCTCTGCAAACATAAGCAAGCTTTTTTTTTACCAAAACCAGCATATCTGGTATCCAAGCACAGCCCAAATTAATATTAGGAAACACTTAGAGGAATTGGTCATAATCCTGCTAATTGAAAACAAGTGTTAGAAAACCTAAATTGATTTAGCAGTATTCTTTCCAAATGCTATGACTGTACCTTGTTCTAAACAAGAGCAATGCCCTCACAACTACAAAACATTTGACATGTTTTGTAAACAAATGTTTGCAATTCTTTACTAAACACAACAGTAGAATAATAAGAAAGAATTTCAGCAGAACTGAAGAAAGTCACACATTTTCATATTGCTAGATACAGCCGTCTTTAAAGCAGAATAATGTCCTGTTGTCTCAAACAATAGTACTTAAATAATTAAAATGTGAAATACATTCTTGTGAGCCAGCGGTTTGGGGAGGAAGGGATTCACTACTGCAGGGAAATGCCCACTTTATAAACAACTGTCACAATCATCCCACCTCAATAAGCAGTGATCTAAACCCTTTACAAGCATTTTACAAGAGATAACCACAGTAGTTTCCAGTCAGGCCAGTGATTACAACCAAAGCAACCCCATGACATAAAGTTAAGTCTAGGTCCCATGTTTTGAAGGTGAACTCCTTCGAATTCTGCAGAGGGACATTAAAGTACCAATGACCTCAAGGTACACATGCAAACTGCTGCAGAAGTACTGTCATTCTTCATTAGCATAGGTAATGAAGCTCATTTGATTCTGGCAGCAGTCAAATGCATTTATACAGCCTATTTTTGACAACACAGAGAACGTCTTTTACTTCAGCTACTCATTTCTCCCTGATTATGACCTAAGACACTTTATAATAATACGCATTAGTCAGTGATTCCTGAGAAAGGTGGATGACTGCTTAGAATTACAGAAGATCAAAAAATACTCGTATGTTTTGCGCTTTTCTTGCAGTAAATTTATTACAAGATTCAGCAGTCCCTATCAACAGTAGCTTCACCGTGCAATTTAAAAACTGATAGTTTAACTGGAAGAGTTATGGCTTTGTTTACTGCCTTCACCCAACAGCCAGAACGAGTCTCCTAGACAGAACTGACAGCTGCCTGAGACAGTACCCAGCCAAATAATATAATCTATTAAATGTGTCCTAGTGGTTGTCGTTTGTGTGTCTTGCACAAATCAAAAGACATAGTAATTCAAATTTCGATAACCAAACAAGAAAAAAAGCCGAGGTTACCTGAGGAAAAGTCGCGCTGCACGTGTTAAGAGCAGACACCAGCAGAGACTGCCCTCACAGACCTGCGAGGCGTGAGAACGAGGGTAGCCTAACTCCAGCCTTCGAAACACCTTTCCTCTGCATGGTTTATGCAATGAAGGTCTGAGGGAGGTCGCTCCTGTAGCGGAGCAGGAGCACGGCTGGCAGCGGTGCTCCCAGGGCTCTGGCCCGCGACACGCACCGCCTGTCACGGCGTGCAGGGGGAATGCAAGGATGCGGGCGGGAGCCGAGCGCCCTTAGGCGAAGGGCGCTCCTCAGCAGCGAGCGAGCGGGAGGAGGGCTGAGACGCAGCCGCGGCCGTCCTTCGCCTCACCTCAGCTCCTTTCCTCAGCGGTCGCCCTCCCACGTCTCCTTACCTCAGCTCCCTTCCCACCTCCTCTCCCCTCCCCAGGGATTACCACCCCTTCCGCCCAACCTCCCCACCCGGTCCTGTACGCAGAGAGGCGACGCGGGCCGGCACTCACCGCGCTGCTGTCGCCGTCCTCCGTGCGCTGGTCCTGGATCCTGCCGGCAGCGGGCGAGCCCTGCAGCAGCTGCTCCAGACAGGCGGTACCGGGCAGCGAGGAGCTCTTCTGGTGGGACAGGTGCGCCCCGGGCCGGCGGCCCTCCCTGCCGCCCGTCGGCCCCTCGCAGCCGGCGGCGGGCTCCGGGCGGCGGCCGGGCGGCGGCCCCTTGCCCTGGGGCAGCAGGTGCTCCCTCAGGCGGCGCAGGGCGGAGCCGGACTCGCCGGTCGGCTCCAGCGGCTCGGCGGCCGAGCAGCATAGGTTGGGCTGGGAAGACGAAAAGACGCGGTCTAGCACTTGCCGCCGGCGCTTGAAGCCGCTCCACTTGCCACCGGGCTGGAGGTCCCCCTTGCTGCCGGCAGCCGGCGGCGGGGCGAGGGTCTCCGCAGTGCGGCGCTCGGCTGCTGCCCGCCCGCCGCCGCTCCGGCCCTTGCCCCCCAGCTGAAGGTTCTTCCACAGCCGGGCCTGGAAGGAAACCGCCGGCTCTGGTTCGCTGGGCTTTTCCCCCGTGATCACTCGGGGCTCCTTGCCCGGCTCCATCTTTCTCCTCCTGCGGCGGGGGCGGCGGTGGTGGCGGCAGCAGCAGAGCCCGCCGGAGCCTGCCGCCCTCTCTCCGGTGCGGGGCGGACCGAAACGGAGCGGCGCCCGCTGCCGGAACGGGCGCAGGGCTCCGCCGCACCGCCCCCGCTCAGCGTGGCGCGCCCGAGGGAGGATGGCGTTGCAGCCGCGATGCTGAAGATAAAGGAACGACGAAGTTGCCCCCCTGGCCCATCTGGGCAGAAAGTTTGCCACCCTAAGCCCACCCTGGGTGGTCCCTCGGTAGCGGCGGGCGGCGCGAAGCCTGACAGAAAAAGTTACCGGCGAGGTGCAGGAGGAGAAGCGGCTCGCATACAGATAGTGCGGCAATACACATGAAGATTTGGCAGGAGGGGCTTGCCCTGCCCTCCTCCCCACCTGTTTCCTGCGGCGGAGACAGCCTCCCTGTGCGATGGGAGGGCGCAGCCCCGGCGGCCGCGGGTGGCGGAGTGCGAGCGCCCAGGTGCTGCGCTCCCCGTGGGGCCGGGAAACACCCAGATCCTCGGATGAAGGTGGAAATGTGAGACGGCTCTCTGTCCAGCACGCATCATCCCCGACCCGCAGGAGCTTTGTGGGATTTCCTCATGTAGGTAATACAGGACGCGCTGCGGGAAATACGGGCCTCGTCACCGTCTATGTCCTTCGGCAGCGCTGGGTACTGAGTGCAAAGCCCACCCCGGCAGGACCCGCCAGGTATCGGGGGAAAAAACCTCAGCTCGTCTGCCGTTCTCGTCTTTTTTAGATTAAAGAAAAGGTTTTTTTCATAGCATGCTGTACTAGTAGCCCCATCACTGTATTTTTGGATGTTTCTTTTTGAATTAAAATCTTACCAGCAGTGTGATTTCAGAACAAATCCTCTACGCTCCATGAAACAAACAAGCAAAAGAAATCTTTTTGTGTAGAGTGAGCCATACCTTTGTGCAGTGTACTTTCGGGTTTCATTTAAAAAGACACTTCTCACAATGGAGAATTTGGCCTCTTGTATTCAACTTTCCCAATAAAGTTTGCAACCAGGCTCAACTTTTGCTGAACAGAATATGAGGAAAATTAAAAATACTGAGCTAAAATGGGTACTTCCAAACCATCAGGGCCTTGGGAATTCAATCTACAATATTTGAGAAAATAGCCAAAACAACCTCTGAACCACTGGCAGTTATTTCTGAGCAGTCCTACCAATTAAGAGACATTTTAGGATCAGAAAAAAAGCCAAAGATAGTCATAGAAAAAAAGAATAAACAAAAAATTTTAAGATAGAAAATTATATATAAGTAACTGACTTTGATCCTTCTAAGTGAATCCAAATAATCTTCTAACTACCTGAAAGCAAAAGCATGAGGTAGCAAAGCCCGAATGGATGAAGAGCTGGAGGAAGCTTATGTGTCCAAATGTCTGAGTTGACATCTTTAAATCAAATAAGGAATTTGCTAAAATGAAAACTCTTCAGAAGAGTTGTTTATTGTAAATAATGGGTTTACTCAATGAGCAGGAATCAAAAGAATAAAAAACCAGTTTTTTTCACCAGCTATACTGAGGACAGTGAAAAAGGCTGAAATCTATTTCAATATATTTATCTGCCTTGTGTTTGACTCTTTTTATTTCCACCTTACACTTAAAACATCAAATAAGCAGTTTTTCAGATAAGTTTTCTGTTAGTGACAACTTTTCACAAAACCAGCAGATACAGGAAGACTACAGCAGTGTATTCAGAGGATCTTACTTTACTGAATATACTGAATTACTCTCATACCTTTAAAAGACAGTTATTTTAACCACTGATCACATTTCCCTATTAAAAAAAAAAAAAAAAAGAAAAAGGACCAGAAATTTGTTGTTTGTGTAGACATATTCCCTTCAGCAATTAGTCTTGGAAGTACATGGAAGCTGGTAGTTTGGGAGGAGTATACACAGGCCCCTATGTGGCTTGTGCTGTGTTCTTATGATCCATGCATTGTGTGTTTCCAAGTATCATACTCGCAGGCCTCCTGATTCCTTTTCCACAAAAGCCAGCATAAACTTTCCTTACATTATTATTGTATCATTACCAATTCTGTCTAACCTGCCTTCTTTTTATCCAACCAGCAAGTAGATTTGCTTACAAAGAAAAGGGTCAAAGTATCTTCTCCTGTTTAGTTGCAGAAACACTAATTGTCCTGGGGGCAAAATCCGTCTGGGTTGACAAGACAGTAAATGGCTATGCTGCAACAGGCAGAGTGGGATTATTCTAAAATTAATTCAGATTAGGTCACCATAAGGAGTTTTACAACACTGTGAGTCATTGTGCACATTGAATTACTTGAGCTATATTCATTTGTTAAAGTTGAAACAGAATTTGGCAGAAAGACCACAGCAAAACCTCAAGCCACATTCAAACAGAAATCTCAACACTTAACAATAACATGGATTTAATACCTGTACAGATGAGCACAATGCTTCTAAATATACAGATAAACATTTGTGAGCCTTATAAACAAGGATATCTGAAAATATTTTTTGTACCATATTACTTCAGTATTTTGAAAGCTAAAATACAACAGGACAACAGTGACAACAAAAAGAATTATTTGGATTGTTTGGTATTTCAAACTGAAACCCCAGGAGATCAAGAATGTCTTTATTTCCAGCATATCAACTATACATGCCAAAAAGAAAAAACATTTTCTGAGGAAGGTAATTATCAGTGTCCTCAGAACTATATTATCTATCTATCTATCTATCTATCTATCTATCTATCTATCTATCTATCTATCTATCTATCTATCTATCTATATGTCATTACTCTAAATAGTTTAAACTTACAAAAGTGCCACTCAAAGCTAAGCACTATGCATTAAAAAAAAAAAATATTTTCTAATACTTTTGCAGCCTATGACCCAAAGCCCCAGATTTCTCCAGTGCTTTAGATCAAATAAAATTTTTTTGTTTGATTTTGCTTATTTCTTGAAAAGGAAAGAAGTTACTTTTTTGCTTCTGTTATTTAGGTCATTATACATATGTATCTATATTTATAAATATATTTCATTTTTTAGTTAACTCCTCTGCTTGAAACACCCTTCCTTTTCCCGTTATTCAGATACAGCAAAGATGGTAATATTTTGAAATATCTACCAGACATTTTTGGAGATGGTATTTGTTTAAAGATGGCCTTAGGCTCAAAGACTGAGCATGATTATGATCTTCTCAGCCTGGAACCACATTTTTAACTCCATTTGCACGTTATTTTGCCTTGTTTTTTCTCAGTGTTTCTTCAGCCTGAATTACTAAGGACTTGTGTTTCCTTTTTTTCATCTGCGTTATGTTTCAGATCTATAACACAGTATTTAAGTATAGCCTCAAATGTTGTGCTTTGCTTGTTTTTTGTTCTTTTGGGGTTTTTTCCCACGATAACAATGGAACATTTGCATCCCACTAATGAAATTCAGGTCTTAGCATGATGAACAGTAATTCAGATGACTTCTCCCAACCTGTTGTAAGCAAATTTCACATTATCAAGATGAACATATACTCTTTAACTCTTCTTGTCCATGGTTATTTTTACATGAAATCTTCTGAATTTCAGCATCAGACAAGAAATACATTAGAATATTGAAGCCAGAATAACTGAGAGCTTTGAAATTTTAAAAGTATTTAAACTGTGTCATATGATCTTCAGGCAAACTTATCTATAAACAGTATTATAAATCCTATCTTCACCCACAAGTACACAATAATGAGTACGTTTCTTCTTGAATTTTATACAGATAATTATGCTCCTGCCACATAGGGCTCCTTTAATGTGATTAAACATAGCATTTCACAAAGCAAATTGCAGCTTAGCTCTGCAAAATGCTTCATTGCCTTAATGTAGTTTTGAGTATTTTTAACCAGCTATCAGATTTTTTTGGGTGTAACAATGGCAATATGAATTCAGCCATTAATCTAGGATAATTCAGGCTTCAAAACATTTTTGTGAAGCAGGAGGACCTTTATGGGAAAGTACTGTGAATATTACAAGTTGCACGATTTTGAAAAATTGATTCAATTTACTGGAGATTGATTTCCCTTCCTTCCATGTACATCTTTGTCTCTAATGTTTTAACCATACTGCTAGCTTTCTGCTCATGTTCTTTAGCTATTTGTTTGACTGTTGTTTTTGATCCCTGACATAGCTCTTCTAATGACATTTACAGAAAGGTCTAGTTCACCTTCTGGGAATAAAGGAAAGAAAAAGCCAAGTCACAGAGCTGATGTTAGCAGATGTTTCGCCTTCAGAAAGGCAAAGAACAGGGAGTTCTTTCCCTTTTAATGGCTATAAACTAAAAGACAGTAGATTTAGATTAGGTATTAGTAAGAAATTCTTCACAGGAGCAGGCTGCCCAGAGAAGCTATGACTGGCCCAGCCCTAAAAACATTCAAGTCAGACTGGAAGAGGCTCTGAGTAACCTGGTCTAGTACGAAGTGTGTCTGCCCATGGCAGGGAGTTGGAACAAGATGACCCTTAAGGTCCTTTCCAACCCAACCATTCTATGAATCTTTGATTCAGATTGCACCACTGAACATGCAGCTCTTTTTTAAAACAATTAGTTTTGACCCAGTTTTTCATCATCAATATTAGTACTAAATACTAACTAGAGTTAAATTGTAGTATTAATTTAAAAGTTTTCAGAGTCAATCTTCTTGGCAGTAGTCCCTGACAGCGTTCACGTCTCTGTTGGAGCATCACCAATGGTGAACCTTTTTCCATTCCTGCTCTTTCAAGTGTCTCCTGTTGATTCTGCAAAGATGTATGAGGAACTGAATATGTACACCAACTACTGCAAAACCCAGAACATTTACTGATCTCTACACTTAACCTATGTTTATTTTAACTGCCACTGAATTAATTTGGAGAGAATGATTTTTTTTTCCTTTCTTAAGCATTTACTTCATCACAGATTATCTCTGCTTAAAATCATTTCCCCTCACAACAGCCCTCTATGCTCTCCATATCCCAAGGAGATATAAGCATTATAGCACTTTTTTCCATTAATATTGCTAACATTTAAAATTGCCTCCCAATTCTGCAAGTGGCACTGGGGTGCTAGACAGCAATGGGCAATTTCAATTCCATTTGAAATTAAAGATTGTAGAAGACTCATTTATCTCCTTCGTTTCCTCCTCATTCTGGCACTGGCATAAGGAGGAGTAGGAAAGGAAAAGGCTGATTGGAGAATAATTTATAAATTTCTTTGGTTCTTTTCTATTCAGGAATTAGTAATAAATTATAGATAAGAAGCAATAAATTCTTATTAGTATAAAGAAAATAACCTATATAAACCGACATTATAACTCATTCTTGTTTTGAACATGTTACTTATATCTATTTATTAGACAGATTGCCTTTTCCTAAATAAATTCTTCCATAGACCATAGTAATTTCAGGCACAGAATGTAAATAGTTAATTTTTCAGTCTTTGGAGTTCATCACATGACCTTATGTTACACATTGTAGAAGACCGGTGAAATTTAGTGTATTTTAAGGAATAAGCAATATTTCTTGACTGCTAGATTTCTGGAGTACTGGCTTGAGATACAATTGTGTCAAATCTGAACTAATTTTAATGAGTTCATTACTATGTTCGTTTTCCCCTGTTGTTTGACCTCAGATTTCTTTACTGCATTTCAATCTGAACATTTCATGATCTGACATTATACTAGCCCTGTACCTGTCTTGTTTACGTACCCATCTGCTCTGCATAACCTAAAGAAGTTAATTGCTGCTTTTTTCCTAAAAAACCCTTTACTGCTTCCTTATAAATACCCAGGATTTTCTAAGACAGCATTATTATTTTAAATACATATTTTTCCTCTCCTTTGCAAAACTTCTGGTCTTGTAAAACCTTGTCTGCATTTCTACTGCTTGCTGTTGGCACATTTTGAATTTCTTCAACCAGGAGTGAATTTAGCAGCTATGTGACATGGCTTCTACAAACTATAAATCTGGCTGTATATTGCTGGCTGATTTTTTCCTACTGAGTCATATTCTTTAAGCTGTTTCCCTGTCTGCGGACATTGAAAGCTATCAGGTACGGAATTCAAAAATACCTTGGTTCTTAATCTTAAGTGAAAATTTTAGCACCTGTTTTATCTGCAAGTTCAGCTTTCTTGCTATATCTGCCTATGAAGTTACCCAAATAAGATATCACTTGGCTGTTTCTGTCCTTTTTTTTCAATTTGGCTGTCTCCATACTTCCTTTTTTTTTTTTTCTTCCAAATTTTCTGACAGCACTCAGAATCAAAAGAGATTTCTCTAACTGTATTACTGTGTTCTAATTGAATATCCTCTAATAAGTCTTTTGTATCCATTCATCTCCAATCTTACTTGTTTGCCACCTTTCTGGCTTTGATAAGCTTTGTTTCAAGCCACAGTGGCCCCTTATCAGTGATTCAGAGAGACAGGGACAAGTGACTGGTGATCAGAATCCAAATTTTCTATGGGCTACATATGCTTATATACCATTCTAGGCAGGCTTCTACTTTTTTACTGCACTGATTGGGTTAATCATCACACAAACAACTTAGACATTTTTGCAACATCTCTTCTACCTGCAGAAATTGATTCAAGCTTCTTCCCTGTTGCCAGTCTGATTCAATCCTCTTGTAATCTTCAAAGGTGTTTGTTCTTGCCAAGGGATTCTGATTATCAAAACTCTTTTGCTAAATCAGGTCCAAAGTACTCTCTCTCTTTGCAACAACAGCCCTTTTTAGGAGTACTAGAGTAACAAGATTTTAATCATAGCCCCAGTATTCTGATATTTGATATGACAAAGCTATCATTATCTCTTTATCTGTACTTCATCAGTACTAGGACCCATCTTTGTAGCTGTCATTACTAGTTTATTCACTACTGTGAGCTTCTCTCTTACTTTTTTGTTTTACTTCTTTAAAAATGTTTTGGTATTGTGTTTTATTTTATTTTATTTTATTTTACCTTTTTTCTTCTGGGTTTGTTGGGTGTTTTTTTTTTTTTTGGTTTTTTTTTTTTTTTGGTTTTTTTTGTGTTCTGGCTCCCAGAAAAATGGCAAGCCCTTGGCAAAAGTTACTGATGCCACTGTTGTATTTCCATTCACATAGCCACAAAGCTTATGCTTGGGCAATTTCCTGAGTTTACCTTGTTGCTTTTCTCTTCTTCCCATTCTTTACATCTTTTGGACTTGATGATCAGCTTCATGCTGGATAAATGACAAGACCATCTGCTGCTCTTCTTTGGTCTGCATCCATTATCTTTCTCCCTTGTGGCTGCATTAATCCAAACCTAAAGCACATTTGGGAATGGAGGAAGGAAGAAATGAACTGCTCCTACCAACTAAGTCCTTACGAGCGCCACATCCACTGATCTACTCTGACCACAATGCTCCCTGCTGCTATCACATAACCTGTGAATTGGGAATGATAGAAGGAGAAATAGCTCTGAGCATATATTCTGCCCCCAGAGACCAGTGAAGGCAAATGATAACTTTATTCCTGTTCTTAATACTCAAACAGTAACAAGATGCATGATGCCTCCCTCAGCTCTGCTAACCCTGTGTGTGCAGGGTGTGCCGCTGGGTGTGGCAGCAGGCCGGGCCCTTAGACCTGAGGCATGCTGCTTTGACTGCCCTTGGATAAGACAGTGTCCTGTGGGAAGCGCTATGTGGTGCTGCTTCTGGTGCACAGATTCCGTGCTAGCAGGTGCCAGCAGTGCACACTGTGCGGTACAAACAGCACAGGATCAAGGAGGATCAATCATCTAAAAGTTCTCCACCTTGCCCTCCTACCGGCTAATAAATATACTGAATGGACCCCAGACTTCTTAGTCACTGCTTTGCTCTGTGATCTGCTCAGCAAGGAGACTGTCTTCCACAGCCACGTTATCTATCAGCTTGTTGTTCCCACACTTGTGAGGGAGTTGGAAGCTGTGGGAAAGGGGAGGCTCTCTCTTAACTTTGTGAACTCTGAAAACTGAGAGAGCTCAGCCTCTCTCTTCATTTCTCAGTGAGCATGTATGGTAGGATGAGGTGGAGATTTTCATTGCAGGTCCACTCCCCACTCCTGCCATAATCCCTCATCCTTGGGTGATTCATACCTAAACAGCTTCACTAGGAATATGAAGCCATGCGACAGATTTAGAGATAACTAAACTGCTTCCTCAAAAAACTACAGGATATTCACAGGTTAGCTAACCCCAGCACAGATGATACTGGAGCAAGAACCACTTGTCAGTAGTTCAGACAGCACCAAATGTCAGATGAACAAACCTCCAGCAGCCTGTAGGGGTAAGAAAAGACAATGCTTCTCCTCCTCTCTCATCACAGAGAAGACAACACCTCTCCATGTTGTCTGCTCCTACTCCCACATTTTGGAAATCCTGTCATTATTCACAAAACCATGAAGTCTTTATTGCACCTTCTTTTATGGTTTAGAGCAGGGAAATTGGAAATACCAGTGTAAATAAATATCCCTAGGATGCCTGCTTTTATTTTAGTAATGCAACTGCAATGAAATATGAATACATGTTCCAGTGTAATCCCCAGAGAAGGTAATATATTTAGTAAAAATGAAATCCTTGTTTTAAGATGATAACTAGTAACTCTAAGTTCTAAGAATTCTTTTTTTTTTTCCCATGGGAAAGAATTGCTACACAACTGCTTTATGATTTGAGTTGTTTTAAAATGTTTATGAAAGTGACTTTTTTAACCATTATTTTGCTGTAGGCCTTGATTATCCTGTTGGTATTTTGGATATTTACTCTTTGCCTTCTGGCATTTGAGTCAGTTTTTTAATATTCTATAGCTTCACTATAATTTATGTCTCCTTTTGGATGGCATTTAATCTGAGAAAGGAGAACATTTCCTGGCTCATTAAATGACTAAGACTGGAAATAAGGAATATTTTTCATTTTGTCTCCTTAATGTGTTTTTCTATGAGCCACAACTATGGGGTTTTTTTTGTAATACACTAGTAAAAAGGAGTCTTATTTACTTATCTGAAATGCTGCAGCATTTTACTGCTCTTAATAAAGAGCAAAAATAACCACTTTATTTTTACTTAAGTTGACATGGAAGATGAACACAGATATTTCACTTATGAACCACTTCTATATCAGGTTTCTTACAAAAATCTGCTATAGCCCTGTTTAGGAATTAGCAGTGATTGCAAAGATGGACACAACATTTGGGGCAATATACACAGTCAACTCCAAGCTCTAACTGGTGTTAGAGCTTTCTGAGGGAATGAACATGATGTACTCAATTATTTGGTAATTCTCTATGTAATATAGAACTTCATGATTTTCAACATTTCAAAGTTAGCCAGCAAAAATTGATAATAAAAGAATCATTATCATCTAAAGGTCATTTTAGCACTAGTACAAACAAGGCTGGAGACAGCTTAGTCTTTATCACAAAAACGACCGATCAACTGTTCCTGCAAACGCGTCTTTGGATATTGTTCCATTTGGAGCATTTTATAGATTAAAAAAAAAAAAGAAAAGGCAAAACACATTCTGCATTACAATAGGGTTGACAAATAATCATTTCAGGCAGTAATTTTAGGATTGGGTTGGGTTTTATGAGACAAAGATCTTCAGAACAAATCCTACTACAAGATGCAGGCAAATTGGGCAAAGATATTTTGCCTAGAGTTGCTGTTCAGTCAGGTGGGATTCAAAAACCCCATTTCCAAACATCATTCATCTTCCATGATTCCGCATGCAGAAACTCAGAAGTCATTTGTTTTCCATGATTCGAAATGAGGAAGACGAAATGAAACAAGGAATAGAAAATTCAGTGCTTATGAGGCAGAATCGAGTGAAAAAGAAGTGGAGAGTAGTAAGACTACAAAGCAACAGAAAGAATCTGTGGTATTTTAATCAGTTAAAAAGAACAAGGGAAGAAGGGAGGCAATAGAATATTTGTGAGTTTAATTTCTAGGAAAGGTAATATAAAATTAAGGTGTGTAGATATGCCTAAAGCACTCCAGCCCCTTTGGGAAGAATAACTTTAGTCACACATAACTGACATTGGCATTGCTTTTATCTGTCATGCCAGGAAACTGGGAATTGCTGGGGCACCTGAGGTGGATGGAGCAGCTTCCCACTGCTGTGAGTGGAGAAAAGGCAGGACTATACTTTGCACACCGAGGCTGTTTTACACACTGGAAATATATATGTGTGTGTGTATGTGTGTATACTTTGCATCCATAACTGTGCAGACTAGACAGGTGGTTATTAACAGTAAAATGCAATGAGCTTGCTTTAAGCCTTATGCAATTTACCTTTAGGAAATTGTTGCTTGTTGCTACAAGCTACAAGGAAGAGGATACAAAAAAACCTGATTTCTGTTACCTTTTTGAAATATGTTTCCAATCTATTTAGTGACATATTCCATAGACTTGCCCTTTCCTGGGCAATAGACACTTAATCCGATAAAATTAACCTAATTTTTTTGGACCAAGCCTCCACAATATTCATTGTGGACATAAAACCTACAGCAGTAATGAAAAGTAAAACTGATCTAAATATAATTGCAGTGGGCAGAGTCTTAAAAATACAATCCTATATTCATCCTGATGGATTGCACATGTGGAAATAGATAATTAAATACATGACTAGTGCCTGCATCCATAAACAATGTAAATTAGGAAGCGTGAAATGTAGGTGTCTATTCTGATAAAGACAAATTGCAACAGATGAGAAAAAGATGGAAATTGTTTCCAGTGATTACCTAGACTCCTGGAAAGCAAAGGCTTTATGGTCTTGATGAACCAATTTTGTTTTCTAACTACATTGCTAGATTTTTCCCTCAGGTGGTGTCTGTATTTCCTATCTCTAATTTGTACGAAATACTTTAAAAATACTCATTATAGTTTCAGTATACTTTGAATGGACAGAGATACTTACAAATAATAGGTAATTTTCTTGTACATAATATTGTCTAGTACTGATATTAATAATTTTGAATTTCATTTTTCTTATTAACAGCTTGAATAAGAAGCTCACAGCAAATATACATTTGTTTATGCATTTGATTTGTTCAGTTGCTTTTACCATATATTTTCTGATGCCAAATTTTTCTAAGTCCATAAATGCATTTATTAGATTGAATGACACAGGAAATCTCTGATTATCAAAAAGGGGTAAAAAACATCAAAGGTAAGCTAGAGTGACTTAACATGATACGCAGTTTTACAGCATTGATAAAATGCATGTTAATTTGTGGCCAGCTACTTGAGAGCCAAGTTCAGTAAAAAAGCCATCTGGTGCACAGGATTCTGCAGAAGCCCAAACAAAACTGATATCTGAGGGCTTGCAAAGGCACCTACAGAGCAGGAGCCAGATTGCAAATTTAATGTTCATCAACAAACAGATTTTCAGGGCTGTGACCGCAATGTCATATTTTCTTGTACTCTTTTGCATTTAATTTTTAAATAACAGATACAAGCAGCAGTAGTTTGTTATTAAATTACCTGCATACACATGCAGAATTCAAAAAAATGGATGGAACATACATATTTTATTATTTTATTTTTGATTTGAGCACTAAAAAATGCCAGGCTTGTTGTCAATTAGCTCTTATTTGCACACACTTTATTTGCATGTGTGGATTTCCAAACTGCCAGCCATATTGAGAGCTCAACACAAAAAACCTTTACGTCTCAGAGATTTAAAAATTAAGTCTCTGTTGAGCACCAGAACTGCTATGATGTGGGCAATTTAACAGGTTTTGCGATCTCACAATTTGAGGAAGACTTCTGATGAGAAATAGAAGAATTTGTAGCCCATTATTAATCCCATTAGCAGGTTATTAGCTGGAAATTGATTATGCATAAAGTTCACCTAAAATAAGTTTTGGAAGTATTCAGTATTTCTGAATGGTAAAATGGCTTTCTATTTAGTATCTACAATGTATACATTGGAAAGTATGAGTGTTCTTATCAAAACAGAAATAATTTTTTGAGCATCATGAAGCTAACACTACTCCTTTAAATCTCATTCCACAAACAAATTTATCTCCCCTGCTCATTTTGAGAAATTGTAGTCTGAATATCTGAATCTCTTATTACCCAGTTAGGCATGACTCCTAGGATTTTCTGACCAGACAAAGATACCAGGAAGCTGATCAGTGTTGTGGAAGGGGCCTACAAGTGACTGAGATCACTTGTGAAATCTGTGTAATCCAAGGTGCAAACTATGCACCTTATTTTACATGTTGAGTTCTGGGTATGTACATTCTCATGTGAGCTTCTTTCATCTGCAATCTAAATACCTTCCTTCCTGTTAACTTCGAACTTTGTCACACACAATCTAGAAGAACAGGTGTATCTACTAATGTTCACCATCTGTTAATGTTCACATCCTTAATGTGGTATTAGAACTACAGCTTATCCTTCTTTATACTTGTTAGTGGTATGAAATGACTTGTCAGACAGGACAAGTACTAAAAAGCACCAATAAAAGGCAAAACCAAAGCAATTGTGTTTAAGCAACTTTTGTAGTTACCATAGGTTTATCTTATACTGAATGAAGAGAGCAGAATTTTTAGATCTGTGAATACATCTGAGATAAACTCTGAAAATGAAGCTGAAAACATTTTACCTTCTGGATAAGCAATTTTATGTGCTACAGTATACTCTAAAGCCTCAGCATCTGCGCATTGCTGAAAGTTTTTGGCCCATTCACATCTTAAATTGTGAAGCATGGAGCTTGGATGGTGCGTGTTGCAGTTGCAGTAACTCATAATTACTTTGAAGAAGGTAATTTGATGCTTTTATAAGGTGATGGAGTTTATAAATCTAGTTCTGTCTGACGTTTTCCTGATTGAAGTACTTCAACAGAATACACAAATATAAAACTATTTTCTATTTCAAAACTTCAGCATTTCAGAATGTCTGTTGTCCTTGGAAGCCAATATTATATCTCTGTATATCTTTTTCTGTCTCTGTGTCTATATAGCTGATGCATTGTGAATGAAAAACCACAATAAATCTGTTTTTTCTCTTGTCCTTGTTGCAAGGGAGATGGAGCTTAGTGCCATGCGAGTGTGGCTAGGTTGCTGTGCTATACCTCACTCTCATCACTGGGGGAGGGGGGAGTTGTCCCAGGGAAAGGAAAGGTCAGCTCTCCCTCAGTGGGGAGAAGTGAACTATTTTGTTCCACTCTCCTCACCGGGAAAATTGTTGGGTTTGTTGTAGATCTCCTCCTCTGCTGCTGCCCACCCTCTGCCTGCCCCTTCAAGACATGGCTCTAAGATGTGGTGTTAAAAAGTGGCAACACAGCTCCAAGATGTGCTGAAAATCAGCAGCACATGGAGCCAAACAGCGGAGGGGAGCCCAGGCCCAGCTGAGCCTGACCAGAGCCAAAAGGAGCCAAGCTGAGCTGAGCTCAAGATGCCAAGCCAAAGGGAACTGAGCAGGGCGGTCAAAAGCAGCAGTGCCAGAAGCGGGCACCTGGAATCGTGCCCAGTGTCTGAAGCCATGGTCCCTCCCCATAAGCCATGCGTGCTATCCAGCTCTCAGGGCTTATCCCACGGTTCTTTCTGTTGTCATGGGCAGGTACAGCCAGCTGCAGGAAGCAGCTGCCATCTTCTCTTTATCCCATGGGTCATACAGACACAAGCCATGGCAGAGCCTTTGCCACCGTGTCTTTGTCCCAGCAACCACATGAAACCAAGCTGAGGTGGTGAACACCTTTCCTATATATAAAGCACCTTCCCTTTTTGTATTAAAATTAATATTTTAATAAATTTGCTTCTGTTCCTAGGTGTTATTTTTTCCTTTTTGTATTGCATTTCAGTAAATTGTTATCTCAGCCTATAGTCTCTACCAATAAGGGGACCTAATCTGGCAGCAGCCTCATAATTCAAGTCAGGTACGCTCATTTTCTTCAGAACATAAAAATCATATTACTTGCAAAACTATTAAAGGTAAATTTACCAATTAACACAGCAGCACAGTAAGTATTACCAATCTTTGTCTGTTACTTTGCATAGCAGCCTTCTTACTTTGATGAAATAATTTAAGAAGTCTCTTTTGCCTGGAAAGTTATGATCACAGAACTTGCGTTGGAAAAGCAGATAATTAGAAAAAGTAGAGTAGCTGAAGAAAAGGTAGAATATATCAAACAAGGAGATAAAGTCTGTGTAAGATTATTTGCTTGGCATAGTGGTCTTAATTGACATCATCCGTAAGGGGAATATTCTCAAGTGGAAAAAAAAAGAGTAATATTTCATAATAATGAAAAAAAAATCACAGAATCACAGAATCATAAACACAATAAATAATGTTTATTTTTGAAACAACGACCTATAAAGGCATTTTATTTCCATTTGGTATGTGAAATTATACCATATATGTATGTATATTTATGCATATACAGATGAAACCTGGTTAAGAAGGTTTGCTTGTGTTTCCCCACTTTGTACTGTGTTTTCTGCTGGACAAGAACTGGTAGTGTAGAGAACTGAAAAGCATAATGGTTGTCTGATAGCTATGCTGAGAGTATAAGATATCAGTCCCACACCTTTACCTGTGAAGAGTCACCCTAATTGTCTAGATTCTTTATGGCAGGTGTTTAGAATTATATAAAAAGCCAAATAATCTAGCATTGAGGAAAGCAATGTGGATCTTCTATTGTAGGAGAAACCCATTTTGGTTGTGCTACACACAAGTGGCTTCCTTAGCACCTGCTCTTTTATGGAATTTGTAAGGAAACCAGAAACTACTGTTTTACTTGAAAGATTTTAGTAGCTGCAGGATGATAAACTTCCCCAGTGAGATTTGTTCCTTCTCTAGTCCCCATGGAACAGCATAGTGAATATTTGTTTTTCTTCTTATGGGCCATTGCGTGCAGAATGTGGGATATAATAGGCATTGGAGTGTCCATATTTGTGCTGAGTTATAGTTCTCTCCTACAGCATGATAGGATCTTTGAACAGGATCCTAAAATAAGGAAGCTGGGCAAGCTGCCTTTATCCTCTAATGCCAAAGTTCTTCTCATGATACTTCCTAACCACATTGCAAATGCTCTCTGCCCAAATGCTCTTTACATCATTTCTCTTCCACTAATCCTTACAAGCATTGTAAGTATGCACTGCCTTTTTCTGTTTATTCTTATCTGTGTTATTTAATCTCACTCATACTTCTTTTGACTAGTTTGCTTTTTCAGAGTTGTCTGCCTTTTCATTTCAAGTGAAATCAGAAATTCTGTCAAAATCAGCTGCACAGTCTGTCATAGCACATTTCAACTCTGAGTGCCAGATAGAAGTTCAAAGTGTCAGAACACTCTAGGGAATATTATGATAAAAAGTAAAAGGTTAAAATCCCTTTAAGCAACACTTGAACATTTCCTTGCTTGCTTATACTATGTAGATATTTAGAGACTTTTTTTTCCAAAAAAAGTATTTCCTTTGTTTCTTATTTATGACAGATATGTTTTTTCTCCTGGTGATATTTTCTCCATCCTTGAAAGTATCCATGATAAATACATTCATTAGCAGGAAATTAGGAACTACGTTTAATGATTTTTCTTTCATTATGAGCTCTTTTTGTCTTTTTCTCAAAGAACCAATGACAACAGCTGGTCAAAGAGTTAATTGGGTATAGAAGAAAAAGAATTTAAGTCCAATCAAATTTATGAGAACATTTTCAAATACATCAAAAGAACTAATGAATGATGTTGAAAACCATTTGATGTATTAAGCATCCCAGAAACAGAGACTACAGTCCATAAAACAAATTAATTAAAAAGTATTCATTTGTATTTAAAAACACAAATAGCTACAAGAGAAGATCAGTGACAACTATCTCAATGTTCACATTTTTGTATACTCTTGGAGGGCGATGTGTGCACTCTGTTTAGCTAATGATGGACAGAGCTATGCTATGAATTTCTGATCATTTGATCTTAAGGTATTTAACTGTACACTGGCACATACATGAAACTCATACAGACAAATTTTAGAAAAACCTATAAATTAATTAATACCAGGAAGCTAAGCTGCAAGGCTCTTTGACAAGCTGTGCTGTAAGGTTTATAAGCCCTTGCTTCTGCTGCCAGAACCTTGGAAGCCCTGCACACTGTGAGAGTCCTGGTTCAGAGGCAGCAGTGCAGATAGTGCTGGGCTGGGAGGAGCTGAGGTGCTCTGAGAAGTCAGGGTCACCTGCAGCTGCAGGAGTCCATCAAGGGAACCCCAGTGGAATCTTACCTACATTTCTACACATCTTTGCCAATCCAACATACTCCTATTTGCAAAGATCTTGTGCAGACTTCCATTAAGTACCCTTCTAATACATAGTTGTACAGCACAACTCCTGTGTCAACTTTTGTGGAAGAGCAGAAGCTTCTGAATTTAGTGTTTATGATAAAACCTTGTACATGCAGCAAAAAAAAAAATCTACTGATCAGTCATGTCTTCAGTAGGACGAAAAATAACTACATACAAAAGGAGCAGTCCTTTTTTTGTTCTTTTTTTTTTAACTTCTCCTGCAGTATGGGTTGGATGTATTTATTCTTTAACACTGTACTTTTAAGGGATTTAATCTCTGATGTTTTGGGTTAGTGCTAACACTACCTCAGATGTAATACTAGTGACCCAGAACACCCTAGATGCAAGATGCTGTAGACTAGTATCATTCCTCTCTGAAAAAAATCCCATGGCAAGTTGTTAAATTGGCCTAAAAATTGCATAGGAAAAAACACCATAGGAATAAATAATGTTCTTTATCACTGGTCATGAGGGCTGGGATGCAGAAGTACACCTAGTCTGTCATGACCCTCACCTGCTAGCCTTTAAATCCTGTTTCTGAGAGAGCTGTGTTTCTCAACACTAACAACATGTAAAATTCATACTCCCTGGGATATGCATGATTTTTGATTCTAGATCAAGAATGACTGACCTACCAATTAATCTACCAAAAAGAAGTAAAAATTGATATGAAGTCCATAATCTTCACTTTTCATGTAAAGTTTACTGTAGATCTTTCTAATTTGCTCTTTCTAGTGGTTTATTATTGAATTTCCAATGACAAATGATGGTGTGGAATAGAGCCCATAAAAAATATTTCTCTGCCTTTAACTTTCAGTGCTGTAGCGATCTGATATACAGATCCATTTCTTATTTGGTTTCATTAACACACAGAAAGCTGGCCTGTATTTTGTTCACAAGTAGAAAGCAATGAGTAATGACAAAATACTGCCAACAATTATTTTGTTCAAAACGGATAGAAGTGTCTACTGGGAAGGGGGCAACACTTCATAAGAAATAGAATGTGAGTGCCATGATGCTGTATGAGGAGTAAATTCACCTTTATGTAAGTAATTCTGCACCAGGAGCCCAAATTCACATTTTTACCACCAGAAACAGCCCTGTGGTACTAGACTGAGACTAGCAATAATATCTGTGGACAAGGCTACAGATTTTGCTTATTTAATAAAAGCAGACTGTCACATGCTGAGAAAGCCTGCTGTCCACATCCATCATCACCACTGCTTTGTAGCTCATGTAATTAGAATTCACAGGGGATTGTCTACTGTGCTGCTTCCTTGCAGAGACCTAAATAACCTGCCATCCACCAAGATCTCCAGACTGTGCACCTGCGTGGATGTGGGCAGTGAGCAGGATAATCCCCTTTTGAACTACGTGAAGATGACGTTTCTCTTAGCTGAATTCAGGCCAATGTGCATTTTAGGGTTAAGCCAAGATGAGGTACAATAAAAATAGAAATATTCTGAAGGAATTTGTAGTGAGGCTTTTTGTTCCTTCTCTCTTGTTGCAGTTGAAACCCTCTTAGATGTCTTCAAGCAATCATCTGAATTAATATATGATAAATGACATTTTAATGCAGGACACATTCTCCTTAGTGAATATGCACAACAGTGTTCACTGTCTTGTATATAGGAAGATATAACCACCACCTGACATTAAGTGGTTTGGGACAGCATAAATAAGCCCTTAAAATGACATATCCAGTCCTTTACAAATTTCCTGTGTAGAATTTTGATCAAATTATAAAGATGTGCTAAAACAATAAAGGAGTTCATGAGTAATTTTCTGCCTGGAATACACAAATATTCTCCACCATCATAACTTTAGAAATTCGCTGTCTAGGAGGGAAAAATAACATGGCCCTTCCCACTGTACTTTGCACTCAGAGTTAGTTACCCCAAATGTCCTAGCACTGCTTACATATGGGAATGGGAATATGTCGCTTCTTCCTGAACAGCAGAGGAGGCTGTTCGCTGCCTTTGGACATGCTTTGTGAGACCTTCTGTAGGAAGGTCACCATGTTAGCGGTCTGCACAAGCTTAGAGGTATCAACCATCAACATTTTTTGAGTGATAGTTACAATAAAATATTGTTTGACATGTGATAAGTAGATTAAATATCCTAGATTTTAGGGAAAAGTGTTGGTGAGATGCTTATTTAATAATTCATCTGAATTGACTACATAGTTTTTCTGATCTTCACAACCTGATGATTTGTAATTGACAGGGACTTAAGCATTCTATACCTTCACTGCCAGCTCATTTGAAGTAATATTGTCTTCATTACACTGAGCATTTTATATATGTATTCATTTTTTTTTTACAATAAAAGTATTGATTTGTATTTACACATTCTGTCAGTTTAAACAAAAGTCAATTAAAAACAGAGGAAGTTGTGAAGCAATATTTATGAGTACAACAAACCTTCTTACGATTTTCATAGGAGGTTTTTTTCCGTAAATAAAATTGCATAATTCTTATTGGTCATCAAAATGTTCAGCTGAAAAGCCCAAAACTATAAATGGAAGAATGCTACAATCAGTATGCTCAGAGTTGTTTCCTAAGAGACTCCTAACAGTCATTTTTGAGTCATGAAGAAGGCTGATTTTTTTGATAAATCTAACACTGGTATTTTAGTATTCTGAAACAGGGATGCGATTTGAAAAGTTTTTTGCTTCTATATTCATCCAGCATGAGGGCAATGGACAAATTCCCCTTTTCTTTGGCAACTTTCACTATTTTTCTTAGGCAGTACTCCTAGACTCCCCTATGATTTTTTTTATGCTTTTCTCCATCCTAGACTCTGTGCCAGTTTCTATCTAATTCATTTTATTCTATTGGCAACAACATATTCTAGATTTTTTGATTGAAATATATTTGAACCAAATGTATTTGATTCCTAACAACAACTGCAAGCTGAATTTCTTCCTTCAATTACATCCCATGAAACATTTCTCTGAGTCAACTTTTACTTCTTCCACTAATGAAAATAAACTTGCTCATGTTGACATTTTTTGTGTCTCAAGATATTTTAGAAGAACATGACCAATTCTGCTCTCTCTATGGAGATGACTACATGTATGTATGTCAAACTTTAACCTACATTATTTGTTCTTCTCCATGGCTACCAAGAGAGTAATTCTTCATGACTGAGAGAGACTCAGAGTGACTCACTGAGTCTCTCAAAGACATAATTCACATATTTTAAAGTCATAGTATGAGTATCCTGCAAAGATGTGATGCGAGTAAAGTGCTGACCAACAGAGCTAAAGCTATCATGCTAAAGCTGGCTCTGCCTCATCTGCTGCAAATACTGCATTTTCTAAAATAGTTGTGATACCATTCTTGCAAGAAATAGGAGGAATGTAAGCAGTAAGCAGCCTAACAGCTGAACTGAACCACACAGACAGTATCTCAATGAAGAGTTGTCCTCATGGAACACCAGGAAGTCTTGAAGCCAGAGCCATTCCTTTCCCACTGGATGACTGGCTGATGATGACCTGTATGTGTAATGCTGTTCACTCCAAAAGCTGCCTGCAGTGAGGACTAGCGAGGGTTGGAAGGGTTGAATAAATTGGGTTTTTTTGGAGAAGACTTTAACTTTAGCATTTGGCTTCATTATTTTAAGTGTTTTCCACTCCTAAGCATTGGCTGGAGCAAAAAATTATTTTGAACAAGACATGTTCTGCTCATCATCGAAAAATATGACGACAGTACCTCCATCCAAGTTAACTAAGGCTACATTTCCTACTCATGTGGAGATAATATCCTTCAGATAGGAAGGGTAAATTCAAATTGGAATCACTGTCTAGTCCTTCAGTAAATAAAAACCCAGTAAACCAGCACATCTCACTAGACCTAGTAGTCTGATGTGTAGGAATATCTATATTATCTTGCTATTTTTGTTTTCTATATGTTTTATCAAAAAATATCCCGAGCTTAAAGCTCAAAAATATTGAATGTGTACGTGCATATATACAAACTACTGCATTAGTATCACTGCTTCCCCTGACACCCACCCTCATCTTTTCTTTTCATCTTGCTGCATACATGTTTTTAGCTCAGTATATTCAACTGTATCGTGGCTCTTGCTAATAGGAGCAAGAATTGTCAGATTTGACGCTGAAACATATATAGCAGTAATTTTAAATGCTGAATGTGACAAAAAAATCCCCAACCACCACCAAGTCAGAGTTCATAGGACAGGATTGCTCCCAACAGAAATGTAATACACAGTCTTCCTGTGGAGCAGATAAAAGCATGGTGGTATCCATCTGATAAAAAAAAAAGCCCCAAAAGAATTGGGAATGATAATGAAAAAAAAAAAAAAAAGAGAAAAAATAGAAAAAATAGAAAAGCAAATGTCATGCGAAAAAGAGAGGCTTCCTTGACTTTTAGTGTGGGAAGATTTACTGGATCGTTAGTGTTTGATTGGTTTGTCAGCATCCCAGGAAAGCTGAGACCCCTGTGCATTGTCAGTGTCCTGCTGAGGGACCTTCACTGAGCAGTCCTGCTGGGTCAGAGGGTGCTTCCACTGACTCAGTCAGGGAAACCAGCAGTAAGGGAGACCCCTCAGCAGCTCTTCCTCTTTACTGGAGTGTGTTACCCACTGCCAGCCCGTGCCAGTGCCCACACACACTGACAGTTTATGGAGTAACGCTCTTTATTCACGTAAACTCGTGACAGCTTAAGCTTCAAAGGCTGCTGGTGATAGCACCTGACTGAACAAATGTATTCAAAGTAATACCCAGAGAAGGTCTAAGCCCCAGTAAAATGCTCTGCCAGCAGAGAACATGATTCTTGTCCAACAGGTGTCACCATGGGGGAGGAGACAGGTTCATCCCATTGACCAATCCCAGCAGTTACGATGGACTCTTCCCTACCTTTTCCCCCATTCTCGACTTTTGTACTTTTGTTCTCTGTGTTAGGTCTAGAGTTGTGTTTGCACTGTATATCCCCTCATGGTGTGTCCCTCCATATCCCCTCTTTGTATCTGTTTGGTTCATCCCAGCTTTCCCATCAGTACCTGCATGTCCATCAAACCCCAACCCATCCCCCTGTCTCCCCTCAGGTGATGTGTCCATCACCTGGTGACCACTCCCCTTTGTCCAGACCCTTCTAGCAGGGTCACCAGGTACCTGGACCCTGGCTGGGACTCCTCCCCCACCCCCTCCTCAGTGGTCACTCTGAGGCCTTGCCCCCAGAGAGCCACTCCCATGTCCTTCCCCCTTTGGCTGCTCAGGTTTCCTCACCCCCTATATCTGGCTGCGCTGGGCGGGGACTCAGCCTCTGTTGTTTTGGATGTCCTTCGAGGTGACTGGTGCCTAGGGATTTTCCCGGGCCCCCATTAAACTTTGGAACTAATCCTAAGGGAGACCATCTCTTTCTTCACTTGTGGGACTAGCTCATCTTTGGACTCACGTGGGAGCTTCTCCAAGCCCCCCGGGATTCAAGGAGAAGCCCTTCCCTCTGCCCACCTCACCCCACTGCCCAGCTGGCCGGGCTCCACTGGGACCTGACCCGTGGATTCAAGGGGGAGATGCAGCATTTAGGTGCAGCTTGAGTGACTCTAGTTGTGCATACCTTTGTTATTGACTGTGTAAAGTTCTATCACTTTGCTTTTAAAGATACAATCAAAAAGAATATGGAGTGTGTGCCCAGAGAGGAGGGGTGGTTGCCCATTGGAGGTGGGTAATTTTGGGATGGAGGTGTGCATGAAGATTATTTTTAGGCTTTAATGAACCAAGTTCATCAGAGAAGAGTGATTTAGCCATAGTTGTTCTCTCAGCAGCAGGATGTATTTACCTTTCTCCCTTAGCTGACAGGTGCTATGCAGTTTATCAGCTGCAAAGTACCATCCAGTTCCCTTCTCTACAAGGATCACAGCAACCCCTGGCAGTGGTAACTCCACACAGCTCAACTCTCCATTCCATTCCCCTTAGCAGATATGTGGATGGGGAATCACTGAAGAATAGGTTTCAAGTCATGCCAACTGCATTCCATCCAGGGAGTAGTGAAGTAGAGATTTTTGGAGTTCACTTGAGTTAACAAAATGAATTAAGCATTTAAATTTTAGCTTGTAAGATTATGTGTAGAATTTTACCCTTTTACTTAAGAAACCTCTGCCATGGTACAAAGGGCATAGGAAAATGCAAATTTCTGAATCTTCTCCCATAAAGAAAAATACTAAGGGATGCAAAGAACCCAGATAAAGAAGCTCCTCTGTCTCCAAGCCTATCAAGACTGACAGACGTACTCAAATAAGCACCAAAGTAGCAAAAGCACATGCACAAAGGAGAAAAGTTAAAAAGTTCAACCATGAGGAAGACCATGCTCTTCAGCCTCAGAGACCACCAGAGACATCTCACTTGTGCTGGGTGCTGACAATACATACCCACTTCATAACTACCTCAGGTGGTGGAGTCTATTTATCCCACATATCACTTCAGCAGCAACTGTGATTTATCCTGTAATTTCCATATTGTAACTGCTGTTAAGATGCCAGTACAACTCCTTAGTTTCTTCTAATTGTATCCCTAGTTACCTGTGCACAGGGTCCCCAGACATTTTTCCACAGTAAGTGTGTGTAAATGTTTAGATTCTCTATACTAGAGAGACTCTCTCTAGTGTTTCCTACTGAGGTTTTCTCCAGAATCTCTGTCTTGACCCCAGTGATGGACTCCTGCTCACTTTGGGAATCTTGGTGATCAAGTAACCTCTGGTCCCCATAAAGGGGCCTTGCCATCACATTGTTCCCACCAACAGCTTCCCTGTTTTTCAACAGCATCTTGTCTGTCCCTATGTCTGTCCCACAGGGAGAACCGTGTGATTGCCTCCTCTGTGCCCAGCTGTATTCAAAAGTCATGAGATGATTTCATTATGTTTTATGAGATTTTTCTTCCACAGTGTTCTTTGTTCCAGCTTGCAAAAACTGGGGTCCACCTCTGAGCAAGCCATACTCTATTCATGTTTGTGCTTCTCTGAACTTTGTATTTATTTTTCACAAATGGGTGGATTGCTTATTTTCCTTTTCAAATCTTCCCACTTAATAAATATAAGCTGTCTTAAAATAACATTGGAATTATTTAGCTGAAAATTTATATGGGTCACCACAGAAAAGCATACTAAAAATGTGTATTTTAATTTTTGTTCTTACTGACTTTGTGGCCTATGGAAATATATCCAATCTGCATAGCTAAGCAAGAATTTCCTTACTGTGCTGTGTGGGTGACCATGCACTAGAACAGGTTGCCCAGCATGGTTATGGAGTCTCCGTCACTGGAGACCATCTGCAATTCCATGCAATGTGCTCTAGCATGACCCTGCTTGAACAGGGAGGTTGGACCGGGTGACCCACTGTTGTCTCTTTCAACTTTCCCCATTCTGAGATTCTGCTATAAAATTACTGAGGAATAAAACACCAAAGTCTGAATAACTAGAAGAAATGAAAACAAAGATACAAGTATTGGATGTCACATGCCAGAGAAGACGGATCTACTCAAAACACAATATTGTTGAGAGAAGTTTCAGTAAATTGAAAGCTTCCAAGAAACCCCATTTTTGAGCAGCCCATGTTCCCGTTAGAAGTGCACCATTGTTATATGTGTATATGATAATTCATGCAAATAGAATTGTCATCTATTTTATACTTATGTACTGTTAAGATATACTCTTATAAGAAGTGCTTAAAATGCACAAGCCAGTGACAGGGATTGCAACACAATGTCAAAACCACCTGGACAAAGGAGGGAGGACTTCATTTACAATCAAATGAAAGTGGCCAACCCAGAGATGGATAATCCATCAAGGTAGGAACACCTGGATGATGAATACATGATAAATATCCGAGATTGAGATAGCCAGAGCCATGAAGGAGATACATTTCAATACTGAATTCTGAACTCTGGGAATGTAATCATGGGTGTTCATCACTCTCCGAACATGTATTGTTCAACTTGCCACAGAGAAAGAACTCCACATGAATATGTGCAGTCCAAAAAGGAAGAAAAGGGAGTCAGCCTCAGGCAAGAAAAACCTATAAAAATCGCTTGGACAGGGCAGCTGGGGTGAACATAGGAGACTCTCTCCTGCAGTAGTCAAACCTTTGTCTCATCAGCACTGCCCTTTTTTTTGATAGTGGCTTTTCGTTGTTATTCTCTAAATTTACATTTGGACTATTTAATAAATTTTCTATAATTAATAAATTGAAGCATTCATTTATAGCAACCATCATGAAAACACAGCATGGGAAATTCAAGCATATCTTTCCCTGAGAATTATGCCTGTCTCCATTTAATCCCTGTCTAGACAAGATATGCATTATTTTCACACATGCAATTTAAGCAGCCCATCTGTTCCTCCCGACCGCAAACAGTGTGCTGGATCCTGCCATGCAGGGACTGGCTTCAGAAACAAGTGGTTATCTAACAGCTCTAACAGCTCCCTAGATAATTTTCTAAGGTACAAGATATGTGGGAGCCCATCTGTCTGAAGATACAGCTTGCCACAGACACAATGAGCAGCATTCCTCATCTGACTCATGGGGAAAATGGAGCAGGACGGCTTGTTGGGCAGTGTTGGGTGCCAGAAGCCCATCACTTATGCACTCACTGGGGCAACAGCAAACCCCAACCCACGCACACCCTTAGAGAGCCTGGGACTTGCTCACCCAGCCAGCAGCTTGGGTGTGTTATAAATGAAAATTTGTCCAGTCAAATTAATATGAAAAATAAAAGATTTATTTTGCAATCAAATTCTATCTAGACAGCCACAAGGAAAGAACAGAGCCGAACCTGGGGTCGGCCCTGGGTGTGCAACAAGGAGTCAGCCTCAGCAGAGGTTTTCCTCCATGCCCACACAACCTCCATCCTGGCACAAGCGGTTTTTATAGGGAAAATTCCGCCTGAGGCCAAGATTTTTGCAATCAGTCCTTTCTTCTATTTAGAGTCAATATGTTAATAAGATTTTCTCTTTTGGAGATGAGGGAGAATAATTCAGTGTCCGGAGTTGTTGAATCCCGTGATGAAATTTACGGGAACGCTGCATTCACATGTATCTGTCCGGGGATCTCCAAGATATCCATCTCGGGTCGTTCATGCGATGATCAGCGCCTGGGGTCTCCCGTAGTTTTCCAGACATGGCCCATCTCCTGGTGAGCCGTATCTTCTTACTTGTAAATTAGTTTCCAACATACACCTGGTCTCGGAGGGGAGAAGGCGGGGGAGGCTAGTACAAACGAGGTATAATCTAACAAGTATTTAACATTATATATTCCATAAAAGGAATGGCGCGAATTATGTTTATTACCCATAATAGGTGCCACTCGACCAGACAGATACCTAAAGCCAAGGTAAAACCAGAAACCAAGTTTCTGTCACTAACTTAAGAAACCAGTTCCTCTACCCTATTGTCTTCTAAGCCGAGCTGCTTTAGGATATACTGTTCTATCTTATTTCATTTATATTTACTCTAATATCCAGATTGTAATATATGACACTACAGCTTTCAAGTGTTTTCCTGTACAAATGAATTTAAAGCAAGTCCATACTACTCATTAAGAGTACATTCTTTCTCCTCTTAGGAGGGGTTATAAAAAAATGCTCCTTATCCACTGTTGTACAAGTCTGAATTTTACCTCATTTTTAAAAGATGGTATATCAATAACAATATCTTTTAATAGGTAAGAAGAATGATATCCTTAAATTCTAGCAGCTTAGAAATAACTAGAAAGAGATACACCTGTATTGGAAAATACAGAATTTTCTAATGCAATATAAGGCTTTTCAGTTTATTGCCCAAGTGTGATAAATTTTTTTCTTAATTCTTCTGTTTGGGAAAAGAATTTCCACCTCTAGAGCAATTTTTGGCATAAAAGAAAGATCAGCTGTATAGATGAGACAATTTATTATTATAATAACTTAAAATTTTGCTTATTCTCAGAAGCTGAAATTTCCTAATCAGCATTACTCTGCTTTTCTGTAAATGATGTCTGAAACCAGTGGGATCCATTAAGAGAGCAATAAGATGAGGACATAATCCAGAAAGGTCAAATATGTGTCATTCAACTAGTAACTCTTAAGTTCATTCCCTGATAGTCAGAGTGCAGTATCTATTGCTACATTTTATGACAGTTTTCAATTTCTTTGTTTTCTCTGTGAATTGCCCTGACAAAGAAAAATGCAGGCTTTTGGCTAGATTTTATGTTCTTTGTTCCAGATTTTTATTGGGTTCTGTTTGCCATCCAATACAGTTCTTTTGGGTTAGATTTACTCCAGGAACAGCCAAAACCAAAACACACCCCACAAACAATCCCAGTGGCAAAGAAAGAAACCACTTGTGACAGTGATTCCATGTGAAAACTTCTGCTCTTACTCTTTGTTTTTAAGCAGGATGCTCTGCCATGAATGGGTTGAAAACAACTCGAACAATACCCTATTACCAAAGCCATCAGTGGTGAATGAAGAAATGAGGAAGGGAATGGCCATGGCTTTTGGTGTTGAAGAATGCTGGGATCAATGTGACTCATCAACCCCAAAGTTAAACATCTTGATAGCGAATGAAGGTATGGCACATCTGAGAAAGTACTGACAAAGGAACAAACAAGTGACATTATTGACAACTTGTTTAACTGAGTCAGCTCGGCCGGGGATGCCTGACTGACTCTAAAACACTAAGAATGTGTTTTAGTGCCACCTTTTAATGGCAGGGTCTTCTAATGTACTCCTCCTTGGAATGTGTGGAGATTCCTACCTTGAGAGGGCACCTCAAGGTTACCCTCAAGGTTAACTTCTTGAGGCTGTGTTGATATGTATGAGAAACAGCAATCTCAATATAATTGATTTCATATAACACCTTGAATATTACTCCAAAAATAGCATACTATACAATCCTAGTACTTCTGCCACACGTTACACGTAGGAAAATATTTTAATTAAGATATTTTTGTTTAATCATTATAGTAACAAAAATTTTCAGTATATGTCTGATTTACCATCCTTAATCCTGCGGGACAAAATTATATTAAGATTCACTTCCATATATAATCCTTTAGATTATAAACTGTTGACAAAGACTGGGACTAAGGCTGTGATACCTCAGGAGTCAGAAATAGTTAACAGTTTGCCCATAGAGATACAAAGAGCGAGTAGGGGTTTGAGAAACAGGGTCTTGCTTTGTCAGTGAAACAGACTAACAAAGGGACCACCGGAGCATTTACACCCTTCACACATATTCTGGGGTCTTCCTATTCAGTTCACTCCTGCTCTTGTCACCTGGCTGGCATCTCAGGTCCAGTGCCCTTTGTAATTCAAGGAATTGGCACCAGTTCACAGCGCCGTTCCTCAGGCTCCTGCCACAGGGGCAGTGTGGGGTGTGTACTTTAATCCTGAGGGCTCCTGACTTACATTTGGTTTCCCAAAGTGGAAAATGCAGCTGTGACACCAGAAAAGTCTGTTAGAAAATGTTTTCAAGTAATTTTTATTTCCTAAAAATCTCTCAGAAGTAACAACAATAAGAAGAGAAAATACAGATGTCCAATTTGGATAGTTTTCTCTTTGTGCGAAAGGAGATACGCTCCTTGCACATATCCCTGTATTGCTGTTAGTGTGCTCGTCAAGGAAAGTCAGGACTAAACTACCATCAGATCTGTTTAACATGCTCAAGAAATTAGAAAATTGTTAAAAAGCTGTGAACAGCAGAGAAACTTCAAAGTCTTGAATTTTCAGCAAGTTTAGAGGGAATTATTAGTCAGGTGGGGCTGCAGAGAAGTGACACTACTGACCTTCAGCATGGAGGTAATTTATTTCTTTTTATATAATTTTGCCTAATTTTATTTGGTTTTCTGACCAGATAGAGGTCGAGAAACAGCTTGAAGTTACCACAGCTGTGCTGTCTTTGTGCTGCTGGAGAAGATATGCATGCTATATTACTGGGAGTGAAGGAAGGAAGAAGGAAAGGAGGAAGGCAAGCAATGAGGGAAGGTGTCTGGGCGACCATGGGAAAATGAGGCCACCCCACCTGAAGGGATGGGAAGGGTCTTGGGAAATGGGGAAAGGAAAAGGGATTATTTTGGCAAGAAGCTGTAAAGCTTCAGATTTTGGGGATGGTGTTCTGCTCACCAAACAGTGTTTTGAATGTGGTTCTGTTTGGTACAAGCATAGTGGGGACTCCAGCAGCCTATGGCAAGCCCTGGTTTTGTTTGTCCTGAAGAGACTTCCAAAAGAAGGATATGAATATGTCAGTCAGCTGCACTGGGACCTGTAGGTGCCTCTGCGCTTGTACAGTGCCACTTGTCAAGGGTCGGAGAGATGCTGGGGCTGCCATAAAGAAGTACTTATGTTTATCCTACTAGGATCAACATATTTGAGCCCCTGGCTTAGCAGGGATTTTAGGCAGCAGATTCAGAGGAGGCAGTAGTCGTAAGAAAACTTGTAGGGTTTCAGACGTCTTTACAGTGGGTAGCTGTATATAACACAAGCAGTATATAATACAAGTACAGGAGCTGCTGGTCTTGGCATGCGGTCCCCTTTTGCCCACTCTCAGCCAGGAACCTGGTGATGTTCTGTACAAGCATCACCATATCCACTAGGATATTTTTGAACATGGTCACTGGCTGTGTTTATTTTTGCCTTTATTTAAATTGACACAGGAAGAGCTCAAAAAGAGGATTTCAATAATGGCATTCCAGGAATATCTCAAAATCTCTGCCTCTGAACATAGCCTAGATCCTGATACTAACTGGGTTTTGCATAAACACTACCAAAATATCATTTACATCTCCAAGGCCATTAAGGGGGCCAGTACCCAAATTATCCCTCCATGTTACTGTTTCTAGAGCTATAGCAGAGATACATAAGCAGTGTGGGGGAGATCAAAGCCCCAGTACAACAGCCAGCCTTGACAGCACGGGGGGGACTAACCCCACTGTGGACAAGAGACCATGCTGACCATGTCTAGCATAACACAGGGTTTTTTTGTTTTTGTAGAATAGACTCTTCCCCTCCTCCTTGCCATGGAGACAGGGCTCTCTTCCTGGAAGAACAATTATCCAGTCAGGAGTGGACCGTGGCTTTCCATGTCTCCTACCTCAAGGGAAGCAAAGGTTCTCAGCACAAGGAGACTGATGCCCAGCCGCTGAAAAACACATCACAAGTATTGTCAAAAAGCTCAGCTAGAATATTGAGGTAACACATACCAAAGAGCATTTCTGTTCCACTGCTAGTAGTGCAGCTCTAGCCCATGGTCCATCCAACACTAAGACTGGTTTCAGTGGCAGCAAAGTTCTCACCATGGCCACCACACTGCAGTGAAATTCTGATTTTTTTCTTGTATAGTGGCACTTGCAGTTACCTATGAAAACAGAGGGGAGAGGACTAGGGAAAGTAAAGGGAAAAAGGTGATATGAAAGAAAAAGCAGATTAATGCATCTTGGTGGTGTTTTAGCTCAAAGGCTTAGATTCTATTTGCCTTTTATTGTTAGAGTGTGGAGATTGAGCTCAAGGCAAATAGAGACCGTGCAGGGTATTTTATTCAAGGGAAATAAAGAGAGAGTGTTTTTTCATCCAATGTATAACATCAAGGCTCAAGTTTTTGTTTACTTTTTAATTTTCCTTACTCAAATATTCCAATATATACAAACTTCTGCACAATCAAAACTCTTCACAAAATTCAGTACAGATGGCAATGAAAGTTCAGGCTCATTTTCTATTTAGACTGATAGATGGTTTGGTATTGGAGATGCATAATGGGATACCCTTCTTCTGCCTAAAGACCTTTGATTATTTACTATTATTTGTCAAATTTATATGTGACATTTACCAACTAAAAATGCAGGTGTTGGAGTAGTAGTTGCTGCTGCCTAAAATCTGTCCCCCACAAGCCTCTCCTGTGGAAAAGCAAGCTGAGAACACCTTTAGGCAATGCAGTCAGACCCTCACTCAACACTCACCGCAGCTGGCTCAGCGATAGAGGTGAGAAAGGCTCTTTTTGCAGGGTTTTATTCTAGTGGAGGATATCACATCTGGCTAAAGGGAACCTGGTGAGGTAAAAAGACAGCTGACCACATGGAGGATACAGCTTAAGAAGGGGAAGGGGTGGCCACCAGGGATACCAATCCAGTGAGAGGATTGGGGAAAGGAGAAACTACAGGGGATGTTGCGGCACAGAAGCCCAAATGGGAGACTGTTTTTCTCCCCAGGAGGACTAAATCTATGGTGAGTAGTTACTGCTGTTGCCAGGGCCGAGGACTTGGGAATTGACTGAGGTGGGAGAGTTCATGGGATGCTACAACCAACCCCTGTTTCGGGCAAAGATGTAAAATACAAAAGTATTTAGAAATAGAATTTCAGACTGTTTTTTTTTTTTTTTTGAAGTCTCAAATATCTTAAAAATGTCACAAAATTCAATTGGTTTTCTGTGTACTTCAAGAAATAATTGACCTGTACATTTATCTCAAGAACTATGCGGTCATGGCTCACCTGAATTTAATTTGAGTTAAAATTAGGGTCTATGCTAATTTCCTACTGATTTTCTTTTTCATTACTTTGATACTATGGTAGTAAGCAATCCTGCCCCACTTCCTTAATTTATACTATCCAGTTCATCTAGCACCATCCAGATCAAATATCTGCAGCACAGCTTTGCTAGAAATATGCTCTTAACATCTAAATATGCTGTAAGCATCTAAAAGTAATATTTTCCTTTGTTTGTAAATTACTCTTCTCTAGGTCCTAATCTCAAGTGTGGGTTTGCTTAGTGTGTTATGGTTGTGAGGATTTGATAAGGGTCTGACAGCACAGTAAACAGTGAAGTGAGAACATGTCAAATCCTCTAAAGAATTAGTAGAGATTTGGAGAATTTCTTTTGGAATGTAGCAAATCAGAGAGGCTGATCAATGTTGATTTCTCAAGCATTAACATAAAATGAAAGGTTCCATGAGGAAATCTGATCCACTCATACTCTAAATCTTCCCCAAAGCAGGAAGAATATCCTTCAGAAAAGCCTGTGCTGGAGAAAAGGCTGGCTTGGTGTTGCCACTAAGAATGAAACTGAGCCTGAGCAAAGATACTCCTCTGAGAGAGGCAGAGAAATGTCCCAGTTGTCACTGCACCAGGGACATCAAAGGAACTAGTGCCAAGTGGAAAATAATAGAATGGCTGTCAATGGAAAGAGCAGACCTTTGACAAGACATCCTTCATCAGGCCAGGAAAGGATTGCAAACTACCAGAGAAAAACATTTTTACTAAAAGTCTCGAGGTAGAGGGAAGATGTGCCTGTCATCAGTTCTGACAACAGGTAATAGTGTTTCAGCTGAGAACCTGCACATAGACTCAGGGTGACAATCAGCCAGGAGCAGGATGGCTCCATTTTACCCAGGGGTTGTGAGCTCCAGGACAGTAGTGCCGGCAGGAGTACAGTGAACAAGATTTCTCTCAATAAACACAAGGCAGCTGCTTTGCATCCTAATGAATGGCTCAATCTTGTACTGCTTTTACAGTAAGGCATTGGTGGTCCTATTCTGTGCCTCTGTCTTCATGGACTTGTGGCATCAGGCTTGCATCAATATTAATTATACTGCCAAAAATAGACTTGTGTTGTGCAGTACATTCCACACTTTGAGAACGTTATTTTCTGTTGCAGAACAAAAATGGGAATGCCCAAGATATTCAGTATTTTGGTTGTTCATAATCTGTATGCAAGGGGGCGAGGAACAGGTGCATAAATGACAGACAACCCAGCAGGACTGTCCCTGTGCCCTCCTACAGCTCCAAGCCTGTGGGGCCAACAAACCCACCAGCAACAATTCTTTAGGCAAACTTTAGGCATTTAAAATTGAAATTTTCCTTCATATTTGTCATTTTAAATATTATTAAAAATATAAAATCCACTCAGTGGGGAACATTTCAACTAAAAAGCCAACAAAAGAAATTACACAATAGGGTATTTATTTTTAAAGGGGCTAGAGCTGTGCTTTGACCAGATGAGTGTTGTGTAGTGCTGAATAAACACTGAAATATCAGCCCCAGGCCTCTTTTTTCAGCCTGACAAGTAAAATCCATTCCCTGGCTCCTCTCTGTATCTGTTAAAGGTCGCAGAAACTGTACAAGGGTTTCCTTAAATTAATATTTGTGACCTATTCAGTACCACCAGGATGAGTCACTTCAGAAGAGTCTACTCCTTCCATCTTTAGATCAGACTTCTAAAACGGCAAGGAATTATATATCAGGACACATTCTGAATGATAAGGTTAGTACAAGATGTTAAAGAGCTGTGGATGTTCTCAGTTCTGTCTGAGAGAAAAGAGAGCTCTCCCAGGCCTAGGCTGGGAAAGTTAGGAGAAGGAATGCAAACAGTTATTATCTCTCTTTCTGTTCATCCACAGTGTGCTGTTCATAGTGCACCAATGGTGTGAGAGATTTTCACTTTGAGACCAATCATCCTTCACCTTAGCGATGCTGGTCATAAAGGGACTCTACTTCCTGCTAATAAAGATTTTTCCTCTTTTGCTTTCTGAACCAAGTCTTTTCATCTGTCCCTGCCTCAACAGTGACAAAAGAGCAACTTCTGCTGGCCTACATCCTCATTCAGGGCTGGTAGGATGTATCCATAAAGCACTTTGATAGCAGGTCCATGCTTTCACTGGAACAAAGCCCTGCCCTGCACACAACTGTGTGTGTTAAGGACATCCCTTTGTACAAATGCCTTTTCCACTTAGCCATTGTCCCCTTCTAAGAAACACCTGGTGCTCCCTGCTAGAAGGAAGCCAAAGAAGTCTGTTTTTCTGTAAGGGCTGCATTGTACTGCAAGTGTTTGAGGGGGAGAATAAAATTATTCCCAATTTTTGCATTTCCTATTTTCTTGTACACTTTTCAACCTAAAGTGTGTTTCTAAAGGGAAAATGGATGTATTATCTGTGTAGATATAGATTTTTGAGAAAAAATGTACTTACTTTCCTCAAGAAAGAAAAACAAGCTGAGGCCCTGAAACAGGCTGTCCAGAGAAGTTGCAGATGCCCTATCTGTTTAAAGCCAGACTGGATGAGCAGCCTGGTCTAATGGAATGTCTCCCAGGGAGGCTGGAATAAGACGACCTTTAAAGTCTTTTACAACCCATTGTGTGATTCTATGATTCTATGACCTGCTCCCAGAAATGGTGCTTTGAGGTGCATTTTGAAATGCAAATTTTGAGATGGAAACAAGAATACGGGATTGTGCCACTATAGAAAATAATTTGGCAGTTCAAGGTCTGACCATAAATATATCAACTATTAGAGACATATGTGGAAGAACGACAATGTGTTCTGGTTTAAGACAGTTTAAAAGATGGACACTCTAAATTGGGTTACCTCCCCTTAGTTTCAACCAATCTCTTTCCTCCAATAAGGAGAAAATTAACATGAAAAGAAATAAGGGAAAAAAAGCCCAATTTACTAACAAGCAAAGCAGCAACAGGGAAAAAAAGTGGATAATCACTGTCTACGAAATCTCTAGATCTCACAAACTCCTCAGGAACAAAGAGAAACCCAAAATGGCAGGGTAACTCCTGCCCTCCCAAGATGAAGGTTGCCACAGGTAATCTTGTGTAGGGAGAAAAAGGAAAGGTGGCATCAGCCTTCCTCCCCCTCTTTACTGCTTATCCTTCAGAGCAGCAGCACTTCTGTTGAGACAGGCAGTCTGGCATGCTCTAGCAGCTGGGACTTGGTTAGGTCCAGAACTTGTAGGGGGGCTTTCCCTTTCTCATGGCCTGAGACAGCAGGGCAGAGCAGGGCAAACCTCCCAGTCTTGCCATTCCATTTCCAGGCGCACCCCTGGGCATTAAAGTAACAATTTTTTGGTACAGATGGATATGGAATACAACGCTTTGGGTCATCCTAGGACACTAATTTTAATTTCTATAGCACATTGTTGCAGAGACAATTCAGAGTAGCATAAATAAGTAAATAAATTTAAAAAAATAAGCATTTCATACTCTTACCTCCATTATGGGCTTTCATGCTGCCATGTTAGAAAAAAATTTCAAGCCATGAAAAAATAACTATATTTTCCTGTCTTATTCTTCATCACACACTTAAAATTTTGTTTTGTTTTGTTTTGTTTTTCTTTTTTTTTTTTCTTTTCTAGCTTGTCTGCGCTTCATCTGAAGTAGTTATTTCTTCCTACTTATAACTCTCCAGTTTTTTTAGTAAAATCTGTACTTTTCTTTTGGAAAGTAGGTCTTGTTGAGGAAACTTGAGTTATTCCTTTGGTGAAATTATAAATTTTAACTGATACAAGTAATTTCATGTATTTAACATGTGTGGACTTTCATGGGGCACTTCGTAACAAAAATACTATGATTCAAAAAGAAAGACAAAGTGGAACTGTGCTATGTAAGAGAGCACATAAATTAACAATTGTCTGAATGGATATATCAGAAAAAGCAATTATTAAGGAAGAAATCTTCTTGAAGTAGCTTGTTTTTGGGTTTTTTTTTTTAACTCCGGAGGCCACTTATACACTTTTCATATGAAACTCTTTAGCTGACATTTATGGATAACATTTATTGATCTAAACATAGATCAAATAAGAATGAGGCAATAATAAAGAATAACCAGAAATATTGTTAATATGGTCTGACTGAGAAATTCCAAAGAGGAGATATTTTACGACTAAATGTCCCCTGAAAAGTTTGAGGAATAGAGCAGGCATATAAAGTAACTCAACATGAACTTTTGCAATGATGAAGCATCAGAAATGCCAGGAGTATGGCCTTGGGCAAGAGAAGCACAGAGAAATAGGGAGCTAAAAACACTCTTTGTATGGCACAGAGATTGATACCCAAATAGTGTACCAAGACCAGCATCCCCTTTCTGAAATTAAGACAATTATATGGTGTAAAGAAGAGCCAGGAATGCACCTGGAATGCACAATTTATAAAAAAAATGCATCCAAAGATACCTTCCTTTCTGTGTATAACTACCAGGAAAGCAAGGAAAAAACCATAGGGTATCAAAGGATTCCAGACTACTGCAGAGAGAGACAGGGAATCCAAGACGAGAAACTGATGCCAACACATCCAAAATTGGCAGAGAAAGATGTGGGGGCATTTTAACTCTGTGGTTGATTTACATTAGAACAAAGCAGGCTATCCTGCAAGAGTCACCTGATGTTTTTAAATTCAGGTTGACAGACTCCCCAGGCTTATGCTTTTAGGAAAGCCATGACCTCATTCTCCAGCATTTTGCTAGGTGTGATGCTTCTCTTCATCATCTGCACTGGAGCTTGGTGGGGTATCTGCCTGCAGCAGAGGAAAGAAAAGCAATTCAAGAAAGCAGGACAATAGGATAATGGTGAGAAAAACGAGCAGTACACTTCTACTTGCATAAAGAAGAAAAAAACCAACACACACTCAGAAGAAACAAGAGGCTGAGCACTCACAAAGTGCCACAACAATGCTATGAGGCCCCCTCTTCCTTCCTTGTCCATATATTAGATGCACTGCTTAGTGTTTCCCACATCTGAAAAGTGAGATCTCAGAACAATACTGAAGATAGAAAATGTACAATGAAGGCACCAAAGTAAGCATCTTATGATGTGGGAAACTAAATCATTAGCTTAAAGGCATTAAAGGAAAACTTCATTAAAAGCGACTGGAATTGCACTTCCAGACCTGCCATATCAATGACATTTTCAACGACATTTCAACAGCAATATTTTAATACAGTTTTACATGAATGATTGCCATAAAGTTAAGGTATAGTGTAGTTGAATATGAATCAGGATTCATCAGAGCTTTCTTGGGTTTTTGCTGCTGAAGTTCCCCTTGGGAAATGCCAAGCTTTAACTGCGTACCTGCCACCAGCATTGTGGTTGAGATGCAAGCTGGAACTGACAGAGGTCTGCAACTATCTCATTAATTTTTCACATTTTCCTGCTTCTGAGTTTCAGGATTGAAATTGTTATATACTTTCAGAACAGTACATAGTGATTGGAGACAAATGCTCATGCTTATGTCATTTACACTTATTGAGTTAGATGAAACCTTCCAAATGCAAACTTGTCATGACACCTTTCCTCTTTATTTGTAGTCCAGCCTTAATCCAATGCTATCTGGGAATAAATAAACTTTAAAGGGAGTAACTGCTCTTTCTCACAGCAGATGATATATTCTCCTGTATTCTGTCATATATAGAATATTAATTTGGATTGTTTCCTAATTCAAATTGTGTCCATTTTTGTAGTGTCTCTTTCCCTGAAAAATAGATCAATACTTGCTGACTGTGGTGCTTTTTGTTAATGTTTGGACCTTCTGAGTACATTTCTACATTATGTAAATATTTACATGTTAAGTAGCAGTGATCTTTTAAAAAACAGCATTCAACATCTTAGCTATACTGGCATTCCCATTGAATAAAATATATATTTAATTTGCATTCTGCCTCTCAATAACAATTTCTTTTGGCATGTATGAGTATGTATTATATGTAATAAAAATTGGGTAATAAGCTGTAAAATAAGCCACTCTTCTGATAAATACAGATTAATTTTTTTTCAGGCACACTGAGAAAAGAATAAATTAATTAACAAATGAATAAGAAATCCACAGGTGTTTGCAACTGTATTCATTTGTCTCATGGATATTTTTGTTGCTCAGGGAAAAGTTCCAACACAATACTATACAATTAAAAGCCCTGGTGTGCACCTGTGAGGTTGTTCAACTCTTCATGAAACACAATACTTTGGGAAGTACAGGAGTCCGATATACACTGTGCTTACCATGACTTTTAATGGTAAAGGTCCTTGAAATATATAGTGGGTAGCTATACTTTCATCTCTAATTAAATGCTTTGATATAATCATCAGAGGTTTTCATTTCCTCACACTTTTTGATCTATATTCAAAGCTCACACTTTGTGTACAATTCCCAGTCCATCTGCACTGGTGCTGGCATGCTCCTCAGATTCCATTTTCTGTAACTGGAAAATCATGATCTCACTGTAAGCTGTGGAATATCTCCTCTGGGAAGCAACAAATTAGAGTAACATATGTGCAAATCCCAAGAACCCCATTCTCTTCCTCATTCGATCTGCTAAAGAACAATAAGGAAATTAACCACTTTGCACACAATAATGATGTTATGTGAAGGGAAAATGAGATGTGAGAAGGCATGAAGTCTTGAGGTGCATCAAGTCTTGAAGCACTTTGAAGACAGCTGAGGGCCTTTGCAAAGCTTTCCACATCTGTGGGTCCTCAGGCAGGACTCTCAACCCTCCAGCTACACAGTAATGTGGATGTAGTTGCATTAACTCCATGCTGAAAACCTTGTTCCCTCCACTCTTCAAACCCACTCTTTGTAAGTATTCCCTGTATAGAATATTCAGGATTCTTTCTCTTATAACTGAATGCCTGCTCCATTAATCCTCTTCCTTCTTACCTTGTGTGCTTCTTGTGAAGTCTTGCAGCTCTTGCCTTGGGTTTCCTAGGGGAACATTGAGCCCTGGTTCCCTTGTTCTTCAAATCATTGGCTTCTTTTGATTGAAATTCTGGCCTTTGCCTCTCTTATCTGCAGTTAACTTGTATTTCCTTGATCTATGCGCTCCAGAGGCTATCCCAGTGTCCATGCATCATCAGGTGATGACAAAAAGCTGGTCTATTTAGGCTGCCAGCAAGGTGATTGACAGTTTTTCACTATGGTAATTCACTCTGACTGCTTTAATGTGATGAACAGGGTGCCATGAAACAGCAGAACAAGCCTGTTAATCACATCCATTTGAAACACTATGAGAAAATTAATGAAGGTCTATGCCATAAAATAATGAAAACAAAAAATGAAAGTGTGTTGTCCCACAAGCTAATTAACAAAGTGAGGCACTAAATGCCACCTGTAAGAAAGGTATAAACCAATTAACTTTCCATACTTTAAAGAAAGGCACAAAGGTTCTATTTACTGTTATAATTGTGGCTAATTTGTGACTTGCCTAATATACAAAAGAAAAAATCTTTATGCATTTGCACATCTACCCACTTCTCAGACAGCTGCCTGGGACAGTGGTGCTGCTGATGAAGAAAGGTGGGCACATGTAGAGTGGCTGCACACTCTCATGTGCCCACAGTTTTGTGATTTATTTGTTTATCATTTGCTTAGTGTATTTTTGCTATTGTAGATTCAGAAACATTTTTGGGGTGAGATGTTACTCTTGAGAAGGTTTAAGAGAAAAGGGAGCTCCAGGGAAGGATGCAATGAACAAAAGTATCTAGCAACCATATTCAGAACGATGAAAAGCAGCTAAGCACTGAATAGCAGACCTAGTGCAAAAAATTTAAAATCTGATTATAATAATCCTTTCCTAACAATATTTCAAAGGCAATTCTACCCCCTAAAATGGTAACTGAGTAAAGACTTATTTTAAGCAAGACTTAATCAGAGTTCTATTCAGCAGTAAAAATAGACAAGGACATTAAAAGAAAAAATTCTCATCAAGTGAAAGTAAAATGAGTAAGTTATAAGTAAAAATTAATCCAGCCAAATTAAAAAATAAAAAATAATTTTATTTAGCTATTGAATTCTATCTGAGCCAGCCACAAAGAAAAGGGTGGTGCTGAGCCCGGCATCAGCGCTGGGTGAGACAGAGGCCTGACCGCTACAGCAGAGGGTCTCCTGTGCTGCACACCGAGTGTCCTGCGCAGGAGGTCTTTATGTGGTTTATTTTACTCGAGGCTGGGATTTTGGCGATCAGCCTTTTCTTTCCATTCAAAGTCCCACATATTCATAAAGTCTCTTTTCTCTGTGCTGAGTTGAACAATCCGGTGTCTTGGAAGCAATGTACATCCTTGATGGAGTTACAGGAACTCGGCATTGAGATATATCCTTTTGGATGATTCCAGTGATTGCAATCTTGGGTTGTTGTCACGATGATCATAGCTCAGGAGTTCCTGGATCACCTTGAGAAACAACCCAGATGGGCTACATGTATTAACTTGTAAATGAGATCTTATCATAGACAGTTTCAACATATGTGAGGCAAACCCCATAGTACTGACTTGTATGCTTTTTAATAATATGAAATATTACATACATATCATCCTACAGGCACAAATTATCTATATTACACATAAGTACAGGAGAATGAGGAAATAGGCTAAAGTGGTCAACGTATTAAAGCTGGGAAGAGAGAAGGAGAAACAGGGAGACAGAGAGCAGTAAATGATAGAGATCAAGATGAGATAAAAGGGACAAGAAATGTCATTAATCTAAAAGGGAAGAAAAATCAGAAAAATGTCAGAAAAGAATTTGGAAACTGAATAGAAGTAAAAGCTGAACTTACCAAAAGCTAATGAGATCCTACTAAAGTTGTGTTCAGAAATAAGAATCTTGAAGAGAGGAGACTTTGTATACACTAAGATGTATTTGCATTGCATATTCAAAATAAAATACAAAGTATTTATTTACTAAATATTGAGATTTTTTCCAGTTAATATAAAATTTAAATAAACTCAAGGTCCTTCAAGGAATATCTGTTTCCTTTCACACTTCTGCTTTAGAAGTCTACCAGATTTATGTGCTCTTTTTATAGAACTAAAATAAAATTTAACTCTGGAGCAGACTCGATCTTCTGCATAAAACTTGACAAATCAAAATCAGTTTTAAAGCCCAGTTACCTCTTCAATTAATGGCAGAGACCCAGTCATTTCTGACTGCAGTCTGCAGTTGTGCTGTAAATGTGCAAATTGATATTTTTACTGAAATCCAGATGAATTTTAAACATATTGCAGGATTTCATGGTAATTGAGCCTTGCTCAGAGATTTGACCCTTCACAGAAGAGTGGATGCTTATCTCTTATTTCTTGGAGTCAGTTAGGTTAGAATAGCTGCATTCCACTACCTAAATTAATTTCAATAGATCTATTAGACAGATCTATTTTCACATATGAAAATTAACTGTAGTACTATTGGAGTATGCTCTTATTAAATATACATGAGTATCTATTAATATTTCAGGTCTTTGCTGGGCCAAAGAGTGTAGTGAACTATCTGTATATGTGGCCTTATTCCTGCTATATATATGTTTTTGTAAGCTTCATGGAAGAGGGATACTAATGGGACAAAATTTAAAAAATAAAATAATTACATTATTATTAACAATAATAATTTTGTCATTGTCAAGTGTGTCCCTCAAGTTTGAGCCCAACCACCTTCATCCTCCTCAGCATCTTGTCTGAGGCTGGCAGGATCTGCATCCCAAAGAGATCATTGTGCTCATTTGATCTAAACCACAGAGGCCATGTAACCTCATGAGGTAACTGCTGGTGTTGTTCATAACAATAATTTTCAGCATTTGTAAAATAACTGAATAAAAATTAATTGTTTCCACTAATTTCCAATTATTTCTCCTCAAGGCAGACTTTGCCAAATCTTTTCTAAGCCACCTAAACACAATCTCAAATAACTAATTTTAGGTATAAATATTCCCTTCTTTCTCCTTTTCCATTTGCAGAGAAATTTGTGGTAGATAGGGACAGGCGGAGCGGAAGACCAACACGGGATGTGACGGAAAGATAGACCCATCCCCCTCTCACTCTCCCCCACGCTATCTATTAACTCCAGAAGCCTCAGAGGAATGCAGCCACACCGGCCCTAGTAAATTTCCACTACCCAACTAACCCCTACGACCCCCAACCCCCCTCTGACGTAGCAAAGACCCCTAAAAACTATTTAAACCCACGAGATAGGATAATAAACGCTTTTCAACCGTCTGCCATATTGGTGTCTGCGTCTGTTGATTAGCCCGAGTAGCCCGGCCGAGACCAGGCTGCCGTGCTGCCATCTGAACCAGGTCCCTCGTTGTCTTTTATAAAGGCAACATACTGGTGCCGAAACCCGGGAGAAAAGAAGAAAAAAGAAAAAAAAAAAAGGAAAAACCCCCCGGCGGACAGGATACACCTGGACAGAAGCAGCGGCCGGAACGGTCGGACCGTATCCAGGCGTAAGGGGAGACGTCCCAGGCTCCGCGGGCGTCATGGACGCAATGGCCAGGATCGTGAGTGCTATTTATTCGCAGTGGGGTATTGGGTGTACGCTCAAGGACTTTCATCTTGCCGTAGCGAGATTGCTTGAGCTAGGGGCAATCGAGCGCCCCGTGGATGTATTACATCCGGAAATATGGGACAAATGCACTGCCGCGCTAGCCGAGGACACAAAATCCTCAGGCAGCGGCAGAAATCTTAAAGCGTGGGGCAAAGTAGAAAAAGCCCTACGCAAAGTGATAGAGGAGCAGGAGACATGGACCGCGGCGCGCACGTGTTTATTAGTTACTCCTAAACTCGGTGTGGGGGCGGGGACGCAGACTGCCCCTGAGAGCGATTCGCTCGGCAGCGGGGACCCGGGGGGGCTCAACGCGACACCCGCTCCCCCAGATCAGAGCCCACCCCCCCCCGCAGGAACCCCCCGCGACACCCCCGCCGCCGAAAATCCCCAGAAACCCCCCACCGCTCAAACCCCCCGAGAGACCGCAAATTCCTCCGAGCCGCCGCCGCCGCCCGCCCGCGATCCGATGTCGGAGACGCAAAAGCCCGCGGAGCGCTTCTGGCAAGGGCTGCTAAAAGAAGCCCGAGCCGCCGAAACCGCGGCTTGGGAAGACGGGGCCGCCACGCCGCCCCCCTACTCGTTTGAACATGGCGCCGGGAGCGGCGGAGAGGGGCGGGGCTCGGGTGGTCCCGGCGCGAACACCCGGGGGGAGCGCGACCTCGGGTATGCGCGCGCGGGAGAAGGGGGCGGTAGGGGCACGGAGCGCGGAACCAACCAGCGGCTCCATCCGAAGCTGCCACCATATAAGGGAGAAACCACCCCCCGCGGTAGGCGCGGCGAGCCGGGGGGGCGGGAGCGGCGCCACCCCTACGGGGAGGAGCGAGCTCGGGGCCGAACAAAACGGCGCGGAGCCCCGGAAGTACGCTGGCACTCGTCTTCCGGCTCGGAGACCAGCAACAGCTCTACCAGCTCAGGGGAGCTGACAGAGGCTAGCGATGGCTCCGATACGGACAAAACGGAACCGGCACGGCTTGAAACAAAGCCGAGTAAAGCTCTAAGCCGCGCCGAAAAACAACTACAATACGAATCAGCCCAGTTTACCGACTGGGGGAAAATAAAGATAGCTTGTGCTGAATGGTCCCCGGCGGCCGCCATACAAGCCTTCTCGGTACGGCTTACCGGTCCGGAAGGGAACCAGCAAAGGGTATATACCCCGATAAACCCAAAGGATATACAGTCAATTGTCAAAGCCATTGCGGAAAAGGGGATCAACTCGGCTATAGTTACTACATTAATCGATGGTCTTTTTAGCAACGATGACTTGCTTCCCTTTGATATCGAACGGATAGGGCGTATGATATTGGACGGGGCGGGAATGATCGTCTTTAGGCAGGAATGGGAGGATAATTGTAGAAAGCAGCTAGCCCAGGCGTCCGGCGCGCGGCAGCCCCTGCACAGATCGAGCTTATCCAGACTGATAGGAAAGCATGATGATATGATCACGCCACAACAGCAAGCCGCACAGATGCAGGCTGAGGAGGTCAGGGCGACCACTCGGGCTGCCAGGGAGGCTATCCGCGCCGCCTCCCGAGTCGTGGCCAAGCCGGCACCGTGGTCCACCGTGAGGCAGGCAGAGAGCGAAAGCTTCACACAGTTCGTAGATCGCCTGCAGGCAGCGATAGACTCCTCCACCCTGCCGGCAGAGGCAAAGGGCCCCGTAGTGGCCGACTGCCTGCGCCAGCAGTGCAACTCTGTTACTAAGGATATCTTACGCTCCCTGCCAGCCGGAGCTAGCCTGGCTGACATGATCAGACACGTAGTTAGGGAGGAACACCTGACGCCCATTCAGGCAGCCGTCCACACCCTGACCAATGCCATGGCGTGTTTCAAGTGCGGGGAGGCGGGTCACATCGCGGTGAGCTGCCCCCAGCCGGCACGGCGGCCTGCCGCAGCGCCTCCGCCCCAAACACACCCGCGGGGATCCTGCTGGGGCTGCGGGAAGAAGGGACATCTTGCTAGGGAATGCAGGTCCCGGCTCCAGGGAAACGGAAAGGGGAGGGGGCCCGCGGGCCGCACCCAGCCTCCTCCCGCCGCGAATATGAGGCAGCCCATCCATGCCAACCCCCAATGGGGCAGGGAGCCCTCGTACCCCATTCTCCCACAGGAAGCAGCCAACTTCATACCCCTGCCAGCGAGTATCACGGCACAGCCTGCGGCGCCTTCGTACCCACCGCCACCGCAAGCAGCGCCTGTGCCACAGGGTCAGCAAGGGGCGCCCCAGAACAGGACAACCCCTGGGTGGCCCTGGCCCTAAAAATAGGGAAGGAACCCCCGAAAATTTGGGGGACATGCCGCCTCTATGATAGTCGGGACCCCCACGTAATAGGGCTTCAGTTTTGGGCAGACACAGGAGCAGACTGCACAATCCTACCCCAAGCCCTATGGCCCCGACACTGGCCGTACAAGGAAGTTCCCCCAGTGAACGGGGTGGGAGGGTTGTCCCGAGCTTGGAAAAGCACCCAATTGGTAGCTATAACGCTCCATACAAAGAAAGGACCAGAACAAACAGTAGCAATCCACCCCTATATCTTGCAAAACTCCCCACCCCTGATAGGAAGGGACGTTCTCGCCATGCTAGGAGTCAGGATTACAAATTTATGATGAGGGCCACTGCTGTGCACCCACTGCTACCAATCAAACTGACTTGGAAATCACCAGACCCCGTATGGGTTGAGCAGTGGCCCCTGTCAAAGCCTCGAATGACAGCCTTGCTGGAACTGGTCGACCGCGAGCTACAAAAGGGCCACATCGAACCCTCCACCAGCCCGTGGAACATCCCTGTGTTTGTAATCCCCAAGAGATCAGGAGAAGGCTACCGCCTCGTCCACGACCTGAGGGAAGTGAACAAGACAATTCAGCCCATGGGTCCAGTTCAGACACTACTGCCCGCAAACTCAGCCATCCCCAAAGGGCAGCCGTGCGCAGTGCTGGACATCAAAGACTGTTTCTTTTCAATACCCCTGCATGCTGAGGACAAAGAACGGTTCGCCTTCTCCATCGTGTTCCCGAACGGCGAGCGACCTAACCTCCGCTTCCAATGGAAAGTGCTACCTCAAGGCCTTGTGGACAGCCCGACCATATGCCAGATCACCGTGGACAGGGCACTGATGCCAGTCCGACACTCCCACCCTGCTGCGACCATCATTCAGTACATGGACGACATCCTCGTCGCCGCACCATCGGCAGGCCAAGTGGATCACCTAGTGTCCACGATCACGGAAACCCTCCAGGCCAACGGTTTCGAGATCACGAACACGAAGATCAAGAGAGGACCGTGCAGGACCTTCCTGGGAGTGGGGATCACAAACTCCTACGTGACCCCACCCAAGATAAAAATCCGCCGAGACATCAAGACCCTCCACGACATGCAGCGACTCGTGGGATCTCTGCAGTGGCTCCGCAACATCATCCTAGTTCCCCCAGAGGTCATGGACCCCCTGTATGACCTCCTGAAAGGAAAACACCCGTGGGACCCCAAGGAGCTGACGCCGCAAGCAACGAAATCCCTCGACTTCATCGAACGTCAAATGTCCACTAGCCTGCTTGCCAGGTGGAACCCGAGCGTACCACTGGACTTATACGTCCACTTCATGCAGAAGGGAGGAGTGGGAGCACTTGCCCAAGGACCTTCCGAAAAATCCCAGCCAATCCAGTGGGTGGTCCTCGGAAGACCAACTCACGCATTCTCCCCAGGAGTTGAGTGCATTGCTAACCTCATCACGAAAGGCAGGAGACTCGCCCTGAGACACCTGGGAACCGAGCCGGCAAGGATCCACCTCCCCTTCCGCAAGCGACCGACCACGGAGTCAACTGCAATATCGGAGCACCTGGCCCTCGCTCTCACTGGCTTCAGAGGAGAAATTTCCTACGCCACCAAACCACCCTGGACCCAGCTACTGACCATTGTCGACATAGATGTGCCACCGAAGGTCATGGACCGACCGCAACCAGGACCAACGGTCTTTACAGACGCCTCCTCCATGACTTCTACCGCAGCAGCAGTGTGGCAGGCGGGAGAAACATGGCATTGCGTCAAAACGTGTGACCCCACGCTGTCAGTGCAACAGCTGGAAGCAGCAGCAGTGGTCTTGGCGTGCGGACTTTTCCAGGACGAACACCTCAATATCGTGACAGACTCTATATTCGTGGCAAAGCTCTGCCTAGCCATGTCAAGACCAGGTGTGTCAACATCCATGACGGCCTCCATGCTCGAAGAGGCACTCTCCTCACGCCAGGGCACCGTGTCCGTCATCCACGTCAACAGCCATAACCCAGTCAAGGGCTTCTTCCAGACTGGCAACGACAAAGCAGATGCCGCAGCGAAGGGAGTGTGGACACTGCAGGAAGCTCATCAGCTGCACGAGTCACTCCACATAGGGGCCAAAGCACTGGCGAAGAGATGCGGGATCTCGACAGCAGACGCGAGACACGTAGTGGCCACCTGCCCTCACTGCCAGAAGTCACCCCTATGGACCGGTGGAGTCAACCCGAGGGGCCTCAAGGCGTCAGAAATCTGGCAGTCAGACTTCACCCTCTGCGAACTGCTAAAGCCCCGAGCATGGCTTGCAGTGACAGTGGACACCTACAGCGGAGTGATCATAGCGACACAGCACCTCAAACCCAACTCCAAGGCCACGATCCAGCACTGGCTGACAGTTATGGCATGGCTTGGTATCCCCAAGCAAATTAAAACTGACAATGCTTCCAATTTTATCTCCAAATCAGTGCGGGAATTCGCCTCAGTGTGGGGTATCACCTTAACGCAGGGAATCCCATATAACAGCACCGGACAGGCCATTGTTGAGCGAGCAAATCAGACCCTAAAAGCCAAATTAGAAGTGTTGGCAAAGGCAGAGGGCTTTGCCAATTCCATCCCCTCAGGAGACCAGACACGCATGCTAGCAACCGCGCTGCTAGCACTGAACCAGTTTCCTAGGGGAGATGAAGCAAACAGTCCCATTCGAAAACACTGGGCCACCCAGACGCTAGAGGAGGGCCCACAGGTCATGGTCAAAAACGAGCTAGGCGAGTGGGAACGGGGCTGGAGACTGGTGCTTACAGGACGGGGGTACCCGGCAGTTAAAAAGGAGGACAAGATCAGGTGGTGTCCACTCAGGTCGATCAAACCTGACCTTCGGAATGAAACTAATGGAAAACTGTGAGTTTTCGTTCGCAGGACACGCTCGTGGACCGTCCCTGCGACACACACACCCCTGCTCCAGAGAGAGATAACGGACCACCAAGCCACCAGACAGAACCTGAGCGTCCCACGGCGGTGAGACCCAGACATGTACAGTGTCTCTGTGCAATCCTGCTGATGGGGTTTGTGACCGGGGGGCAAGCCGACCCAGGCCACTACCCTCACCAGCCGTTCAGATGGGTCATGCAACATCTCTCAAGTGACAAGGTGTTCAAAGAGGTCACCACCGCAAACGCTCCATCCTTCGTATTCCACATAGCCGATCTGTTTCCAGGGCAACCGAAAATACGGCCCTCAAGCCCACACATCATACTCATGTACATATCTTACTGGTGCCCAGCGTCCAACCCAGGGAAAAGGTACTGTGACTACCCGGGGTGGGGACATTGTGGGTATTGGGGCTGCGAAACCATTGTTACAGATGCCAGACCATGGGCAGACGGGTGGCAACCACAGGAGCCTGACAAATTCTTACAGTTCACCTGGGCACCCTTTGGCTGCGGAGACCACACTGCACAGCCTAGACAACGGGCATGCGTAAGTTATAACATGACTGTCCTACAGCCAGATCACCCTAGCTGGGCCACGGGTAGAACATGGATGGTGGTCCTCAAAGGACCGAGGAGGTGGGTGAATGTGAGAATTATCAGGCTCCAGCCGCCAACGCCTCGACCAGTGGGACCCAACAAAATTATCAGGAATGTACTGAGAGGGAAAAACACAACCCACCTCAAAACCTTGACCCCAAAAGCCACTGACACCCCGACCAGCCTTGCAGATACCCCCCAGATAGGCCGCTGATTGGCTCTGTGCCCAGCGTCGCATGGGTCGTAAGTATAAAGCAATGGAATATCGCGTTTAAGCTCAGGGACTTTTATCTTGCTATAGCAAGGCTGCCTGAGCTTGGAGCAACCGAATGCTCAGTGGATGCCATGCATCCGAGAATATGGGAACAGTATACAGCCACGCTAGCCGGGGAGGCAAAATCCTCAGGCGAAAGCGTTACGGCACGGGGCAAGGTAGAAGAAACCCCGCGCAAGGCAATAGAAAAACAAGAGACGCAGAATACAGCGCGTACGTGTTTATTAGTTAAACCCGGGCTTGGAACGGGGGCGAAAGCGCGGACCGTCCCTGAGGAGGGTCCACCCGGGAGCGAAGACCCGGAGGGGCTCAGCGCGACAACCCCTTCCCCGGATCAGAGCCCAGCCCGGCCCCACCGCGGAGCTGAGCCCAGCCCAGCCCGGCAGAGGCAGCGCAGCCCCCGGAGCGGCGCGTTCCGAGCGGCGCGGCCCCGCTCCCGCCGGGGCGCGTTCCGAGCGGCGCGGCCCCGCTCCCGCCGGGACCCGGACCCGCCCGCGGCTCCGCGCCGCTTCCCCGCCAGCGCGCCGAGCGGAGCGGCGCCGAACCCCGCCGCGGCGGCCCCCCAAGACACCCCCGCCGCGGAAAACCCCCGGGAAACCCCCGCCGCAGAAAAACCCCGAGAAGCCGCCGCTTCCCAATCCGTCCCGCCGCCGCCGCCGATCGGAGGTCCATTGCCTGAAGCGCAGCCGCGCGCGGGGCGCTTTTGGCGAGAGCCAGCGGGAGACGCCGGAGTCGCAGGGGCCGCGGCTCGGGGGGAGTCCCCGGCCGCCCGGCCATGCGGTCGCTTTGAAAATGGCGCCGGATGCCGCGGAGGGGGGCGGAGCACTAGTAGTCTCGGCGCGAAAACTCAAAAACCGCGCGATTTCAGGGGCGTGCGCGCGCGGGAGAAAGGGGCGGAGAGCGGCTCGGGGCACAGAGTCAATCAGCGGCCGCGCCAGAAGCCGCCACCATATAAGGCAAAAACCACCCCCCGCGAGGGGCGCGGCAAGCCAGGGGGGCGGGAGCGGCCCCTCCCCCGCAGGGTGGAGCGAGCTCGGAGCCGAACAAAACAGCGCGGAGCCCCGGAAGTACCCTGGCATTTGACTTCCGGCGCGGAGCCTGGCAACGGCTCTGCCGGCTCGGAGGAGCTGGCGAAAGCCGGCCGGGACTCTAAAACGAAGAGAACAAAGCCATCACGATTCAAAACAAAACCGAATAGAGTTCTAAGCCGCACCGAAAAGCAGTCACAATACCCCTTGGAGCTGCGGGAGAAAAGAGCATCTCGCCAAAGAATACAGGTCCCAACCCCCGGACACACGAGGGGCGGGGGGGGGGGGGGGAGCGCGCGGGCGAACCCAGCCTCCTCCCACCGCAAGTGGCGCCCGTGCCGCAGAGTCAGCAAGAGACGCCCCGATACGGGACCCCGGGGTAACCCTGGCCATAAAAGTGGGGAGAAAGCCCCCGGGAATGTGTGGGACGTGCTGCCTCTGTGGCAGTCAGGACCCCCACGTGGTGAGACTATGAGAGCCACTGCTGCATACCCAGTTTAGAAGCTACCTTACTAACCTCAAATGAAACCAAATCAAACCTGACTAACCCCTATTAATTTTGCTATGATATTAAACCCCCTTTTTCTACAAAATCATTGCTTTAGATACCCCCTTCAGTTACTCCACAGCCAGTACCCCCCACCAGTGCAAGTAAGACACTCCCCACAGAAGACCAATAAGTAAGTAGTCCCATCCACATTTGAGATGTAAGTTTGCCAGAAACCCAGAGTGAATCCTTATATGTTCCTTGCCAAGTTTAATAACTCTATCGATTTCTGTGTTCAAGTTCTGATTGTTTCTAAGGTCCTGCATCACTCAGACAAAAAGACATACCACCTTCTCGAAGAACCTGACAGACTCCACAAAAAAGAAATTAACCATCGCAATGCTGCTTGGCCTGAGAGCAGCTGGCACAGCCACAGGTGTCTCAGCCATTGCAACCCAGCAACACAAACTCTCTCAGCTGCAAATGACCATCGACAAAAACCTGCAGAAGATCGAGAAATCCACCTCCTACCTAGAAAAATCAGTCTCTTCGCTTTCAGAAGTAGTTTTAAAAAATCTACCCAGATCTACTAAACCACCCTTTCCTTAACAAGTTGGAAGTTTGTACCTCACTCCAGTGCCTATACCTACGACTACCTCATTTTATATGTGATAAGGAGGGGGGAGATGTGGTAGATAGGGACAGGCAGAGCGGAAGACCAACACGGGATGTGACGGAAAGATAGACCCATCCCCCTCTCACTCTCCCCCACGCTATCTATTAACTCCAGAAGCCTCAGAGGAATGCAGCCACACCGGCCCTAGTAAATTTCCACTACCCAACTAACCCCTACGACCCCCAACCCCCCTCTGACGTAGCAAAGACCCCTAAAAACTATTTAAACCCACGAGATAGGATAATAAACGCTTTTCAACCGTCTGCCATATTGGTGTCTGTGTCTGTTGATTAGCCCGAGTAGCCCGGCCGAGATCAGGCTGCCGTGCTGCCATCTGAACCAGGTCCCTCGTTGTCTTTTATAAAGGCAACAGAAATTGAAGTAAAATCAGATGCCAGCTGCCAGAGTTGTCTTTGAACAAAACTGAGCATTGATTCTAGTTTATTCGCCTTATTCCAGTGTCCTGGTTCTGGTCAGGACAGGGTTATTTTTTCAGTAACCAGGAGGGGTTGGACTGGAACACAGAGGCTGGTTGATAGTTGGTTGATACCACTCTGTAACAAACAGTCCCTATAGACCTTTCCTTCCCCTGCTGAGGTTGGATACTCCTCTGCATAACAAACACTATCACAGCACCATTTTATATTCTTTTGAACAAAGATTAGTGCTCCAGAAAACAAACTTTCTTACCACAGGTACTTGGTTTAAATTAAAAATAACAAACCCAATAGAACAATTTTTTATTCTTGAAAAATGAAATCTTAGAACTACTTAAATGACTAATAGTGATAAACTGACTTAACAACTAGTTTTGTTGGAGAACTGTCTGAATATAAAAGAGAGATTTAGATGAGATGTTAGGAATAAATTTTTTATTGTGAGGGTGCTGAAGTCCAGCAGAGGTTGCTTAGAGAAGCTGTGGATAATGCTTCCCTGGAGCTGTTGAAACCAGGTTGTACAGGGCTTGGAGCAAGCTGGTCTAGTGGACATGTCCCAGGACACAGTGGAGGAGTTGGAACAAGATGGTCTCCAAAGCCCCTTCCAACCCACACCATTCTATGATGCTATGATTTGAAAAGATACTGCCTATAGCAAAATGAAATAACATATGAATTGGATAGATTTTTTTATCCTTAGGGTTTTTGACCACATTTACAGTCATTATCACTTCACTTGACCGATGCAGAGCTGTTATTACTCACTCTGTATATAAAGCACCTCAGTTCAAACATTCTTTTGAAAAGTAGTATTAAATATTAGAAGGGCCAGAAGCAAGCAGGCCTTTTATCCTAACTGAGGCCCAGACAAATTTTAAGTGATTATTGCTTGCTAGCAAGCATGTGTTTGAAATTAGCACAATGACACAAAAATTTTTGTCATACTTTCCTGTCTTCAGGTTTTGCCTGCTTTAATGCCTTTGTGAGGGCTTTCACATGTCTGTCCAACTTCTGCTTTAAAGACAAGTGTGCATTCTCTTTTTGTTTTACTTCAAAGCATTTTTTTATCCTTACAAACTTAATTTTCAAACTGCATTCACTGATGTCCAGCAACAGAGTCCACATTAAATGGGATTGTGTAGTTTCTTCAAACAGAGTTAATTCAAATATGAAATTAACATTTTTCACCCCTCAGGTATTTTCCTAAAGTAGACACACTGCAGAAATCGTATTTTGGCATGTAGGTACAACTTTCAAGATAAGGACCAATGAAAAAAATGTAATTTAGGAGTCGCTAGGAAGTTACTGAGGACATTTGGAGTAATTTAAGCCATTTATTTGCTCAAGTGACTCAAGACTACTCCATAGTCTGACAGAGACATAGTCATAATTTTAGGTTGACAAGTATTCTAAATGACCTCACAGATCAGCTACTCTTTCAGCAGATGTATACAGAAGTGCCAGTGACATGGTCTCAGGAAATCAAGCCCAGCACAAACATTGGCTGCTTAACCTGGTGAAGGAGAGACTGGTAAGTCTCTCCAGGATGACATCCCACTACACTGGCGTGGCCTCCAGGCATACCAGGAGCAGGAACGAGCAGCAAGACTCCTTCACCCTGATCCCAGAAGGTACCAAACCATGCACACAGGACCTGAGATCCAACACAAAACCAGGTGCCTTAGGACACAGCCAGGAAAATGGTGAGTTATAATCAGAGTATAATCAGAGATTAATTTTTGAAGGGAAATCTGCAAGATAAGGTTCTTTTGTTCTCAAAGACAGAGATCACACAGAGCGCTGGACATCCTGGGAAAGGAAGTAATCCTGGATTATGGCATCACTTTACATCTGTGTAACCCCAATGTACTCAGCCATGGTGTTTCCCTGTACCAAGGCGAGCATTGGTGCCATCACAGAGCACCATCCAGTATCATTTATTGACAAGGAATGATAGAATTATGATCTCTTCTTCTTTAGAAAAGGAAGAGATTATCTATTCTGGGTTTTAAACCTAAACAAACCCTCACCATTGTGTGATCAGTAATAATATGGCATGTTTCTGTTCCACAGCAGCAGTTAGTGCTTGGCACAGGACCAAGGCTTTCAATTAATTCCTTTACAGCTTTTAAAGTTTCTCTTCCTTTGCCATGTGCAATTAATTCCACTTCAGAATTCAGAAGAGATTAGAACATGATCACTGTATCATAGCATCAGGATGGAGAATGCAGATCAAAGTCAGATTTAGAAATTGCTTAGAGCTATTACGCTCCTGGACTTTAATATCCATTTATTCTGCCTGATGATAATCTTTTGTACTTAAGGCAACCAACATTTAGTGCAGCCAGGAAGATATTAAAAATGTTTCTGGCTTCTCAGTTGGTATCTCAAACCTATAATTTAAATTTCCTTCCTCCACTAACAGACTTTGTGATTATTTTGTAGAAAACACATGAAGAAATGTGGTGAGGTGACTCTCCCCTAAGACAGACTGCTGTGACAAAAAAATACAGCATTACCAGGAGTTAAATCTTTCTAAGCCCCTCTTAAATAAGTCGAATAAGGAATGCATTATTGTGTGTAAACACACATCTACACAGAGGCATGTATGTTGCTCCTTTGCATGTCATTTCAGTGGAAGCACAGCTCAGGCTCTGGAAGATGACGAAAACCTCAGCAGGGGTGCTAGAGAAATGCAGGTGATGAGCTTCAGCCTGCACCAGGAGGACAGTTCTGCTCAGCAAATTCTACTCTGGCAGCTGTCTTCAGAAATGCTCCTTTGCACATCAGTCTGACAAGGAATGCCATCCCAAGGGATGATAGATCTGCCAGGTTGCCTGCAGGTGATGGAGCCATCCTGGGAGCACAGGGCAGCAGCTCAGTTATTCACGGAAATTAGTCACTCCATCAGCCACCTGTGCCCCGCAGCAGTGTTTGTAAACTCAGAGCATCTTCCAACACAGCAAATCTGCTAGGTTTGCAAACACCTTCCCTGGGAGGCAGGGCCACAGGACTCCCTTGTGTTGCAAGGCCTAAAGAAGGTCAGAGTATTTGGGCTATATTGACAAGATTTGGAGTTGATGAGAGGATGCAGTACAACTCAAAGAGAAAGGCATGGGCAACTGTGCAGCTCAGGTTTGAGCATACCATCAAGGGGGAATTGCCTCCAAAGCTGTATTGGCTCAGAAGTGGGAGGGGACAGCTTACCATCCCTCAGATAGGTGGCTCTTACAGGGATCAGCCTCATTATTCGTGCCAGCAGCTGAGCTGGGTTTACACCACTTTATTGCACTCCTTTCATCAGAAAGCTTGGGCTTGAGATGGGCTGATGAAAGCAACTTGAAAAGGATTATTTATATTCAGAGTCTCACAGTGAACAGTATGAGATCAAATCACGGGATTTAAATGACTGAATAAAAATAAATAAATAAAGAAATATTTAAAACCATATTTGTCTTGGCCCAGCCAGGAAAAGAAATTTCCTGGTTTACTTGGTTCATTGTGGAAGAGAGGATTGACATGTTCTCTGGGGTACTGTCATGGTCTAACAAGGAAGAGAATTTTCTCAGGAAGTTGGTAGTCAAACCAATCAGTGTCACGTTTGGATATTGGCACCTTGAGTGACCACTGAGGGCTGGACACGCCTCTGAGAACACAGGGGGTTAAAAAGCAAGAACTCTGAGGAGAACTCTCTCTTTGGTTCAGGTTATCGAAGGGAGAAGACCTCCCCTGCCCAAACCTAGAGGGAAAGAAACAAAGAGCCTGAAGTTTGCCATCAGAGGAGAAGGAGAAGGTGGGGGAAGGTGCCCAGTGTGGGAGGTGGAGTCCTGGGCCAAGATTTCAGCCTCCAGGGAGTCTGGGACTTTGAACCCTTTCCTGGGGAATGAAGGCTTTGTGAAATATTACTCCTCCTGGATTTGAAGGAAAGAGAGACAGTCTGGGACCTGAGATGTTAGGAAAAGTAGGTTGGGGGGAGATGATGGAGTGGCTTTTTGGCTAGACTTTTCTTGTTAGCCATAGATTGAACCAATTTCTCCTCCAAGAGAGACTGCATTTTAGGGGAATACATGGTGAGCCAAGAGACTTGCTTCAGCAACTACCAGCACAGGAATGGAGTGAACAGAGAAAAGCTGAGGAGGGTGTGTTGATGCCCTCTGTCTTCAGAAAGATGAAGATCTTTGTTTTCACCCTTGGCCCCAGGGGAGGAAGAAAATTGAGGGGACTGTGGTCCCAAAATGAGACATTGGACTGTTTTTCCTTTTGGTCCTTGGCAAAACATCCTTAAAGGTGCCCTATAAGCAGTCTCTGTCTGTGCACGGTGGTGAGAGCACTGTGACATGGAGAGGAGAATGTCACACTGGCAGATTTCCTCCGGGCAGTGCCATGTGTGACATGGAAACACAGGAAGTGGCAGTTGTGTTTCCTGGGGGTCTGTGGTGCAAGGGGGACTCCTCTCTCCCCTGATGGACTCAGTATTGATTATATTGAAGGGTGATAACTTGATTAAGGGTCCAAGTTGTGTCTCACTGTGGTTTGTTGGGTGGGGGAAGGAGGAATGTTTTGGAAGGTTTTAATTTTGGATTTAGTGTGTGGTTTTTTTTCTTTTTCCTTTTATCATAGTAGTAGTTTAATAAAGTTTTGGGTTTTTTTCCCTTTGTTATTAAGCTTGGGCCTGCTCTGCTCTGTTCCAGACCACATCTCACAGCATTTATTTGGGAAGGTGCATTTTCATGGGGGCACTGGCATTGCGCCAGTGTCAAACCATGACAGGTACCAGTCATCTCCTTGCAATTTATGGAGTGCTGTCCCACATGGGACTAGAAAGCAAGACCAACTCAACATATGGGTAGCAGAAGACAGGTTAATGTGCACACGAACCCGTATTACGTATTTAAAGAAAAGAGCAGAAAAAAGAGCAGAAGAAAAGCTGGTATTTCCATCACTAAAACTAGAAAAAATTGATAAGCCACAGAGGTATGAAAAGTTGTATCAGATGAAAAAAATTGCATGCAATGAAATAACTGCATGCCAAATTTAAAAGACAGATCTGGAAAGAGCTTAAGGAAGTGCAAAATGAGTAGAGATCATGTGAGAATGGGATTTAATTCATTAAAAACAGATATTTCTACAGTAACTTGCTGCTGCAGAAACCACTTTCTGACAAAGACAAAAAGATATTAAAGTGACGCTGTCTCTCTTGAAAACCCTGCACAGACTTCTCTCAGTTTAGCCCACCTGTCTTTGCAAACAGCCAGTGTCAAGGTAATGGTCTTTCATTTAAAGGCGACTTCAGAATATGTTTTCCAGCTTTTTTTAGAGCACCCATTTCTTTTTAGGAAGATCTCTAACCTTAATATGGAGGCAGCAGTGATTCTCTCTTGTAGATCCTGCTGCTGTGATCATATTTAATGGTTTTGTATTATTTGAACGCTTTACTTCCCATTTTCCACCAACAGTAGCTGGAAAAAGAGGCAACTGGATGAGTTGCAGCTACCCAACATAGAGCATGCATTGTGCAAATGAACAGGGAAGCAGTCAGATGGTATTACTGATATATGGCAGCTGCTTCTTACGGGACAGTCACAGTGATGTATCTCACAAAGCATAAGGCACTTCACCAGATTATTCTAGATGTTCACAGCAGTTATGAAGACTTTCTCCTCAGTCACTCAGTACTTGGTCTCCACGAGGAAGATTTCACCCACTCTAATCTGTTCTGTGTGACTCAAGTCTAATCCATCACAATACCCTCCTGTTTGCAGCTGATGGTGGAAACAGTGGATGTAGCAGGTTATCAAAATAAAATCACTAAGCCCTCTCTCCAAAGGAGCAGAAGCCTGAAAATCACTACATGAGTATTTCACATCTTACATGCTCTCAACTGAAACCTGAGCGTCTGGTTTCTCATCTTTCAGGATGTCTGTGATCAAATACTCCAGCTCTTTACTTCACCTCCAATTCCTTCATCATCTGCAATCCACCCATAAACCCTGCCTCAAGGCTGTAGTAACTTAAACTGTTAGTTAAGGTCTTTGTGCAGCTTGATAGGATAAGGCTTAGCTATCTAGAAGACCTTCAGAGTGAGCACAAGATACCTCTCAAAGAAAGTCACAGCTAAGAAGTTTCAGAATAAAAAATCTTGGTGCTGAGAGATTTCTTTACTTCAAGGAAGTTGAAAATAAGCCTGTGGAAAATAAGGACAGAATAGCTTTGTTTATACCAAATTTTGGCCATGCTTATGTTCAAACTCAAGTCCAAGGACTGCTTCCCCTTGACGGTCATCTGGCAGAGCTGACCCTGCAGCAGGAGGCTGCTGAAGAGTTGCAGAAGCAGCCTCTTGACTGTCTCAGCAGCTGTTGGTGCTTCAGCACAGATTGGCATCCTGGAAATCAGAGATGTGTCTGGAATTTGTAAAATTCTAAGTACTATGAAGCAATTCACTTTGATTGCAGCAGTGACAAAATTAATCCATTTTAAAGAACTGTTCCAGAAAGAAAAAAATGACATTGGCAGCCATGTTGCAATAAGCGCTTCAAGAAAAAAATAGAAGGCTTCTCAGTTCTTAGTTCCTACAAGTCAACACCTATGTAAGATGCTGAACAAACTCAAAGAGATACTGCACTGTAATTTGAAAGTTACTGCAATCAGCAAGGTTACAGCAGCCTACTACAGTCTTTATTGACAGTATTTGACAGTACAGTGGTGCAAAAAATGTGTATCAGGTGTTTTATAGCTCTGTTTTGGAAAAAGCTGCCTGCATGCTCCTATTGCTCCCTTTTTGTACACTTAAACACAGCACAAACAGCTGGTGAAGCTGAGCTCCAATTCTCCCACAAGTGCACAACAGAACAGTGTCCATCTCAGATGAGTAAGTCTATTTACAGTTCCTACAACTTTGGGAAATCCACAGCACCAACTCTGCTATCTGGTAGGCAAACTGCAGAGCCACAGCATCAGCATCTGATGGAAAACAGAGAGTTTTTGATTGTAGTCTTGAAAAAAACAAACAAGTGAGAAACTCCCAATGCTAAATGAAAAAAATAACTTCAAAAGCAAACAATCCCTCCTTTTTTAAAAGACAGTGTCTTCTTTCTGCCACATCACATGCCTGAGATCAATCACAGTTGTAATTATGCTTGGTATTGTCCAATGCATTGGAAGACAGCTCCCAGTAACAAGGAGTTTGCAACCCAAGCTGCTATTGTGTTTTTATCCTATTCCATAAAATAATGGGATACATTGGATTTAATGTGATTTGTATTAAACATGGGTCAGAAACCTTCACAGAGACAAAGAACCATCTTCAAATGTGTTGAAAGCAATCACTACATAATTAATTAACTGTTCCTATTCTTTTACAGGACTTCAGTCTATTCATGAATCTCTGGAGCTGCTCAAACAAATACGGAACACAAAAGGAAACTTGAAAAAAAGAAAATTCAGAAAGATATGAAGAAAACACCATCCAAGTGACCTCCCAGAAGACTGACCACCAAGAGCAAGCCTCGCGGAATTTTAGAGGTGCTCTCTCTAGCGAGAGCCAGCATGGGGTTAAAAAAGTAAACTCTAGTATCTAAAGCCATGAAAAGTTCTACCTTCAATTCATTATATTTCATTCCGTTCTGGCTTCAGCATAAACCAACATGGTAACTTATAGTTGGATGTTTATTTCCACCCCCCGCTTTACAGCAAGAACAGCTGAATAACACTGACTTCCCAGGCAGTGAAATCCATAAGCAATTTTCAATTCCCCAATTCAGTGATGCTTATGTGTCTTTGTATTTTGCTGTGACCTACATTACATAAAATACATGGTTGCCTCAACCTGCACGAATTCATAACCTTTGCTAGTTACAGCAGACTTGTTACTATGTGCCAATTTTGTAGAAGCTATACACTGCTTAAAAATCAGGAGAGCAAGAGTTGTTACCTCATGTTGTTGGATTTTACAGAAGTTTAAATTTAAACTCATCTTCTCTGGGCACTTTTCACTGAGTACTTCAGAACTCACAGAGGTTTGTGGAGTCTTTTTTTCCTATAGTGTATGTTATACAACTTCGGGCTGTATAATTATCTTAGACAAGTAGCTCATCACTGTTTACAGTAAAAGCAAGTTCATGATCTTTTCTGTTGAAAAAAACCACCATACAACTACTTTTTTTTCTAATATGGAATGTTCACAGTTGACAGTAACTCAGCTGGAATCTCTGTGCTGTTGTCGCCTGTCGGTTTTTCTACATGCTAGAAGGTATTCAGGGCTCAGTACTAGAAAAGCCTAGGCTAACCTCACACAGAAGGATTAAGAGGGGCAGGCAGTTGCTTACTGTGCTGCCAGGAGGCTGGTGATGACAGCTTTTCCACTACAGTGGGTGGCACACATACCAAGACCATATGCCAAGGATACAAACCACAGGCTGCAAGAATTTCTCCAGGCTTTTAATAGCAGGAAGCTAAAAAAAGTTACAGCTACTCTTGAGAGTCACATGTCTGGCTTTTGCAGCATTTCCATTTCATATTTGCAGTTACTGATAGTTCAGGGGTATATGACAGCAGCTCTGTGAAGTATAATCAATCTAAATTTAAAGAAAAACTTATTTTAAGGGAAGTGAGAGAATGAAAGTGTGGAAGATAAAGAGAGATTCTTGCTATTCAGAGGTTTTTTTTTTTCTTACCTCCACTGACTAGAAGCCTCAGCCCACTGAGCTGAGTTTTCCTGTTAAAATGAGAGTGGCACACTCTCCAGAGATGAGTGTGTGTGACTTGCACTTCAACTCAGCATCCTGTTTTCGGTAAGCCCAGAAAAACTGGTTCCAAAAGCAAGTGCATGTTCAATGCTGTCCCACTGCACGCTTTTGAAGTGCCCTTTCCTGCCTATAACATGGGATCATATAAGCCATTGTAAGACTCTGCTGGACAGAAATTTTAAGATTTAAACTAGAAAATGGACGACTATCATGACTCCTGTCAACAGAGTGAACATCCTTATGGTAACTTTCAATGGTCAGAGTCATTGCTTTATTTATTTTTTATTTTCATGTACATAAAGTAAAATAACAACATATCTTAAGCACAGTTGTCATGATTCATCCAATTAAGCAATCAGCAGCTGAGTTACCAAGAGATGACAGAAGCTGTCTGCTACCCAGCTCTTAAAATTCTCTGTCAAGAAAATCTGGCATTGCTGGCAGTGGAGTTAATAATTGTACTTCTATGTGTCTGGATGATTCCTTAGGGTTCAGCTTTTATATTGTCCAGATTCTGTACTGCTTTAGTGTGTGGGTCTGAGCTTCATATTAAGGGATGGTACAATTTTCTTCACAGAGTAGGCAGACAAAACAATTCCTTTCCTAGCTTGGGACCAAGGACAACCACCCAAATCTCAGGCCCAAGAGCATAAGCAACGGCGGACTGAAGAGAGAAAAACAAGAAGGATGGGACTTCATAACCTAAAGCTGTAATTGGACAATTAACTCCAATACGCTAACGGACCAGAACTTACAAAAGTGTGAGACATATGACCAGTTGTCCATTTTTGTGACCAATTTGGGTTCATTTTGGGTGCAGCCCTGGCTGGGCTCTTGTACTGCCCAAGGTATATCTGTTGAGGCCTTTTAATAAATACCTACTTTATTCTTTGACTCCATCTAGTCTCTGTTCTAGGTCAGCCTTCACAAGGCATCAGTTCTGGTGACCCAGATGGGACAGAAGGTATCTGGAAGAGCCCTGAACTTAAGAACATCCAGCTCCTGCCAGCACTCCTGGGAGGGGGCCCTGGCTGTGGTTCAGAAGGTATCAGAGCCCAGGAACCCTTGGACCTGACAGAGATGCATGAGTAGATAAAGGAGAATTCTGTTTGCTACCTACGTTAGGGGGGAAATACTCTCTTGTGAATAGTAACAAAGTTTAAGTGGGGGAAAAAACAAAAGTAAATTTCAGAGTTTTCTTTTCAAAATGAATGTGATTTTGTGTGTGTAACTCAACTTGAAAATAACCTACTTTTGTTCAAGAAAAAACAAAACTAAAGACAAGGCTGCAGTTGATGAAACAGAAAAAAAAATCAAACATAACAAACAAAACAGCCCAAACTCTATATATTTCTGGAAGGTGAACTTATTAAAATAAGAGTATTTTGCTTGAGATAGTCCATTCTAGGCACTTGCTGACAATTTCTCATTTAGTTCCAGAGCTCTAACATCTCCATTAGCTTTGGCATTTTCTATAAGCACCTGCAGAGAAAAATAAAGAATGACCTGAGAATATAAGTTTTTTTGTTAGTGTTTTAATGGCAGTCTGAAATGTACTTTCATTCCTGATAGACCATTTCGCTAAAAGATCATCTAACCTATAATCCCCAAAAACATTACACATCAACTTGCTTAAAAGATCCAAACTCTGCACTACAGTGACTGTAATCACTTCCAATGCTCTGTGAAAGTGCCATTGCTTGCTTGACAAGTTTAAACAAGCAGACCTATTTTCCTGCTGACACACACTTGTCTCCTGTATTGTATAAATCTTACCTTTGTACAAATCTCCATTTGCCAAACTGAAGTGTTCTCTGCAGCTGCTTTAAAAAAACTGCCCTTTCCCTCCCCCAGTTGAATTCACACTTCCCTAATTTCTTTTCCACACATCTTATTTGGAGCTTTTCTACTAGGGACCTTAAAAAATGGTCCCAGAGCAACCTAATGCTCATAAGCTCCTGGCACATCTCTTGTAACCTGATGACATTACACACACTGAAAAGGAAAACTATTAAGTAGAACCAAGCAAATCTCCAGCCATTATTTTCATACTCACTAGCAGGGACTATAGATGACTTTGCAGAAACAAGTACAGTGAGAGCATACCAGAATCTTCTGAACTTATTAAATCTAGCTTTTTTTATCTGTGTCTGTGCATGTCTATGCACAGATTTTTGCCTGTATCTTTTTATATGTACCTCCAAATATACTTTGTACTGGATTTCACCACAGAACAGCTGATAATATGGGCAAAAGACCTTATCAACAGTGGCAGCATTGAGGATAGGAGAGTGTATTCAGATTTTGAGGAGAAAAGAAGTTCTCATTATAAGGCAAAATGAATGACACCCCACTTGCACTACATGAAAAAGCTGCATGGACTTGTGAGTTTGATCAAATACATTAGTGAAGTACTCTCAACAGAAACTAATGCAGCATCTACTATGTACTACAAATAATGCATCATTACACATGTAAGTCTTTCATAGAGATTTTGCTGCTCAGATCTTTTGGGCCAGAGACAGGACATGTTCCAGCCATGCTAGAGGGAATTAACATTATTATTGCTAAAATTTTGATTAAATGTCTACTGAAGAATCAACTGTAGAACTGTTCTGAGTTTGGACTAGAGACTTTACTGTTTTATCTTTTCATTACTGCATGGAGAAATGAAAGATATTCAAACAAGCTGGTGTTGATTTCAAAAACTGAAGTATATATGCACCTCAAGAGCAGGTCTGCCAACACCTTCCTAGCCTCCTTCTACCCCACTTCCCAGCTGCAAGTATAATATCAAATGTGAATAGACAGAAGCTCTGTATAAGGTGGACTCTCTTACATCTATTAATTCACAATCATCTTTGGCATACAGATGTTGCAGGAGGTACCAGCGTGCCACCGACACTATGGTTTCTGGATTCGCTGGTTGATAAACAACTCTTTCCAACATTCGCCGAGTCTCCCTGGCAACATAATCAAAACATAATCCAAATAAAATTCAACTGAACAGGCCTCATGGAACATAACAAAGCAAGCAACAATGGCCAGAAGTAATATATGGGAAAGCCCTTATTGCACCTCCTGCAAACAGAGACAAGATGTGCAATTGCAGAAGAGAAGGTAATTGGAATAGAACACTACACAAAGTCTAAAATTCTGTTTGGCTGATACTACCTTGCAATATCAACACACCATGTACCTAACAAATGGATTGTCAAATTCACAGTGCCATTTGAAATCTGGTAAAAACTGGCAACTACATGTAGGGATGTCATATTTATTCACCATCAGCTTTGGTTCTTGTTCTAAGAATTCTGTCCTTTACAGCCAATGTAATATTCCAGTACATTGCTATTTAACAGGCTGTTGAGAAGTTACATGTTTTTGTTTCAAGATTAATTTATTGTTTCAGGATTTTGAAACACCTAGACAGATCAATTAGATCTTGTGATACACTGTTCATCTAAGTTAGTGTCTGGAATTGTAATAAGACAGATTTTAATTAAGTTTCTATCTTAATTTTATTGTAAGTGACAACCATCACAATCATATTAGGAGAGACAACAAAAAATGTAAGCCAGTTTCCTAGAATTATCTACAAAAGAGGTGAATTATTGAACAAAACCATACCAAATCCTCTAATTTTTCACAGCTAAAGCTAAAATACTATCGAAGACAAAATGGACATAGCAACCAAATACACAACACAGGAAGATTTCAAGAACCCCTTCCCTAAATGCTTTCCCCCTTCCTCAAAAAGCCACAATGTCCACCTGGCTGTTCAGGAATGGGCATGAACTTTCACTTTGAGCCAAATTTAGGATCAAAATTAATCCTAGCAGTAGTCATAGCAATGATATCTGTTTCCACTGTGCTATTTTAGAAGATTTCTGAGAACGTGTAGTCTACCTGATGAATTTATTTAGATAACATGCTTTTAAAATAAAAGTTGTCTTACAGCCATTGATGTTTTTTATTGGGTGTTTTTTTTTTTTTTTTTTACAAATAATGGAAGATTTGGCTGCTTCCCACATTACTAACCCCTTCCCCCCTCTCCCTTTTATTAGCCACACTATTTCAAGAATTAATTTCTGCTTTCAAGTTTCTTTAAGATTTTGAAGATAGATCAGCAGATAATGACCACTTGTATTTTTAGACACTGTATTCCACTGACAACAGATCATGCATACCTTGCTCCCATTTTGCGATTATACTGTAGCAGGGCTTGAAGCAGAGCTGCCAAGGGGCAAGGAGAAAGTTTCAAAGCTTCAGTTGTTGCCTCCTGAACCAAGGATGGCCAGTGTTCATTTGGGACATTAGCCTATTATAAAAGTTAAGAATAAAAGAAAGAGAATAATAATAAAGAAATTTTAAAAAATAAAGAGAAGAAAAAACAGGGGGAAAATTACTCCATTGTAGCATATTTGTAACTCTCTAGAAAGTAGGTTTAATTCAAGCTGTTCTGAGAAGTATTTGACAGGTTAGAAAGACATTTGTTAAAAAAACCCAGACTAACAGTGGCTAGAAGTGCCCAGAAAAGTCATATTAATGTATTTAGGATCAGCTTTGCCAGCATTCCCCCTGCTAGTTTATGCACATAGTCTTTGTTTTTTCATACAAATTTTAGTAGTGCTTCAGAAATCTTTGTAAATCTTCATACCACATATAAAAATATTCTAGAATGTAGAATCTATCGCCAGAAGTGACATAATTTTTTTACCAGAAGTCAAAACGAAGTCCTAGACTGTAATGACCTAACAGAGCAACTACTGAGCAAAGCCATATATCTTAAGAATATAAGCAAAGCAAAGAAAGAAAAACTAGCTTTAGAAAAACCTTATTGTCCCCATTGTATTTGGATAGCATTCAAATTACTGTACTTGAAAGGGTGACCAAATCTTTACTTGGAAGATAAAACTGGGAGACAAGCAATTTTCAAATACAGAGCTTTCTTGGACCTGAGCAAGTTTATCACCAGGCTTTTATACATTTCATGAAACCAGTGCAGAAGTGCCAAAAAATATTAACTCATCAGCTTCTCTGTTCACTTAAAATATAAAGATAAAATAATCAAATTCATACTAATCACATTTTTAAACAAAGTCTTTGTTTATTCTCAGACAATTCAAGCCAGCCCTTAAAGATATAGTATTCATCAATTTAGATGGTATCTTGAGACCTCTGAGAGCTTTTAGAAGCAGTAAAAAACAAAGCAGACCACTAAAAACTGACAGAAAAGCAGCAGGAAAAAACTGCTGCTCAACAAATTCTGCTTTTGGAAGTAATGGGCTTGTGAGAAAAACTGAGGACTTCTCTTCTCTTCCTTCCCTTCCCCAAAAAGGAGAACATTTTTGCAACTTTATCCTCAGTAAATCTGTCTTTTCTTACATAGGATATATGGGGGTTACTTTGCCTAATTTTGATTACAGCTGCGTCATTAATTAATTTGTGAAAAAGCATTAGCCAAGATCACAACAGTATCTGCATTTTACAGTAGACTTTAAATTCTGGTAGTGCACTTCAAGTTTCTAGAGTGACACTGCTTGAAGATAATAAACACTTGCCAAGACCCTGAGATATGTTCACTTTGCCCCCCAGTGCAAGGAATAGAGTACTTTTGTTTATTCCACAATATACAATTCCCTTAGATTGTTCTTAAATTTCAGTGCAAAGCATCTTATCTGGAAATGACCATACAGCATAAAAATACATGAAATATGACTGACTGACTTCTCCAAGCACCAGTAAAGAAAAAACATCTGTTGAGGCAGTTGTCTGAACAAGACATTGGTCATTTGAAGGATACATCAATTTGGATGATCAAACTATAACTGTTATAGCCTTACTGAGCAAATGAGCCCCTTTGGCACAAAGTGGTTCTATGTGATTATTACATTGCAACCTCTCTTACAAAGACATGTTCTAAGAATACTCCACTGCCCCTTGATGTCTCATTTTATTCTCTGGCTGGCATTCATAAAACATAGAGTCATTTCAACAGGGGCATCATCTAATGACTACAGAAGCCTTCTATCCCACCAATTTCTGTAAAATCATGCAGTAATGTTATATTGGTTATCCTACCATGCAGATTTCCAGTGCGAGCATAGCTAGCCTGAGCAGACTAGATAACTTCCCATTCCAGCTGCCCTGCTGTGATGCCAACTGCAGACTCTTTCTGTAACACATCTCTGCTCCAGTCATCATTCTCTGAGACTGATATATTTTCGCCAGCCACTGAAAATAAACATCCAACAAAATCAGTTATGGAGTCACCAAAACACACATCCATTAGGTAATACCATTTAGTCCAATTTATGAGAATACCACAGCATATTATTAGTTGACATCACGCATCCAGTCTTCGTTCCAACAACATACTGTGCATTGCCCTGCAGAAAAATTAGTCAGCTGCAGAGCTGGCAGTACACCTCACTACAGTAACTTATTTTAAAAGTTCCCTAGCCCACTCATAGGCTTTTTTTGATAGGCTCACTCAGCTGCTGCCTGCTCTGCCAGCACAAGATGTCCTGGATTTCCTCATAAAGAAAAGGAAAAGGATTCTAGCTTCTCTATCTTTAATTCAGTAGTCATCACACATTTTTTGAAGCAGATGAAGCCATATTTGAAAAATTTTAACATGTACATGATATACATGAAGATGTGCAAGCCATATTTAGAAATATTTTTTGCTGTATCACCAAGTAAACAAAGTAATTCCCTTGCTTTTGAGCAAAGGCCTCTAGACTTTTCCTAGCAAAGGACTGCAGGGTGTTAGAGGAGGCAAAAATGTTTTCTGGTGCACAGAAGTTACTACCAATTACAAAGAGCAACACATTGGAAAGCACTAATTAGCACTAGTGAGATTGTGCATTCTTGACATCAAGCTGCAGGTCTGCTTTTTAGAGTAAAACATTTATTCATGCGAAGGCTTCCCTCAGCCTCAGCTCTTTGCAGCTGAAGATGTCTATCACTCAAATAAAGAATAGAACCCCCATGCAAAGACACAATGGCAGCTTTGCCAAATCTGCTTTTCTCTATTTTCCTGACAAGTCACAGTACAAAGAGTAGAACAGCCATCAGAGCAGCAGTTCAGCAGCACTCTTAAATTCCACATAACCATTTAGACAAAAGCCAAAAACTTAACCAGAAAGAAAACTTAATGACACCTCTAATGCAGTAAAACTGTAAGGCACAACAATTGATATACCAAACTCACAGCAAGTCTAGAGACAGAAAACATAAAAACATACATTTATCCACTAAGAGCAAATGTAGCAGCCAAGTTTTTCAGAATGCTACCTAAGCCCTGAGAAATACTTCCCTTAATTCAAGACTAAAAAGATCTTCATCACAGTTATCTTATCTGTGGCCTGGATTAAGAAGACCAAAACAAATCATCCCTTCCCACTTCCCACATCATGTTCACTCATTTCACTTATTCTCCCTGCTTGTAAGGAAGATGACTTGGCTATGAAAGGGATGCTTGAAGAATGTACACAAACCCTAATTAATTTAGAAAATGTTATTAAAAAAGAGGATACAATAATTTCTAGTGTGCCCCCTATTTTGCAAAGTCAACCTGAATGAGTTCTATATTCAGAAAGATGAAGTCTCACAAATCACAGAAAAATGCATCAAAAAGCATCTTTACCAGAAATAATGCTCCTGGTGTTTCTGAAAAGAAGAGGATCTGCAGCCTTCTAAGAAGAGAGATCATGATCTGTACAGCAGTCTCACACTGATCTTCTAAGAGTGAAAATAACTTCACTGAATCTTACCACAAGCAGGGTTTTATTTTATCAATGGGCAGAGTAGCATCATAGATCCTTCATCTACATAAAGGACTCTAAACGTTCATGTGATTTTTTTAAATGATGTGCTACTTACATTGGTAAAGACAGATAATAACTGAAACAAAGTATTTTACAAAGTAAATTTAACGAAGTAGATAGAAATATATTTAGATTTAAGTGAAATGTGCTACTTAAGTTGTAAAGTTTAAATTTTTTTTTTATCTACAATTCATTTTGGCAAGCCAGACAAACTGTAAACTAAACTCAACTGTAAACTAAAAAGCAGTTGTTAGAAAATGAACATATTTGGTGTTGCATCACCAAAAGGATCTCTTGGTATGTGTGAGACTTCTCAGACTGACTCACAGAAACAGCATATGATGTGAGATTTAGCACTTTTGTGTCAGCTAAAAATGATTACTCATCATGCCACGGAAGGGAATTACTGAACAATTTTACCGGGGGTGATTCTCTGCAGTCAACTTACTGAAAAGAACAGTGACACCTGAAGTCAGGACATTATGGAGAAAGAGACTAACTCAGGTTTTCAGACCCTTAAATAAGAAATTGTGTATTACTACAACAGGAAACCCTTTACTTCCATTTATTCTTACGGGTTATGAAGTATTTCATTGGTCTCTGCTCACATGTCAAATCACAGACCCCTAAAGACAGGGATTCCAGGCATTTATCTCAAACTTTTAATTCTCTCCACGTCTACTTGGTCTTACTAGCAGTCCTTAGTATTTCAAGTTCTATAGAAGCTAACATCATGTTTCAACTTTGGAACAAATAGAATTTAAGCTGTTTTTTCTGTCAATGACTGTCAGCAGATAAATGAAATCCAGCAGTGAAACAAATGCTCACCCTCTGACAGCAGGTGTGAGGGTGGCACACCAGTCAGAGAAAAGATTCACACTTACTTGCCAGGCTGCAGCTGAGGATGAACTGGACATGACTGTCTTGCGAAGTTCCTCCAGGATGTTGTCTGGAAGTTCTTTGTGAGACTGCAACAGCTGCTTACACTGAATTTGTCTCAAAAGCAAAAACAGAGCTGGGTGCTCAGGGCAGTTTTTTAAACCCTAAACACAAAACAGTCAGAATTATCATTCTCCAATATCAAGAATACTTAGATTTTCCATTCTATTCTTTATAGAAAATAACATTGAAAGCATTCTCAGGGTGCTTGAAACATAGCATTTTTCTCCTCCTTTGCACAAAAGAGTACTCCAGGAATTGACCCATTTTTTATCTCCTCAAAATACATTTGAAATCTAAGCTCAATTTTGTACATTTCCATAGGCTTCTGAAAGACAGCTCTCACGTGGTTTGACAATTATTAAAAATTTTGGGCCTATTAATATAGGCAAAAACCTGTCTTGAGGCTAAAAGGGGCTTCAAGCAATTTCAGTTCTCCCAGATAAGACACTATATTTTCACTGGAACAGAAGCACTTTACTAAAGATTTCCTATTCAGTAACAGCAGGTATCCAGAAAGTATTACTTTGAACCAACACAAAAAAGCAAAGACAGAAAACTAGCTATCTGTTGCTTTACTCTGCTCAGGTGAAGCATGTGAAGATTCTGCAAACCTCACTGCACGTTATTTTCTGTGCTGAAGTCGCAAGACTTCCAAGAATTCTGACTCAAAACAGATTTGTTTTAACAAACAATACTTGTATTTTTCACACATTTTTAAACGAAGTATATTGCTTGTGAATCCTTCACAATTGAATGACAGCAGTATCTGACTCACCACTCCCAGTCATACTGCTTTCTGAGACTTCTGGGGTCCAAAACTACCACTGAGAATTTGTGGTACTAGGGAATGCTATCCTTTTTTCTTCACTAATTGCAGACACTGACTGTCCTCTCCCCAGGCTATTTAATCAAACAAAAACCAAGAGAATACAAGCAAAATCCACCAAAAACCTTCACCCACACCAAAACTGGGGGAAGGACAGATCTTGTATGTCTCAAAATCTCTGATCATTGTTCATATGAGGCAGGCCAGTATACAAGTTGTCGAGAAAAGGAAAACATCTCACCAAGAAAACAGAGATGTAAGAAAGTACTTCTTCATGAAAACCAGCATGTTCAATCAATCTGCTTGTCTGGTTTAGGTTTGTTGTCGTTGGTTTTTTGTTTTTACTCTCACTTTAATGAAATATACCAAAAAACAATGATCACAATTGCATGTGATTAGTAATTTTCCTTAATGAAAATCAGGGATGTGTGCTTTTTTGCTAATCTTCTGCCAAGTCTTCTGCTCATTAACACCTTCTTAAATGTTGTTAACAACCCAGTTCCCTTCCACAGCTGTATTGCAGCAAGACCTCTCTGTTTAATAATTAAACTTGCAACAGACATCAGCTTTATCACACACACACTACTTGTTTCAACTATTAACACAGTTCTGCTGCTTCAAACAGTATACTGGAGAGGGGAGAATATGTCAACAATCAGTTCAGTTTGTCAGAGCATGGTGCTAATACTGCCAGAGTTGAAGGTTTGATTCTCATACAGGCCATTCACTTAAGAGCTGGACTTGATGATCTTATCTTTATGGGTCTCTTTCAACTCAGAATATTCAGTGATTCTGTGAACTATTGTATTTTGTAGCTCCAAGGGAACAGACAGTTGCTAATTCAAACATTACCTTACTGTATAATGCACAAAAATAATGGCTTCTATACAATTCTACCACAATCTGACAATGTGACACCATCATACCTTGTTACAAAGAGCTTCAGCTTCTGACAGTTTACCAGTCTCCTCTAGACTGGTTATAGCTTGACACAGACACCAGTCTTCCAGAGTGCGGACATAATTATGTGGAAGGTTACTTTCTCCAGCTGTCAAGACAGACAACATGCTTAAACAGATTAGTATTTATGCTGTAGTACAATACCACGGTCGCAGGTTCTAGATATCTTAAGGGAGAACTTTTATGAGTTTTAATGTGACATGGCTCCCTTCATGAGTAGGAACATTGAAAGATGGCACAATCAAAAGCATGAGGGAAAATAAGCATACACCATTTGAGATAATGGTTTGAGATAATTCAAACATGGAATTTTAATTCCAGTTTTCAAAACACTATGGGCACTGAGCAAGAATGAGTATCTACTGGAAGAGTTGCAGAACTCAAAATTACTTTAGCCTTTTCAGTTACTGCTGCTGCAATGTAATACATCCACAGCTTTCATGGATGTAGGCATCAGAGTTCAGAAATACTATTTTAGAAAACCATTTGAAGCTTTGCAGGGGAAATCTAAATCTAACTATATATTAGAATTTAACATGTTTTTTTGTGTAAAATACAATTACAACTATTGAATAATTACCACCATTGAGTAATTCTCAGCCTATTTGCAAGTTCAGAAGAGTATTGCAAGCTTAGATAATTTCATTTCGCTTTTTTAAAATGAAACACATGTTTTAAAAGGAAACTTATAGCTTACTTTTGGCTGAAACTGTAGACACAAGTGTCATCTCTAGACCGGTTCGTTTCGGTTCAGTGTTGTTTAGACAGACAACAGTGTTTTCAGCATGACAGGCTGCCATTAGCACTGCCCAAGCAGCAGGATTATCTAGAAAAGAATGGTCAAAGGGAACTCACGCCCATTCTAAATATGCCGATAGTTCACATAGAATGGAATTTACCAGATAAAGCATAAAAGCATACCTATCAATGGAACCATACACTGTAGATACGATACCAACAAATAAGAGAAGTAATTGAGCTCAAACCAAGGAAGGTGGTAACTACTTGCTTCTAACTAGTAAGATTAATCAGATTATAAAAGGAAGATACTGTTCCTAAAGCCAACTAATATATTTTTCACAGATAACTTAAGTGTACTAAAGCTGACAATTTATTTTTGACTATACAGATTAATCTTAGCTTTCACCGAAGAGTTGTAACAAAACACAAAGTGACAGACTCAGTCTGTTCTGTCCACCACCATGAAAGTAACAGCAACAGGTGGCTACTTCCACTACCAGCTAACTCCTGTGTCAACTTCACCTTTAAATAGCCCTGTGAAGAATACCTACTACTCTAAGAGCAAGATCTAACAAAGAAAAATGTAAAGTATGCTGCTTTCAAACAGCAGTCATATACTCATATTTCTTGTAGGAAAGTAATTGACATTATTTTAACTTGCAAGCCAGCCTTATGCATCAGAGCAAAATGACTCTAGAAGAAGCAATGTTTTAGTATTTCACTATCAAATACAAATTAGGAATTGAAAACCCCACCAGGCTTGCACTTCATAAGATAAAGGAAGAAGATTATTTAGTAAGACAACAATAGAGGTCTCTATTGCTCATAACCCACACATTTTAACAGAACCTTTCTAATCAAAAATCTCAAGGTAGATGAGTAATTCTTTTCTGTCTGGTGTTGCATACTGAGGGAACATGTTTTTCAATTTTGTCTAGCATACTAAATAATACTTATATCTTTTCCTGTTGAGAGATTAAGAAATTGCTCATCATTTAGAACAAGCCTTAAAACCCAGTGATATTTTTCTTATTGTTTGGCTTAATTCCCATTCCACTAAATTTGGAACAAAACTGACAATTTCCACTCTAAGCATTTTCCCCAAAAGATACGTGGATAACCCTAAACAACAAATCAACCCAACAAAAGCAGATTTTACTTTAATCTAGTAATTTTTGGTTCTGATGGATGAAAAAACAAAGAATCGCTACTGTGTTTGAGAACAAGAGTAACCTGGGCAGACATGGATGGCCTTCTGAATATTTTTCAGAGGATTGTTTTTCTTATCTTCTAACATGTGACATCCTGCTACCAACTGATTAACTGCAATATTCAGCAGGACTTCCTATAAAACAGAACATGAGAGTTACATAACACTGTAAGTGATCAGACATAATTAATTTTAGGACTTTTTATGGAATTGCAAAATCTGCATTTTACGAAAAGCACACCTTTCTACAGTTTACATCAAGTGTATGTGCGACACTTCCTGCCAAAGCTCCTCCCTGCAAGATTAAGAAAACAAACAATTAATTTAATTACATGGCTAATTAATTTTATGCAAAATATAATGCCAAAGTATTTTTATCTTTGTTATTCACAAGTACAATATTTGCACAAGGAGGCAATGTTCTTGTTTCAGCATGATCCTTTTATAAAAAATTAGCAAGAGACATTCCAGATTAGAGTTTATCCATATGATTGATTTCTAATTTCAGCCTCATATTGAAAAGGTTTGTTTTCAGGTGATATTAGCATAAATTAAGACAAAAAGTATTTATTTGGAGGAAAGCTAAAAATAAGCAGGAAAGTGGCAAAAATCCACTGACTAATGTGAAAAGTGAAGATGACTACATTAACCAAATTAAACACAGGTTAATCTTTATATATTTATTTATATAAACACATCTCTATAAAACTAAAGAGAATTATACATAGTATAGCATTTTATTGTTATCATAATTCTAGCAGATCTTTCCTCTAAGTTTACTTCAAGAACCATTACCTCATGGAAGATGCAAATAATGGTATATAAATTCAGTATGTAGCTGTGCATTATTTTAAATGTAAGCCTTAAATTTTCCTATTAACTGGTGAAAGTCCACACACTGAAGGGTGGGGTGTTTTTTCAGTTAAGAAACAACACAGACTACTTGGAATGTAAACAGCACATGTATATTACACTTACTTTCGACTTTTTGGATGCATACAGTGGAACTACTCGAGACAGAAGAGACCAAAGGGCAGAGTTATCAGGGTAACTAGGGAAAGAAAAGGGTATTAGACTGTCTGGTTTAGATATGTACCCGGTCCTTCCAGGACTCAGTAGGCACTTACTATAAATATCAAATAGAGCTTTTTCTACTAAGAATACAATGCAATGTATTAAAACATAGACATGGGTAAAAACAAACAACACAACATTGAAACTGCTATCTAAATAAATAAAATGTACAGCATGTATATCAATATTCATTGGAAGAAAACAAACTTTTGGGTTACAGGTCTTGTCTTCATACTACGAAGCACAAATTTTTGTTATAGCTGGAAAAAAACAATTGCATGAAAAAACACTTTGAGAGACTATGATGTGTGCCTTCCTGAAAGGCTCTGAATGCTACAACTAAGCAAATCAAATTTAAACACAGTCATTTAGCTAATGGCACAAACAGCTTCAAAGGCTGCTAAATATCAAATAAAACCCCAAGGGACTTTTCTAGGTTGAAGGTTATGCCACACAGGATGAAAACTGCTTTCACAGAAGAGTAAACTAAACTACCTATCAAAAAAGCCCCCAAAACAAAATCAGAAAACAGTGAATAAGCTATGAAACTTCTGCTATTTGATTCCATAAATAAGAAAGCAAGCTTGTCAGCTAAAGGTACAACCTTACGTGAGGACTTCATCTTTGAAAATGAATTTTTGTTAAAAAAAAAAAATTAGAATAATGATTCAAAGAAACAGGTTTGCTTTCTCTTCAATGCAATCAATGCATTTACAAGGCAATTTAAAGGAAGACAAACTATATACCTGTGTATTGCTTTGGAGACTTCCCTCTGGACTGCCACATTTCTACCTTGCAATGCATAAACAGCAGACGCAATAAGACACCTCTCATAAATCCCATCATTCCCTTTTTCATGCTTCAGTAATTCTTTTAGGGCTGCTGTTGCAAGTGTTGCATCCTGCTTTACCAATCCCAGTGTGCACAAAGCCTTCAGACTTTCTGTACTAGGTTCCTTTAATGAGCTGTTGAACCAGAGAGAGGGAAAGAGACAACTATTTTGGAATGTGATGTTTCTTTCCTAAGCCATTCACTACCCCTTTTTAAAACACAAACATATAACATCATTAGAAACTCTCATTGTTCATGTTTATGACAAAAACAGAAGCCTGCACTTATTTACAAGATGTAGGAAATACCAGTTTCCTAGCCACTAACCATAAAAGTGTTATGTAAAATAATGGTGAAAAAAAATAGTGAAATATAGTAAAAATATAGAAAAAATAGTGAAAAAAAATAGTGAAAGTAATGGACTTTAACTACATTAGTAACTTGAGTCTTCTGGTAAAATGGGTGCTGCACTGCTACTACTAGAGCTCTCTACAGACAGAGAGTTGCCCCCGGCAGGTGAGATGGTAACTGTTAACCTGTAGCTACTAGGAGGCTAACAATGATGCACAGGCTATTAGCCCCCACAGATTTGAAAAATAGTAAGCATTCACCACTTAATTGCACAACTAATAGAGATCTGTTTCTTTTCATGGGAAAGCTACAGGATTTTCCTGGTCTACGTTGCTGGGAACACAATCATTTCTGAGATTTTTGACTACTGAAACTGAAATTATTTTCACGGGTCATTCAGAGTTCATACAGCTAAAGAAAAAAACATTGCCTAGAGTCTAGGACAACTACAAAGTAATACTTTCTTAAAAGATAAAGTTTCTAAAACTTCAAGGATGCTAGACATCTAAACTGCTCAGCCCTTCTACTCAATACAGAATGTGAAAGAGACAGATCATGAAACAAAACCAGACGTATCACATGAATAAGTACACCGCATTAATATTCACTTTTATGCTGCAATACATAAAGAAAATATCCACCTGAGTTCCCACAAAAAAGAAACTTGAGGATTTAATAGTACAATAAAATATCACATTCTGATTGTTTCTCCACTCACCATTTAAACAGCAGAGTCTTTGCAGCATCCACTTTGTTCAGTTTATATTCTATCATTGCCAAGGCAGTCAGGACATGTGCTTTATCTTCTTCAGACTCAGCAACAGACAATGCTTTTTCATAGGCTGGTAAAAATTCAAAACTCAGAATTGAATGAGGAGAAAAAACACAACCTTTGTAAAGCCTTTAGGATAGCTCGATATTAGAACAGAGAGACACTTCAGGTTCAGATTCACTGTGTTTTCCCACCTCAAATCTTAAACAGAAGACAAAAATAAGTTGACCAAGACTTTGGAAGTAACTATGTTTGCAAACACCAGATTTACTATTTAGAGCCTGGGAGTTGTTTAACACATAGCAAGTAGAAACAGAAATGAAAAGCAGCACTGGGCTATTCAGAAAAACCCTGCAAGAACATGGTATAAATACTTCCCTGTGATAGTTCATTTACAAGACAGTAGTTTAGATGGGCACACTCATTCCAAATACAATATAAAATTATTTAAAACACCGAGCTGACTGTTCCTTTGTGGGCACTTATACTTCTACACTGATTATTGCATACATCTTTTCATGAAGTTGCACATTTCAGAAGTGTGGAACATGACAGTACAATTACATTTACCACTAAAGCTTAAGTGCTTTGAACAACGCATTAATCTCTTATGACAGAATCATAGAATAATTAGGGTTGGAAAGGACCTCTAGAGTTCAACCCCTCTGCCACAGTAGGGCCACCTACAGAATGTGACACAGGACCTTTGCAGGTGGGTTTTCAATATCTCCAGAAGGGAGAAACTCCACAACCTCACTGTGTAGCCTGCTCGAGAGCCATCCTCAATGTAAAGCTCTTCCTCATGTTGAGATGGAGCTTGTGTTTTAGATGATGTCCATTACACCTTGCCCTGTTGATGGGCACCATTGCGAAGTAGCTAGCACAATCCTCTTGACACCTGCCTTTGAGACATTTATATTGATATCACCTCTCAGTCTTCTCTTCCCTAGACTACAACTGATTCTTCCAGAAAAATAATTTAATTTGAGAACAAGGGAGGCTCATAGAAAAACAGGAATCTGTGAATGGATAAGAATCATACACTTGAAGAAATTTATTTTTCCTTACTACACTTGAGTGATACTAGAACCCTATTAACAGCCTAATGATTTGGAAGGGACCCACTAACATCATGAAGTACAATTACGCAGGACACTTCAAGATTCACACCATGTGCCTAGACCACTGTCCAAAAGCTTCTTGATCTGAAGATAACATTGGTGCTGTGATGACTTCCCTGAGGAGCCTGTTCTAGTACTCAATCACCCTCTGGGTGAAAAATTTTTTCCTGATATTCAATCTAAACCTCCCCTGACTCAGCCTCAGGTCATTTCCTAGAGTCCTGTCAATGGTTGTGAGACTGCCCCTTCACTTCCTCATGAGGATGAAGACCATAATGAGGTCTCCTCTCACTCTCCTCTTCTTCAGGCCAAACAAATCAAGTGACTTCAGCTGCTCCTCATAAGGCTTCCCCTCCAGATCCTTCGCCATCTTCACAGCCCTCTTGTGGATGCTCTTTAATGTCTTTCTTTTATTGTGGCGCCCAAAACTGCACATGGTACTCAAGATATTAAAATAGTTGTGGCATTTGTACTTACACATTAGGACTGAAAGAGCAAAATACTAAATGTTAGCTAGGTTGGTTAGACAAACAAATTTTGTTAAGATTAACCTCAAAATAAATGTTCCATAATGTTCTGAATTTTACCTTTGATACTTTCTTCTAAGAGTCCTTTCTTGAAGTAAGCTAAGGCTAACCCCACAATGCCATCAAACTCTGTTAGGGGTGTTGATGTGTAAACTTCAATGGCCTCATCGCACCGCCCAAGAGTACTGTGAAAAAAAACCCCAGTCACTGGTAGGAAGGATGCAGCAACAGCTGCTAAAGTTCAGACAACCTGTCCTTGAGGACCAGTGTCCTCTATTCCACAGTAGTTTCAAGCAGACACCTAGAAAAGTGCAATATTAGGACAACAATGTGCAGTATTTCCCACCCTTTCCCAGGTATAGCAGTTACTCTGTCCAACTGTTTGTTGCATGAAGAACAACTGATAGGAAGAAGTCCTCCACATTGACACGACAGCTGTATACAATGTAAATGACTTAATGGTCATCACAGTGCAGGGGGAGAAAACAGAGAAGAAGAAACATGCAAAAAGCAAATCAAGCTTTTTTTTGCAAAAAAGCAAATCATGCACACAGAGAAAGATTACAGCATTCTTGTTGTAGGACCACTATGGAAAGAATAATACAGGAATTCTGTTTATTAGAACTGCTTATCAGTTACTAGATATTTGATCTTGTGTGAGTTGCACACATGAAATAACACACATACAGCTTGGATGTGAGATTTCAGGAATCTAAAGAGTTGCTTCTAAAATCTTCCCTAAAGTTAATGAATTACCACTTTGTCACAGGTTAGAAGTTTCAGTGTCATGTACAAGAATATAAAAGGGTTCCCTAGAGAGCTAACAAATATTTAATTAGTAGACCTTGAGCTATCTCATATCAAAGAGAAATCCTAAAGTCTGCATACTTATGTCCTGCTTATGTCCTGATCCAGAAGGCATCATGAAGGGAACTTAGAATTGTGAGTAGGACTACAGTTAGAGGGGTTCATCAGCAGAATGACCACACACATGTACACAACACCTCAACCTCACATGCTTCAGGTTGTGAAAGTCAATACAAATTCAACGGGTAGGTAAAAGGGCTTTGGAACATAGCTTGAAGCAACAATTTTATTCAGACTAAGCCTATTACATAGCTTAAGGGTCAAGATTGTAAAAAAAAATAAATTTCAAAAAACCACTACAGCTTACTGTGGAGACAATATAACAGCTACATTATATAGACTACATTAAGACATGTTAGTACCAAGCAAAGGATAAGGGAATCACTGATATGTTACAGTTTGTGAAGACATACAGCAATTCCTTCAAATATGATTTTTTTTTTTTATTTACATTACCCGTTTCTGGAGCAAATACAAAGTTCAGTCAAATCTGTCTACAGTTAGGAATAATGTTTAATAGATTATTTTTAGCAACCATCTTTCACCTTAAGCCTCACCATATTTTGTACTGTTACATTCACTCCTCCAAAGCTGAAGTTAGGGGCTCAGAAAGTCAACAGACACTTACCATAGTGACCTGCCATAGTTTTGCATTGCTGTATTGTATTTCTCAGTATCCTCTGAGTTTTTCAGAAGTGAAGCTGCCCTAAAATTAACCACAATGAATGTTACTTATCATCTGACTATAAGATGCGTATTTTGAGAACAGTTTTCAGAGAAAATGGACAACTGTTTTATACAAAAGCTTTTCTATGATAATTAAACATAAACAGAGCCTATTTTAATTCATCAACAAACATGTTCACCAAATACCGTTTAATTTGCCATCTTCCCCTCTTTGAAAAGAAGAGACAAGAAAAAATAAAAAAGAAACCAAAACCAAACCAAAAGGCCAACCACCTCCATTAATTAGAGTGGGATAGAGAATAAAGCTAAAACTAAGCTTGCCTTCTTCAATTTCATTTAAATCCCACACAGTGAGTTAGTTAATATAATGATAAGACAAACAAGTCTTAGGACATCTTTACTTTTCCAGTTCTGTGTTCTGCCTTTCCACATTTGGTATTGGTACATCCATACACTCACCCCTACAATACACTTAGTTGAAATGTACTATTGAACAGAGAAAGAAAAGTTTATCTATGGAAAAGAAAAACCCTTAGGTTTTTCAGATGGTGCTTGGAAAAGAAGTCAAGGAGCTTCTCTAAGCTTTCCAAGGGTATACAGTTTACCTCTCATAGGCATAGGCTGCCTGCTGTTTTAGATGCAGATACTCATTCAAAAACCCAAACATAGTGAAAGCAGAAGCATCATCTGGATTTCTTTCTAGAAAATCAGAATTGACAATGTAGGAAAACAAGATCAGTAAGCTGTGAAAAAGCATTACAGAAACATTGCTACATCAAAGCTACCGTACATGCACTGAACACTTTGCCAAATGCTTCTGTCAGCTGGTCATGAGAATTTTGACAGGCTTGCAGGCAAATACAGAAGGGACAGATGACCCCAAACAAGACATCAGGTTGGCTCAATTTAAAATATTATGATGTACCATTAATACATAATGCAGTCAATATATTTTAAGTTTTTCAGGCAGATTTTTTTAAATGAAATGGGGAAGTGTTCATCTTGCATTGACTCTAGTAAAATATTAGTAGAATCTTACGTTTTATTCTTATTACACTCTGAAATAATTCTGTGCAATGTGCTATAGCACAACCCTGCCAGAGTAGGGAGATAAGACCAGATGACCATTATGGTCCCTTCCAAGAATAGTAATTTTGTCATTTTTAATTAATTGCTAAGGCACAAATTCGTCAGCTGTCTTCTCATCTCAGACTAGTAACTTTTCTCCCCAAACTAGGGAGGAAGGCTCTCCAGAGTCCCCTTAAGAACAAGGTACAAACAAATAGTCTCACATTCATCTCATTTACTGTGAGATGTATTTTCTAGCTCTCAAAAGTCAGCAACAGATTACTCAAATGATTTCTTTACAGGAATACTTGCAGATTAATGAACATCTGCATTTGCTCTATCTGCTTTCCAGGCTAGACATATCCAATGGGGTGGCTGGCTTGGAATCATGCACTAAATCAGAGTCCATCACCTGCTGAAGGTTAACAAAATCATATGCTTGAAATTATTGAGTTACATAGCATACAGCAACAATCCTCTGCCAAGCTTCACATCACAGAAGCAGAGGATGCGGTCCCTATCTTCACTTATGCACACAGACACATGCAAAGGGAGTCTGAGTGCAAACACCCTATGAGAAGCATGACAAGGCTCTGGTCCCTATTTTCATTGGTCTTTGAAAGAGCTAGAAGGAGTAACCAGACAGAACCCACATCCATTTCTCTAGGGAACCCATTTTCAATGACGAAAATTGGTCAATGGTCTGCTTATCCTGTTTCAGTTAGTTTACAGCTAAAATGCCTCTCCCCAACTCAGCCAGACCTCTCTTGCCCAGAAATAGTACCTACTGTGTATCTATTAGTTCTGAATGCATCTGTTAGGCGTGACAGGTTAGAAAGGTATTTAAATTACCTACCTGTGTATTTGCTCAAGACCACTTGGGCTGCTGGTACGGCATTAAGTTGAACAATGTTGTACAGATACAGTACAGTGTTTCTGTTGTCTTTATCCTGCAGTGTTGAACATACCCAGTGGGCATAGCCTTTTGCTCCCTCAGCCTCAAGAAACAAACAGACATCCCCCAAAATAGAAATCATTAAGCCTGCTCAAGATACAGCAAAATAATTGCAGATCATAATAATTCTAATTCTAAGTTTTAGGACAGAGTTTTGGCTAAAAATCTGCATCAGTGTTAAGCAGCAGAATATACCAAATTGAATTACTCCATACATACTTTTAACTTGCCATCTAAGCAAACCAAATTCTTACGCTTTCATATAATGTGCTGCATCACTATACAGACAATAGGCAAAAAAAAAAAAAGCGCTATGAAAGAGTAAGTCCTCCACTTTTTTAGAATACGGGATCCTGGCAGTATCCTTGCTCTCTACAGAAATATTTTATGCCTTTCATCTCTGTCCAGTTCTGTGGAACATGGAGAATATTTCTTCATTCATGACTTAGAGGTAATTTCGTGAATCCTTGGGACTAAAGAATTTTATAAAGTAACTGTCTGCTATACAGTACCAGCATAAGTCAGCAACAACATAGAAGGCAGACAATTTCATCTGAAACATGACTGTAGGAGTTTCACTACTCAAGACATGCCTATTTAAAAAAAAATATCTCCTAAGTAGAGAGACTGGATATACCAAAGCTTCAGAACAAAACAACTATTATACTTACATGCATACTGAGTTCAGTTGTGTGCCTGAAGAGATCCATGGTATCATAGCTGCCTACAGTCTCTGCAATAAGAGCCTAGAGAGAAGCAAGAGTTGCTATGGTCAGGTACTTTAAAAATTATGACACTAACAAAAACCTTAGCTTATATTATGTCAGGCATATCTTAAGCATTCAACATGAACGCACTTTCTTCTCACGGTCTACAAATAAGATTGATTTTAAAAACAAAATGAACACAAGAGGAACACAAGCAGTCTCCACTGTATCAGCAATTTAAACTCTTTGGCTGCTATTCTACACTCTTCAGGACAAAGACTTGCATATATTAGAACAATTTATAACAACATCTGACAAGAGCTGAATTTCAACATGTGTTGGTGCTAGTTCTTTACTAGAATCCAGTTTTCAATTAGATATCATAAGCAGGTAAGAAGCATGGCATTATGAAATTCACCTGTAATAATCATAAAAGCCACAAGTATCTCAACTATGCATAGATGGCCTAGATATCAGAAGGAGCACATCAGCCAGCCTTCAGTGGCAGGGGAGGAAGGTACTTCCCAGAAAATGAGAGCTGCTTTGTCCCAGGTATGTAAGAAGCTTACTTATTATGACAGTGGTATTAGAAAGGGGGTCCGAGATGAGAGTTGGGTGGTGCCATATAATAAACGATATGGCACCATATAGTGGTACAGCTGAAGTTAAAATAACTATCACCTTATATAGACAGTGCTTTGTTGACAGCTGTCTATAAAAAGCCTCAGAGCACAGTGATTGTTTTGTTAACAGTTTGTTAGAGAACTCACAATAACATCATATGAGTGTGTCTGATGAACATGGTAGCTTCCATTGTATTACCACTATGGAAACAAAGGAAGTAGAAGCTCCCTTTACTTAAAAAACAATTTTTAGGAGCATGAATAAGTGTCAGTTATTAGGCTGAAGTTAAAGTTCTTCGACAACTGGTTTCTGTGTGCAGTTTCATGATTGTTCATCATACCTGTCCAATCCAACACAACACGTAAGAAGGTTCCAGAGACTGGGCTACCTTGAAGGCTTCATGAGCTTGCTGTAGAACCAAAGATAATACTGCTGTTGAACTGCCTGGCATGGTAACAGAGCACTTCTGAGTACACACAGCTATTAACATGCACTAGTATTAGAAGAGACTTAATGGACTAAATTAGGTCACTACTAAAACCATCTTCTGTACCACACAGAACAATGCATTGCCCAAAGAAATAAACCAGTTTAGTCTCAAAGAAAATGAAAAAAGAAAATTAGAAAACTTCACAGTATCAAAGTTTCCCTCCCTTATAAATATGCTGCCTTCCTAGCTAGAGAATTCAGAAGGTAAATGAATCCTTGAACAATTTAAAAATCTGACTCTTGGGGGTCCAGTTTTGAAAAGTCAATTTTTTGGTAATACAAATGTATTTTCAAAAGGATAAAACTGATTATCACCCGCAAGTCATCTCCCTATGGCCTACACATACTTAAGAGTTCCTCCCTCAATCTGGCACGAAGGGAACCAAGTCTCAGCATTAGCAGTCTTAGCAGTAAGCAGTCTGTACTATCAAGTTATTTTTCTTAAAAATAATTCTGACCATCACATTTCCAATCAACAATATTTCTGCAATTCCAACCAACAAATAGGACAGGATATACTTTAACTGCATGAGAGCTCCAGACTTCACTTGAGTGTTACAGTAAATTATGCATCTGCTGATGAGGAACTCAGACACTGGGAGTTCAATCCATGACCTACAACTAGAAGTTCTTGGCCAAACCTGGCATGCCCTGGTTTGACTAACTACTTTTCTGTCCTTCCATTTAGAGTTTTCATTCTAGCTGTTGGAAAGCAACTTTGCCAATTCAGCAGAAGTTCATAATTCACCTAACCTTAGCCCCGCCCCAACCAAATTCTTAATTTATCTGTATTCCTCAAGTGTCAATCTAATTTCTTTTGAAGGAGGTTTATTTTTTGAATTTGAAAGGACATTTGAAACTGACACTCCTATCCCCATATACACCCTTAAAAAAGAACAGAAAGAAAAATTATACTTGAGGATTGGAAATAGATTACCTCAATGTTTCCAGTTGCCAGATACAAAACCCCCAAGTTGGTCCAGGCAACAACATTCTAAACAAAACAAATAAAATTAAAACCAATATATTACTACACTCCTCAGAAATAGCAGTGCACCAGGGGAAATGTCTTAAATGTCCACTTGAAACAGATGGCAACTGCCTACAGCACTTACAATTTGCTCAGCTTGAACAGATTTGATGAACGAATGTTGTGCAAGAGCATAATTCCCAATAGCTGGGGGAAGAAAGAAAAATGAGACCTAGATGTAAATTAATTTCAAAACACCATTAGTCAAGCTTCCTTCTAATTTAGGATGTTAAGAGATCTAGGGCTGTCACTGAAGACTTACCACTACAAGAAGCAACTACACCAAGTGCATTCCAATAAAGATGATTTTTGCTGTCAAGTCTCACAGCTTTTTTGAGACACTGGAAGAAAATGAAATGTGGATTGTAATGATTAGGAGAGCAAAAATGATGACTTTATGCACATACTTATACAGAGATGTATAGTATGAGAATATGCAGAGAAGCATGAACACCAATTTAAAGAACGTACCAGGAAATACAGGCAATACCTGCAAAGACTTTTCTAGCAGTTCACTAATCTCAGTCGTGTCAGTGCCCACTGCTGTAAAGTGCTCTGCCTGGCGATAATAATTTATTCCAAGATCACACCATATGCTAGGCAAAGATATCAGTTTTAAAGCTCTGCCATAACACCTACAGAAATATGAATCACAGAATCATTATTCGAAGTCTCTACATGAAGAGCAGAAAGCTGAAAAAGCATTCAAAATAGTGCTTAAAAACCTAAATGAAGTAAACATGCATAAAAACAAACAAAACCAGACAAGAACTGAAAGCAAAACAAAAACCAACTAATATATTTTCATTCAGACATCTATTGTGTGTTTGAATCTGGTCTAAAGGCAATCTGTAGTGCTCACCACTTATGAAACCACAGGTGTTGTTATGTAGGTGTGCATCAAATCAAAGCTCTGTCAATTACATTATGCATGCTTTTACTTAAAACAAACATCAGTCATTTTTACAGTTCATCAGGCTTCCCCTAGGAAGTACTTGACTTTACAGATCATGGTTGAGATTCGCCAAGCAGATGCATATCCTGTCTTACAGAGCCAGCTGAAAAAAGTTTAGAGGGAGCCACAGCTCCCTCTAAATTTCTGACATTTTTTACAAGAAAAAGGCACAGACAGAAAGCTGAAAGTATTATCTTGGACTTCCATTGTCCTGGGAGAATTAGTCAGCAAATACTGCATCACTGCATTTAAACAGGTGTGATCTAAGGAATAGCAGGGAGAATGTAGTTGTGCACCTGGAGACAGAAAGGAGAAGAGCAGGTGCTGACAGCACTGTGGCAATACATGAAACATACCCTGAAATGAGTAGTGTAATCTGGAAAAAGCATGAAAATCCATTTACCCAATATGCAGGTATCAACAGATCAGTATGTATTTAATTTTCTACAAATTAAATAGGTCTAGAATACTTGAGACTTCTTGGAGTCTTAAACATCAAGAAGTTCTTCACAATGAAAGATTATTACCTTCCTCCCAGTATGAGAAGCTCATTTTTCTTCAGCACCTGTTTGGTTGCATTTTTACTCAGAAGGGATCCTGGTACTTGAACATTTACTTTCGTTGGTGAAATAACATGCACACTAGTACAGGTATCTCCTAACAGTTTCCAGAGGCAAGATACATCAGGACGGTGCTCTACTGCCCTACAATTACAAATAAAACACAAGTAATACCCACTCAGACAATTCAACAACCTTTTCTGAAAAAAAGTACCACTTTGAAGAGTGGTACAACCTCAACCACAATTATTCAGTGAGGTGTTTGATTTAATCCAGCTTCCTCCTATTCAAGCTACAGGTCTAAAAGATCAAAGTTTAAAAAGAAAGAACAAACAAAAACCAACCAAACAAAAACACCCCAACATGTCAGCTGACTACATGCACTCTTGCATTTGTCATATTACAAGACATTACTCATCTGCAGAAACTTCATGGACTGTCTCCTCTAACAGCAGTTATTCCAAGGTTTAGTTTAGCACATCTTGTATGAAATGCAAAACAAAAAGACTGAGAGGAGGAAGAAATTATTTTCCTCTTCTCGATTATTTTTGGTAGGAATACACTCCTCCCAGAATCACACATTAGCAGGACTACGCAAGAGAACTCTGTGTCATTTCACACTTTTTTTAGAATCAAATGATTCTTTATCTTTGAAAAGAAAAAACCTAAAACTCTGTAATTGTCATTCATTTAAGCAGTCTATGTTTAGAATCTGTTACTCAAACCATTTTTAATAAACACATTCTTACTTCTAGATTAGAAGTCCTAGTCCATTTGATTCAGTTTAACTAAAAAGTTTCAAACATTTAACTCTTATTTTTGTGCCTGTCAACCCACAATCCCAGTGAATATTTAGTACCAACCTTGTAAAATAAGCAAGGGCCTGCTCTATGTAATCCACAGCCTTCCTATCCAAATAGTTATCAAGGGCTGATCTTGCCAGCATGAGATAACACTCACCAAGTCCTGAAAGTAAGAGAAAATATCCTCTGTGAAAAGAAATACTTCTGTGATATGCTTAAAAGCACAGGAAGGAAGGAGCCTGGAAGCCAGGTCAGCATTTCTCCCTTACACAAAAATCTATACCAAATCTATATATAAAATCCAAAGACCCACAATGCTCACAGAAGAGACTTTGCTTTTAATCTATTTTATGAAATGTGAACTGTAGAATCCTTTGGCTATTAAAATAAACCTAATTAATTATAAAAAAATATAATTTAAACTTTGGGATTATCTTCAAATATTATGTAAACCCCTCCTGAGACATCTGCATCATTACATCTTTAACAAATACACCAACTTGCAGTTTACATGTGTCAAAAATCAATCTTGAAAAATAAAAAGAATAAAGATTGTCAGGGTGGGCAAAAGGGAAAGTCTTCAATGAAGAAAACCTGAGGCGAACATTATTTAATCCTATTTATATAAGAATTTACTTCATACGGTGTACTGAGTCTGGATGAGATGGAGTTAACTTGCCCAGCATCAATGCTCATAGCGCTGTGCTATGCATTGGTAGCTGAAAGGTGCTGATAGGACACCAGTGTTCTGGCTGCTGATGAACAGTGTTTGGAACAGCATCAAGGCAGTCTTTACAAAACTCTGCTTCAGCAGAAGGCCAGGGGTGGTCAAAATCCTGAGAATAGACACAGCCAGGATAGCTGACCTTAACTGACCAGAGGGATAGTCCATACCACGTCACATCTGTTCCGCCATAAATGCTGAGATAAATGTGGAAGAGACTGTGGGGGGGCAGGGGGACCACTTGTTATCACATTTGTTTCCTGAAGCAATGACTAGGCAGACTGAAGTCCTACTTCATTAGAAGTTAACTGGACATTGCCTGCTCGTAGGAAGTGGAGAATAAATTTTGTTTTCATTTGCTTCTTCATGTGACCTTTGCATTTATCTTGACCCACAAGTTTCTTCAATCTTATTTTGTCTTCTGTTCACATCCTGCTGAGAAGGGGAATGACAGAACAGCTTGGTGGACAGCTGATTCCCAGAAAAGATCAACCCATCATAACTGGAAACAATTCCCACTATGAAAAAGGAACTGCATCACGTAAAAATTTCTAACATTTTGGAAATAGTAACTGCTTGGTTTATACATTTGCTGGCACCAGCAGTGATTCTGTCTGTCAGTAAGTCACTGGATATAAGTACCATTCATTCTCAGATTATTCTGACAGTTCTGAAGCTACCCTCCTCATGCTATTGTAATCCTGCACCTATACCAAAATAATGTTTTGCAAGAGTCTTTATCTTGGCCCTCCCAGAAGTCCCAAGATCATGAGCTTATCAGATGTCAAGATGCTCTGCAATCAAAAAACAAAATGGATTTTATTCCCTAAAATTACATGAAAGATATGCTACAGAATAAGTATTATTTAGTAGCACAAAATCAAAATACATTGAAAAGATGCAGTGAAGTAACACCAGTACAGTTATTCTCTCAACTACCCGAGACTATGCTTCCAATAGCTTAAATCAAAACCTGTTCAAATTGACTAGAACAGTTGAAAATGAACACTGATGGGACAGTCAAAGAACTTCAGAGAATTTTAAGAAGGTCCACAAAAATTACAATATTGGACCAAACATCATAAGAAGTCTCTAAGAAAGTGAAGGCTGTTTGGAGACTCAAAAGGATTTATAGCTTGCAAACCAGAGATTACAATGTGAGCCTTTATGAAAGAGGACTTGGGAGATGTAAGAAAACAGTAAGTATAAAGGCAACTATGGGGAGGAATCTTGAGTACTTAAGTACTCAAACCGTTTAAATACTAGTAACACTGTCAACTGTTACCTACAGACACTGAAAAAACAATAAGCATATACACAGGTCTCTACAGCATCTTTGCAAACTGCTGCTGCAGTCAGCTCTTACCTTCTTGCCCAATAACTAGTAAAACTGCCTAAATACAATACACTCCAATTCCATTATGGAGCTTTTGTCATGTCACTGTAGCATGGAAAAAAAAATCACTGGAGTTATACAGAAGAAGGCAGAGAAGTCAACCACACTGTAACTTTTTCAGATTAAAAACCCACTGTTGCAATAATAACCCAGCATTTCTGAATTAACTCTTCCAAGAAACAGTTCAGATTCATCCAGAAACCAGAAGACCTAACATTCAATGAAAGAATAATTACCAATTCAAAATAGCATCAAGCAGCAAACAGCACCTGCTTCAGATTGGTATATGGGGTGAGAATGACTGAAGACTAAGTGGCAGGGAGAATGCAAACAGAGCAATTATTCATTTTTAATGAAAATTTTATATACTCCCTGCATTATATAACTTCAGAATCATAGTCCCATAATGAAGAAGTTCCAATTGCCCCACTTCTTTCTACTCCTACCTACATCCTGAACGTCTCTACCCCTTCCACCTATAACACTTGTGAGACCTCTTTGGATTCACTGCTATTTTTTACTACTTGTAAAAGCTCAGAGCGGTCTGAATCACTAGACTAACAAAAGAAGTGAGGTCATGTTCAGGAGCAGAAGAAAATCAGCAGTCTGATTTCACTGCCTGTTGAGCCAGCATTTTACTGTTTAGGTAAAACTGCAGCACTGTTAGATGGCTTCTTCTATGTATCTTCAATTCTTCTACTCATTTGGCCTGGTAGCCACATAGGATTAACTACCTTTCATCCTTGGTTGAAAGAGAAATAATCACTCACATTCATCATGATTTAAGAGTTTTTCAGGTATCTGTACTACTACAAACTAACCTTCATGTGAGGGACCTCACGGCCCTACATACCCAAAATACAACTCTATCCTTCCATATAAGAAAACCTCAGTACACAAAAACTCCTCCAAAAGACTAAAACACTACAGTGTGTAAAGGGAGGAAAAGTGAACACTTTCAAATTCAGACATACTACCTTTCAGTGCAGGCACATAGTCTTCTGTCTTCTTTAATATTTGTTGATAGGTAGCTATAGCATTTTTGTATTTGCCTAGAATCTGCTCAAGTGCTGCAGCTCTGTAAATGCTGTACGTGAGCCCTGGGTTCAGCTCACTTGCTTTCCTGAAGGATTTCAGAGCTGTTGAGTAGCTACCTCTGTTGAAGTAAGCCTCCCCTAGAGACTCCCAGCAGTTGGAATCCTTTGGATCAGCCCTGAGAGCTGCCTGCAAACTGAAGATATCAAGACATACATTAAATGAAATGTGATACTATTTAACATAAATTATTTCCTTTCATTGTATATGCTCAGGACACTAATTTTGCATTATATACACTTCAGGACACAAATTCACAATTACACAGAACTTTTAAACAAAGCATGATAGCTTTTTCATCTTCAGAGGGCATTACACAATTTTAAGAATTGTATCTCACTGTGGCTATTCAGTGTTATAGCAGCTTGTCTGTGCCTGTCACCAGGCTTGCTAGTACAAAACACTGCTATGTTAACAAGACTACATTCTGTGAATTGTAGAACTGAAGAGAATTGAAGAGAAACACAGCTTGCTCAGACCCATTTCCCTTTGTTAAGTACAAGCTGTAATCACGTAACTTATGTAGAAAACTTGCTATAAGCAAAGACCATTTCATTGGGATTTGCAGAAAAGGATTTAAACCAACCACCAGTTGTCTTACTCAGACACGGCTTGTGATGGCCGACCAGTTCTCAAGTAGTAAAGACCACGATGAAGCCAGGCCCATTTTGCTGTACCAGGTCTTGCTTTTTCAGTTACCTCATTCAGGATTGACAGAGCAGTGTCCTAACAAAGCACCAAATGCCAAGTCAGTAAACAAAAAACATTTAAAAAATATTCTTGTAACTTTCAATGCTTTCCCCAAAGCAGAAAGGTGAAGGATGGAAAAAAAAGTTGCACAAGCTAAATAAAAAACCCCTAATCTCTCTTTATGTTTCCTACTGAAAAAAATCCATCATCTATATCACACCCTACTGTAATGCTTGGTTCTCCCACCCTTCACCCAAATAAATTTAATTTGGTATTGGAACAAAAAATTGAAACAATTTCAACTATAAAAGCTACTAAGCAATGACAAAACATTTGTTTTCTTATCTTAAATACAGAGGAAACCTGAAGTAATTCCTCAAACAGGAGGATTAATAGAAGAACAACAAACAGCAGTAATCTGACAATCTGAATGTTCAATACCATGTCTCCAAGTTCCACACTTAAGCTGACAGCTGCTGTTCCAGATTCTTCATCTGTCTCATCCAGTTCAAAAGCCTTTTTATAGCAACCACGAGCTCTACTTTTGTCTCCAGCAATGTCTCTGTAGTAGTTACCCAGATAATAAAAGGCACTTCCCAAGTAGCTGTCCAATTTTGCAGCCTATAAGGAAATACCAACACACCATCAGACAGCATTCTAAAGGATTACACTCATAGACAGGTGCAGTGATAACTACTTGTTCAGCCTCTGCTTATCATATTTTTAAGCCCCTTCCTGGACATATTTGAGCTTTTTTTTTTAACTTTTTTTTAAATTGTCGAACTGTTTTTTTTTTAAATTGCAAAGATTACCTGAGCTTTAAATATCTGGAAAATCTGCTACAAATCTCATGACACAAAACATTTTCTACTCAAAGTACTAAAATAGTCGTGCTAGGAGAAACATCTCATAGTTTTCATGTTCTACTGTGTTTCAATCATTATGTTCATACTCTTACCATAACTTCAGCCATGTCTAAAGATTCAGTTCCTTCTTAGATACATTAGGTAGATTTGCTTATAGTTAAGAAACCCACAGCATCCAAGCACCAGGAAATAGCTTTGTCAATAATAATAAAGATTGCATAAAATGGTTTAGAATTAAAAGAACTGTTCAATTACATTTCCCACTATAGTCTGCTGTTATTAAAGTGCGAACAGCAGGCAATGATTTGAGTTCTCAATACCTATCATGAAGTTACATGGTGAGTTTACAGTGCCTTGAGTTTTATTTTGTATACTTCCAAGTTACTAATATAGATGCCAAACAAAATATTTTGGATTAATGTTATGATCTATGTTTAGAGAAAAAGCTACAATTACTTAAACCTCAAAGATAAGGAAAAGCATATAAATTATGGGGCTTTGCCAACTTACATTCTTGGACAGACAATGAAACCCTAACACCATTCTCAACGTTTTTCCTTCATGTTTTTTCAATTTGAATTCTGCCCTCCACCTTTCAAAAGGTCTTCAAAGACATACGCTGCAAATCTAGAGGCCTCCACTTTCCAGCCCCCAAGGCAAAAGTTGAGGGAATTACACTAAGTTTTGCCAATTCAAAGGCCTAAAGAATTACTTGAAAAGAGGAAAACCAAAGCAGAATATTCAAGGTAACTGCACAGCTCCCTGCAATTCCTTTTTACACAGCAGAACCCAGTATGCAGGCTCTGGAGGTTCATACATTGTAACAAGGAGAATATTCAAGTCACTCATTCAAGTCATTGTATTTTCCATATTTGACTTCTGATGTAGGAAAATACTAATTGTACATCAACAGTTAAAGCAGTCTTTACCTTCAAGAACTGAGTGAGTGCTTTTCCTTTGTCTTTTTTTGTGTCATCGCTCATGAACCAGTATGTGAGCCCCAGGTACTGATGATACTCTGCAGTTCCAGCCTTTCTTTCAATAGCATTTAGAAAACTATACAAAATGAACACAGGTCAGGTTAGACAAATTGTCAACAGCTGCAAAACACTGTATTATACTATCCCATAACACTTCCCTGTCAGAGGAAAGAAAACAAAAGTCTACCTTTTTTCTGCCTGTTCATAGTTCTTTTGGGAATAATGGATGAAACCCTCTAAAGCATGGGCCTCAGCCACATCAGGGTGGGACAAGAGAAGCTCTTGTGAAATCTGCAAAAGGATGTCATTTTCCCCTAGTTACTTTCTCTATGAAATCAAGAATTGTACTTAGCACACAGGAATAACAAAACGCACTGACCTTTGAAGCCTGATTCATTAAACCTTTGTTTAGATAAGCCTGACCCCTTAGAGCTGAAATCACTGGATCACTGCTTCCATCTGTAATCTAGAACTCCAAGTAATAAACACAATTAATTTATTCTCTCCCCACATTAACAAGTCAAAGTTGTCAAAAGCAGACTGCATGAAGATAAAGACAAGAAAGCATTTAGAGGTTTTCTCTATTACCCCTGAGAAGATTTAGAACAACTCTGATGAAGAGCAAGTAGAAGATTGTAAGGACAAAGGTGCAGAAATATGAAGAACAACAAAGAATGAAACTGTGTGACAAAAAAAAAAGGGGAAGCAACTTCTGCCAAAGCTTAACCATTCAATCTTTAAAGTAACACGTTCTTCTTCATGACTAATGATAAGTTTGTGATGGACATGGGAGATTATAACATGAATTCAAATTAAGATGGGTAATAGCATAGAACTAGCAAGCAACCAGCAACAGTGAGCAAGACCAGACATAGTCAAAAGTGACAGCTTCCAAAATTAGAATTGCAGATGAAAAAGAGCTGCAGCAAAGCCTGAAAAAGCAGGGACAGAATAAGTGTTTGAATTACACAACAGCTAGTAGTAACGGTCTAAACCATGAAGTTGAAAGGAAGCCAGGGTAGAAATGCTTAGCTTAAGTACAGAAAAAGCACTTTTTAATACTTAAAAAAACCCAAAATATTTTAGTCAATAAAAATACCTGCTCAAGTGCTTTAATGGCTTCTTCTGCAGCATCAGCATCAGCTATTTTAATCAAAGTCTCTGCTTTCAACTGAAGGGCAAGGTTCTTCCATGGAAGATTAGGACTCTCAGGAGTTCCAAGAGCCTCAAGAGCTGTTGACAAGAAGAACCTTTCATCAAGTTAAATGAGAAAAGAAAAAGTACACAGAGCAGCATTCTTCCAATTTTAAAATCTTGTTAACTACAAGGTTAACTACATATTTTTTTCTGTCTAATAGAACACCATTCAGACTGCTCTCACCTATAAATAAGAAATTGTCCGGTAACATCTCTATTCATTCAAGTTTAACAATTAAGTCAATTCTAGGAGGTCATCTCAGATGCCTGGATACTGATTGCTTCCTAGCCACTGGTCTTATAAATGAAGTGCTATCATTTTTCTCATTAGAATTCTAAAGAAAAAATGACCTTTAAACAGAAAGTTGTTTCACATTTCAGCGTTCAAATAAAAGACTACTACTGAAAACAGGGATTTACCTTGGTGCCTGTACAAGTTACTTCGTACCCCTTAATGCAGTTCTGATTAGTTTGAATACACAGTATCATCTCACCTCAGAGATGGAAGTCACTGTTGAGCATCACCATTCTCCCAAGGCAAGAACTTCCTGCATAACTCAATTAATTGTATTTATTTATTTTCATGTATGATGAACTGTTGTCTCATTTGATACAGCGACTAAGACAGGACAAATAAAAAGCAATGTGTCCCCAAAATTGTCTCCAACTTTCTACAGGTTTTGGACCCAAGAAAAAGTTCTGCATCAACAGTATCTTTTAGCAAGGAACTTAACTTCTTGCATTGAAAAACAAAACTTCTTTTGTTTGCTCTGAGCTTAACATTTTAGTTGCATTTGGCAGTAGTCAGATCTCACATAGAAAAACTAAACACTTGATCTTTATTTATATTCCACATCATTTGCATATTCACAGAGTTCAAAATTATCTCTTCTCCGGGCTGGAAAAGGACCTGACAGGTTTTTAACTTGTTCTCATATGCTGCATTTTTTAATCCATGTGATCAACCTCTCTTCTAATCCATTAACTTCTACTCTTATTTTGTTTTGAGATGGGGTAGATCATTACCAAAACTACACACAGATTTTATTATGCTGCTGAAGTTCTTAAAGCCACTTTGTGTTGAGGGTATGCTTCACTTCTCTGAAACTGCTAATATTTGACTTGCCTGTAAAGCATAGCAGAGGAAAGAAACAGTCCTATTATTTTATATTGAATGAGGACCTTCTGCACTTTTCTTCAGTAAGAGTGTAGGGTAGCTTTGTGAAAACACTTCTTCCCACAACTCTATAATTCTGCATTTAAAATAATGAATAAAATTTTGTAGTCTTAACACTCAGTTATGCACTCAGGGAATCACCACGAAGTTTTGCAGTCTACTCTGCATAGCAGCAAACTATAACCTTATTACTCAGCATTCATAAACAGCAAAAGTATCAGCGAAAATGTCAGGGACACCCCCTTCCAGTCTGAAAGCACATGTTATTGTTACTGTACTCTACTTTTAACTTAAAACAAAAAACCCCAACACTCAGTGTTACAACTTTGCTTCTTGACTCAAGGCTACTTAGTTTCCTTAACTATCATGTATGGGATCTCACCAATTACCACCTGGAAAACTCCTTTATTTATGAGCTCGTGAGCTCCTTGAAGGAGTTTTAAATTAGCAACTTTAAAAAGGCCATGCTGTCTACCCCAAAATATTTTTCCTTTACTCTATTGTTTCACTATACACTATTTCAACTACTAAATATACCAGACCTGTGTTTTCCCTGAATATTCCTTAAAATTCAGAGCCATGCTACCTACTTCCAAGTATTTGGGTGCCAAGACAGTTTCAGCAAGCAATTATGGAAACCCCCTAAACCTTCAGCATTTTCATCTCAGTCAGTTCTTAAGTTGGTATCTCATATATGTTCCTTAGTGCTATGCTTTCTTGTCTTGCTTTACATACATTGCTATTAACTGTAATCATAGACAAGTTGTTACATCAATCTGCTGAAAAGAAGGGTCATGGTATAAAGTTATTCTGAGATCTTCCATGCTGAACACAGATGGAAAAGAATTTCACCATTTTCATTCCTTCTCCAATAAATTTCGTTTTTACCTATTTTGTTCAGTTTTCATTTTTCCTCCACCCAAGTTTACTGGTCTTTTGAATTCTCATCCCAGGAAGTACTTTCCCTTGATTTCCCATGATGGTTTGGCCTGGTCTGTTCGGCCCTTTTACTTCTTCAAGTGTCCTAGTTTGACTGTATTATGCCTTTATCTCCAATTGTCTGTCAATATGTTAAATAATAAGTTTTGCACCTTTAAAACTTGTTCCAAGAGTAAAGGAGGGGAGTAAGAAGCGCAGAGTTTGTTTTCAAGAACTACACTCCCTCCTCCACATTCCTGCTCCTAGACTGTGTTGTCTGCAGACACACAGTGAGACAGAGCTCTCCTTTGCTTTTCTAGTTAGTTTTAGCTAGCTGAGGCAAAAAAGTTCCCTGGACTGTGGTTTTTTCCCCTTTCTTTAGACCTGCTCTAGACTGAACACCCAGAAGAGCAGCAGCAGCTCACAGCTGTGGCCCAGCGGGCCGGGCCTGGGCCACGGAATTTCCAACACCAGAAAGACTAATAAGAGACTGAGTGAGCTGAGCTGCAGCCCAGGGGATTTTTCTGAGTTTGTCTCTCTCTTGGAGTGGCAAGAAGTTTTATTGTTTAATATTGTTGAGGTTTGCTTGTTTAATAAACAGGTTTTTTTCCATTTTTCTCCAAAGAGGTATCTTTCCCGAACCAGTTGAAGAGAGTGGTTTCCTAGAAGAACCCTTTAGGGGTTCTTTCCCAAATTTACCCTGAACCAAGACATCAAGCCTTTCTTAAAAACTTTTCACTGCATTTCTCCCTGCCACAAAAGAAGTCCACTTCAGCTGCCCCTTCATTTATAGCCACCAGAGAGTGGCCCTGTTCAGTTGAGATATGCATCACTAGATTGCAATAATTACTCTTACTGCCAGCTAGCACACACAGAACTTTTACACTCAGTGGGTTTCTTCAGATGCAGCTGTACTATGCATTATTTCTGCATTTTACCTTAACTTGATTAAAAAATTGCTTGTCAGGTTGAAACATGATTATCTACCAGGCTAAATATTTGTGACACCTACCCTTGTGGTTTCAGGCAATCTGCCACTTGCCAACATTGGTCTACCACCAGCAGAAGCAGCACAGCAGAACATGTAAACCTTCTAAATATAGCCATCAGACAGTTTTCTGGATCCATTTAGCCAAGTAGTTTCTCTGTTTCTGAGACTAAGCACCATAAGGTGTTTTTCAGCTCTCATAAACTAAGAGAGGTAGCACAAGCTTGAGACTGGCAAAAGTAAGGGATTGTAACTACTGCTAACTCAGGCCTACCACACAGAGGCCACGTTGGCTGGACTACACAAAGCAGTGCAATAGTGCAGTTGCTCTTTAAATTAGCAGGCAGTTACCTTGATTGCAGGACAGGACAGCGTTTCTGTATTCATGGATTTTCATCTGTGCCTCTGCTAGATACCACCACGCTGCTGGACACTGGTTCGTCTTCTGCAAACCTAGTAAGCATTTAAAAAAGACACTTTAAAAAGTTGCTTGGAGTTGCAAAGACACTGTACTAGTAGATAGGTTATTGACATATAAAGCCATCAAAAACATATTATCAATAGATATTAAGGCTTGCCATAATTTTTTTTGAGTCTTATTTTAGACTGTTTTGGACATAGAGGCCTCCATGCAACAAGGCAAAAGCTAGAAAGCACATAAGTTAGGCTTAATTTTGTATATAACATTACATATACTGAAACTTTCTGCCTTAATTAAAGACTTGTTAATAAAACTGCCTTAATTAAAGACTCACTAATAAAACTGAATTTCCGTCTTCTGATGTATACCTACTAAGTAATGCCTGGAAGCCTCCATACCTAAGATGCAAACACAGAGCTCATTGGAAGAGACATTATTTTCAAACTCTCTACATTTAAGCATTATACCAAGAGCCTTGTCTTTGCACTCTCTCTGCTGTAAGTAAAGTCTACATGTAAAAGTAAAAACAGAAAAACAACTTAATATTAATTAAAATAAAATACTATCTTTTGTCAAAATATACAATGGCCACTTAAGGCAGAAGCATTTGTTTTCCAAGGAATACCTTTTCAGCTTCATGTGCTCTTAGGCACATGAAACTTTTATTTCATATTTTAGGCAAGATGTTGTTCCACTGCAGAATATTCCAAAATTCCATTTCAGAAACACTCTTATTCTAAATCTAGAAGAAGGTATGCAGGACATCACAGCATAGTCTGACTGACTCATGAATGCCTACATCCCAATTATCTACCCAGTTTTCACTGTTAGCTGCCACAGCAGCAAAGTGAGAGCAGTTTCATTTTCCCACTAGTATACTTATGTGTAGTTTGGAAAGAGCTTTGCCATTTCAATACAAGCAAGTTAATTTACAGATGAGTAAGCCAAGTCTTCAGCAAATATGGTTACTGTAAAACAACAACAAAAAAGAAAAAAAAAAAAACTCTTACAATATTTCTCTCTAGAGAAGAAATGAAGTAACTTTGGAGAAAAGTCATCTTTGTTAAGGAGAGAAATACAGTGACTCTACTAGAGATGTTGCATTACATTTCAATTCATAAATTCCACATTCCTTCATTTACTGCAGTTGCTTCATTGAGTGTTTCATATAGTTATTTTCCCAATAACAGTAGGATTAAAAATAGTTTACCATAAATTACTACAGAGCTTACTATAATACAAATGAAAGGCTTCAGAGATGTTATACTTAAAGCTGTATTTAAAAATCTCAACACAATCAGTGTTCAGCTTTCTTTTAAAAATCTAGCTGGTCTTAGAATTTGCAAACTACTGTGTAAGAATAAGATTCTCTAAATTTTCAACATAAGCTGGTTACAGACTACTCACATGTCATATTATGCATTTACCTTCAGTAAGACTCTTAACAGCCTCCTTGTATTTATTTTCTTTGAGGCATTTTATACCAAAACAAATAATGCCTGGACCACTGCTTGCATCCATCTCCAAAAGCCTAGAGAAACAGTGTAGGGCCTTTTCTGACAAAGTACCTAGTTTGAGAAAAAGACACGTTTTGCAGGGTTTTAGATTAAAAAAATAACTGCAACAGCTTACTTTATCTATGCAAATGATCATTATCCTTTTGAGTTCAAAGTGATTTTTCCAAAGGCACTACACAATTATCACCCTCTATCCCATTAAAAAACCAAAACCTAAGAAGTAATCTAAATACTCAGTACTGGGACCACAAAATAAACTGACAGTCCGAAACCTGAATAACCACTTTAGCTAAATTACTCCTTTATTAATAAATAATATATATACTTCTTTTATTAATAAATATGAATTCCTTCATATGCTTTTCATATAAGTTCAGCTGTATGCCCATATGTCAAAATCTGCCACAAATAAATCAAAATGATTTTCTTCCAGAAGAAATATTGTGTACCTACCAATTTGCTGTGACAAGCTTGCTGAAACTACCTTGCTGTGAGACCATATAATTTAATGTTTGAACTTAATTTTAACTGATGCCACTAACATTTGATACTTTGTGTTTGTATCTGTGATTGTAGACTTGGCAGTATTTACAAAAACTTTGCAACTTCTTGCAACAAACTTCAAACTATTCTCTTCCTCAAGAAATTATTGATTCACGTGGCATAACAGTTATTTTCATCTGCATTTGCTAAAGGTGACTTTACAATGCATCTAAATTAACAAGCTTATGAGAAGTGCAGGACATGAAGGATTAAAACACACAACTTAGATCTAAACAAACAGCCTAACTAAAAGATAAGCATGATCCTTCCCACTCCAAGAAGCTTGTTGGACAGTGAGATATTGCCAGTGTTAGTATACAAGAAGTGTGCTAACCTTCTCCTTTGAAAATTAGTTTCTGTCCGTTTCTCCAAAATATAAAGCATTTTCAAACACTACAAATTGTGAGTCTGGGCCTCATTTGTCTTCATACTTTCAAAACAAAGTGAAAAATTCTCATCTGCTTGATTTTGCTACTATATTCCATTTCTTCAGAGCAGGAAAAGCCCTTTTTCTACCTAAGCTGAGAGTTATTTCTAGAGGTTTTCTTTTTCTGATTTGGTTTCCTTGCTTTAAAAAGAAATAAAATCAACTTATGATGCCTCAAAACAATAAAATGAAAAGCTAAAATCTAATAATTACCTTTAAAAATTATGAGAAACTGTCCAACACTATTGCAATGTTTTTTAGTAAATTACTCAAAATAGTAATGCATAGTTTCAAATCCCTCCACATCTGAACACACCAGGTTTTGGTTTTTTTTCCCTCAAAGAGTCTTATTTTCTCAGAATACAGATCTAAATACATCCACAAAGCACACTTTCTAATAGAGTTTCACAAATGTTTATCTGTTTTGGTTTTTGCTTTTGTTTTGTTTTGGGTTTTTTTTTGTTTTTTTTTCTGTTTTTGTTTTGGGGTGTTGGTTGTTTTTTTGGGGTTTTTTTTTTGGTTTTTTTTTTTTTTGGTGATGAAAGAGAATCTGTGTCAAGAATAACCTAAGCATAGTTCATTGTGAACCTCAGAGCACTGGCTAATACCCTTTCATTTTTTCTTAAAAGGTCAAGAAGCTAATCTCCATTTATCTGGAGAGTCTGCCTTCAAGTATAGCATTTTTCTTTGAGACTTCAAAGAGTTGGACTTCACTTACAGCAGGTTTTTGTCACTTTGAATCACTACTCAGTTACAGGGCAAGGAAATGACAAGTCATAGGATCAAACACTTTATTTCCAAAAACATAACACAGAAGTAAAGAGTGTACTTGTACACTCTTTGTGAAAGGTAAAAACTTGTAAACAGATTGTCACAAAATCAACTATTTAAAAAATTTGAGCCCCAGAATGCCTACATCTATTCTACTCACCTGACTGAACAAAGTGCAAGCAAAGTACTTCCAAAGGGTAACTCATAGTAGGGTACAAAGCCATCATATCATGACAAGCCTTTTCCAACCTAGCTACTTCATGAGGAAACTTGAAAAGAAAAAAGAGCAAACAGTTATTTGTGTGAGTTCTCAGATGTGAACTAATACATCTGTTTTCTTTCTAAAAAGACACTTTAACATAACCTTACTTTTGACAAGCACTGTATGAAGTCTTTGTAAAGATTTTGGTGGTCTTCACCAGGAACAGGGTCAGCAGAGTGAAGCGCATGTTCAAATGCAGTTAAAAGCTGGCAAAAAAACAGGAGTGTAAAAAAATTATTCTATGGAAATGTTATCTTCATAGAATAAAATATTTCAGTTGGAAGGAACATACAACAATCATCTAATCCACATGCCTCAGCACTTCAGATCTGACCAAAAGCTAAAACATGTTTAATAAGGGCATTGACCAAATGCCTCTTGAATGCTGACAGATTTGGGGCGTCAACTGACTTTCTCTGAAGGATGCTTCAATGTTTGACCATCCTTTTGGCAAAGAAATGCTGCCACATGCCAAGTCTTTGGAACTAGCCACACACATTCTATCACCAGATGCCAAAAAGAATAGCTCAGCACCTCTTTCTCCACTTCCCCTGCTCAGGAAGCTGCAGACAGTAAGAGGGCACCCCTCAGGCTCCACCAAACTAGGAAAACCCAAAATTATCTGCTCCGTAGAGGACATGTTTTCCAGCCCTTCCATACTAAAGTGGACAGTTACATGTTATCACCTAGGTTCTACTCATTAAGTTTACACTAGTGCTATGAACAGAGAAAGACATGAAGCAGGTTTCTTATCATGAAGCAGCACTCAGCATCTAAATTGTAGAGTACAAGATGAAGCAATACTATGATACCACAAAATGTGAGATGGTATATGGAAGGTAAAATTTTTTAAAACATACATTCTTCTTCAAACCTAACCCCAATTCAAAGAAGGAAATTAGGTTACTATCCTGTAAGGTTAGCTGTCAGCCTTTCTCTCCACTCTGGTCTAGAAGTCTAGTCTTTTTTTTCTTGACCCTTTAGATATTGGGAACACAGGCACCAGAGTGCAGGCTTACAAAACAAAAAGTTGTACATATCTTGTCACTAGAGAAAAACTGAAGTCTGTTGCTGTCAAGTCCACGTCCTTCCAGGTTCAGGTGCTTTATTTAAAACTGCAGTAAGCTGTAGATTTGCATGTGAAACCTATTCCTAAAATTTATGCTATTTTAAAAATATTTTTAAGTTATTTTTCCTTTCCAAAAAAGAAAGCAATGCTGCCTGAAGCACCCCTTTTCTATGCTAGCTTGTAAGTCAAAACCTTTGCCTTCTCAAAAGCAGAGATCCAGATCCAATTTTCTGCCATCTGAAATAACTTCTATTTGTATTTTCTCCTTTCTGAAACACTGCTATCTAGTGGACTAGAGATTAGAATTTCCACCTTTCATGCTGAAGGAGGTTCATCTTCCAAGAACAGATAAATCAGAGAAAACAAAATTAACTTTGTCCACAGAGAACACAGGATGAGTAAAACTCATGATTGTTCTGTTTGGTTTCAATCAGCTTTGACACTTTCCTAAGAACTTAAAGTTTAATATCTAGGGGAGAAAAAAATTTGAACCAAAACATTCCTAGCTCAGATAAAGAATAGTTACAAAGAAATGGAAAAACCTCACAAATCCATCTCTTCCTACTTGTCTGAAAGCAGGGGGAAGCTTGTTGTTTTGAAGAACATCTGTATTGGTTTTGTGTGGCAAAGCTTTGCTAGTGGGAGGCTGTAGAGATGCTGGTGGCTCCTGGACGGTTTGGATGGATTCAGACGAGAGATCTCTGTTGATTGCTCTTATAATATAGGGTTTATTAGGCATGGTGAAAGGTCCCACCTGGAGCTGCCAGACGCAGCACGTGGCAGGGCCTGAGGTGATGGGGGAGGGGAGAGACAAAGGGAAGAGAGGGTGCTCTAGGAGAGCAGGGACTCCAAGAGGGGGAAAATCCAAGAGAGGGGAAGTTCCAAGAGAGCGTCTGGCCCCTTGTAGACCCCTTACCAGGGGGTTTCAAGGTGGGCTGGAACAGGACTTGGGCCAATGGGGTCACAGGCACCTGATGTTTCAGGGGAGGGTTACAGGTGTGGGGTGAACCATACATTCTGGGGGGTGAGATGGAACAGTCCATTTGGCTTTTGGACCCCTATGTAGGTATGAGCATTGTCCAGCCAGTAGAGGGCATTGTTTTCATCCTGGCTGTACTATTGTGATTCTTCTGCTAGGCAATCATATTTATCTATCCTAAGGCTAAGTGGGGAGGGCTCTATGAGAAGCTGCTAGAAAATTTCCACATGTCCAACAGAGTTGATGCTAGCTGGCTTCAAGACAGACATGCTGTTGGCTAAGGACAAGAGCATCAGCAATGCTGGGAGTGCCTCTGGGATAACAGGTTCAACAAGGGAAAGAAACCAGTGCAACAGCTATTACAGGCAGAGAGAGGAGTGAGAATATGTGAGAGCAAAAAAAAAGGACCCATGCAGACTGATACTGAAGGACTACACCCTGTAGAATAAACCATGCTAGAACAATTTGTGAAGAACTTAGGTGACTCATTGCACCTAAGGCTCAGCTCAGGCTGCTGCATAGTTGCTCTTTCTGTCAGAAGGTAAAACTGCCCAACTTTCCCTCAGAAGTTTAGTATCTCCGAACATTGAGACACTCAACTCAGACAAACAGCCTTCAATTACTAGTTGCTCTGGACATATACATGTACCCAGCTGAACAAGGAGTGAGAAACATTACCAACTGCCCAGTCTTATTATCCTGGTTCTTTGTACTGTCTTTCAGTAACTGGATCATCTTCTTCCAGAGGTGATGAAGCTCTGCCTTTTCTGCACCTTCCTCCTGTTTCATCCTTATTAGTTTCTGCCAAGTTTCAGCCACCTGTCAACAGAAACAAATGATCCATGCTCATTATTCTTTAAAGAGCTGAAAGTCCGTAATAAGCAGTCAGCTTGTTACCAAAATTCGCTGAAAACTGGGTAAATTAGCTCCTTAACACCAGTGTAGCTTTTTAGAAATTGACATTATTTACCGGGTAAGGGATGCATGGCGGACTGCTCTACCTGGCGTGCATTCTGATCCTCTGCAAGTGTGTTGCTTATATACCGTCACCATATACATATTATAATTGCTTATTACCATAAGACTTTGGTTCAGTCTTTTTATACTCTTGTTTAGGCAGCAGCTGCATTCCTAAGCCAGCTGTCCTCCCGTTATCTTTCTTCTGTCCTTGCTCAGAAAGGAGATCCTGCCATCCTATTTCTTTGCCACAAGTGCACAGACACAGTAGAACCCCTCATCCTTGGGGGTGCCCTTTGATACCCTTTGGTATCAAACTCTACCACTCTAGGGTAGACAGCAGAGTAACATTTACAGTAACCCAGATTTACCTGCTTTCTGATTAAATAAATAGCAATTCCCAAAGGATTGTGTGGAACTCTCTACCTTCCAAGGTACAGTCAGTCAGAGAACATTAAAAGTTTATTAATTCTGACACTGGTTCCTCAAGGAAATCAACAGTAAAAGTAGACCTAAAGGTCTAGAGCACTACAAACAGAAAGAGAACAAAAGCAGCAGCCCACACTGAAATTCCAGTATTAAAAAGTCAACAGAACTGAAAAGAAAAAATAGGATCCTGAAGGCTAACTTCAGTTTCTTCTGCCATATAGAGTAAGTATGCCTTCATATGCTAAACTATCAGCATTGAATTTAATTTAAGAAGCTGGTGCACAATGAGGCTTTGGAGCTAATTGATAGCCCTTCAGCCCCACACTCTGCACTATGTAAAATTTTTCATGCTCCATTGCTGGAGGAGAGGTGGGAAGATGACATGGAGTACAATCATGCACCACCATATAAGAAAATAGCCTTTTCAAAGAGCAAAGTGAACAGCATGCCTCCAAAATATACATTCTGTAGCAATATTATAGAGCTTGCAGGAAACATTACTGTTGAACCAAGAAGACATTTAACAACTTCACCTTGTGGTACTGACTAGAGTCACAATGATTTCTGCAAAGCTTGTGCTGCTCTGAAGAGGCTTTTCATGTCCTAATCATTGTGTTGGGAATGCAGTACATACGACATATGCAATCGAGTTCAGGTTGTGTACATATCCCACCTTACCCTCTAAAATGAAGCTTAAGTAACATCCTAGGAAGGGATCACCCCACCAGCCAAAGGATCCTCATCACGTAGCACCAGCCAAGACAGGCAAAGAACACCTGACTCACACATACTGCACATAAATGTGCATTTGATACCATTTTTGACTTCTAGAAATACAATAGAAGAATGATATTCTGCCCTTTCAGTCTCAATACTAATAGTCTCTGCCAGTTCTGTCAGTTTAATGGATTGCATCTAAGTCTCACCCAGTGGAAAAGACAAAATACAGTTAAAATCAGTTCTTCCCAGTTGTAGTCCACAAGGAGATCTTAAGTGGTCTGTGGCCCATAAGAGTTGGGATTCCTTGATGAAAAGTAGTTAGATTAAACAGAAAATAATTGTTAGAATTAAGAAAGTGTTTGACCTACCTCCAAATATTTCTTTTCTTGATGGTATAGTTCCACAAGCTTGTTACATACATCACACCATTTCTGCTTGTCACCACTAGAAAGGAAGAAAATTCCCCCAAAACAAGATAAGTTTTTCATATAACAGTGCAATGTTTATCGAATTCTAACAAATAATTTTCAGTAAGTTCAGTTGTCAAACTAATATACAGAACATATACTAAAAATCACCCTATAAGTTTTACTCATTGCTGCTCTGAGTAAAAAAAAAAATTGCTTTTAGGGACTTCTTGATCAGTTTTCAAAATAAGGGAAAAACCAAACACTCCAGTCAACTATAGTGACAGCTAAGTTAGATTTGTTTAAAACTGTGCCTCTACTAATTGCATGACACATTCTGTGATCTTAAAGAAGTGAAAAATAAGCCTTATTAATGCAGGCAATGAACCATCAGAGATAAATGCTTCAAGGCTGTGAGTTTGGACAGGAATAGGATAACACAGAATAACCTAAAGTACTAGCCTCAAGTACAAGTAAACTACGAGAGTTTTTTGCTTTACCAAAAGAACAGGAAAAAGAAAACTTACCTAAGCAGAGAAAACCTTACCAAAAGGGCCAAACGACTGATGTGAGAAGATTTTAAAAACCCAAAGTCTATACTGTACCTCACCAATGGCATTCACTGAACTGGAAATCTTGTAACTGAATGTATGGCATTCGATATCCTTTACCTTTCATAAAGTTCCAAGAGTTTTTGGTAAACATCTGCTAAGTCTCCTTTGACATCTGTTTGGTTGGATTTCTCATACAAATTTGCTAATCCCTTAAGGGAAAAAAAATACAAACAAAAAGAAGTAAAAGAAGTAAGATTTGATGACAATGCTTACATTTTATGAGAAAGATAGCTGTTCTGTATACACAAAATATTCCAATGCCTTCAACAGGGTCAAGTGTTAAGGCAGTAATCACTGTGCAGAATTCTGCACAGCCCACTCAATCTACTTATATTAAGTAAAAAGCTTTCTTCGCTTTCTTAACTAATACCAACAATTCTTTGAAACTTGTATCTATTACTTGATCTTGTCTGCACAAAAGACACTATAAAACTTCACTAGGCATTATAACTATATTCGTATATACAGTATGCAAAATACATAATGATATATATATATATATATATATATTCCACAGTATTGTATTAAGAAAGCCAGAATCCAATTGCAAAAGTGAGGATATTACAACTTACACTGAATTCTGGCCCCAAGAGTTATATTTTAAAATAGCATTTATACTGAAAATACAAAAATCCTTATTATCTTAGAAAAACATTGATTGTTGATATCAGCAACAGACTTAATATGAAACCTTATGTTTCATGAATCAATACGAAAATTGGAAGTTGTAAATCTATATTGCAATAGGCTCTTAATGCACACACCACACAGCTCTTTTAAATGCACACTTTTGCTTTCAAGTAACAACAACATTCATTAACAATCCCCTTGATGCTGAAAGCTGGAAAAATAGATTACTAGATAAAACATTTTCTCTCTGTAAGAGAACAACTGTCAAGTCCTTCTTGAGCTACAAGCACAGAAATTTTTATGTGGACAAATTTATTTATGTATTTGTTTCAATCCATGTTCTCCCTTTCATGTCTCAGCTGTGTAGTCTACACAAGAAATACAAACTCAAATATACTGAAAATAAACTTCACCATGATTTTACATTGGACACACAGCTAACAGGAACTTCATCTACTCCAAAGCTTCTGTGGAACTTAAAGGCCTCAAGAAAACAAGATATAACTCTTAACTCTGCTTTATTCCTGCATTTAACTCCATAGTGATACTTCTGAGGGAAACAAAAAGTGGATATTCACATACCTGCCATGCCAGTAACTGGTTTGGGTCAAGTTCAATAGCCTTCTTGTATGCTCCTTTGGCCTGATCAGGCTGCTCTAACTCAGCAGCTGCCAGGCCAATGAATACCCAAGCATTGTAGTTGTTTTTTTCTTGCTTCAAAACTGCCTAAAGTACATAATTTTAAGTAAATTTGATTAAAGAAATGTAACTCATGGATTCATGTACTGAGTTTTATCACTACAGTTTGGTGGATTATTTTATATGGCAATATTAGAAGTTAAGTAATTTTAAGGAAGATGCTAAGATTAGTAACTTCAATTTCTTATGCAAGAGGATGCTTCATTCCTGAAGTGTTGAGCTAGTAACCTGCATCTGCAGCTCAGCAATTAAAGCACCCCCAGGAGGTCTGGATTAAAAGTGGATTTTTATTTCTATCATTCTAGATTTAATACTCTTATTGCCACACGTAAGCAAATTCAAAAGGAAAGGGAATGAAAGTTTACATGTGGGAAACTAACACAAATAATCAATCAAGTTAAACCTGAAAATCCATCTCAACTATCACTTCAATAAGGTACTCTACACTCTGCACTATTATATAGCTGTAGAGGTATGGGAAAAATAACAAAATGTGCAAAAAGCCCCAAACTTACCTTCCAAGTATAAAATTAATTACCTTGCAATGTTTTAAGGCCTCCTTATACTGTTTATTTCTGATCGCGTCTCTAGCATTCTTTAATGCTGCCTTCACCTCCTTATTTGACATTGTGGCTGCTAAATACAAAGAAAGTATTATCAGTTTTTGTAAAAACAGATATTCTGACACATACAAAATGGTTATACCTTTATAGCGCAGAGGTTATTTAAAACAGAGAAATATAGTGCAGTATGCCAAAATGCATACAGCACCAGAAACTGATTAAAAAGATGGCATGGTTAAAACGACTCACATTTAGCTCCAGTGCAGGATTCCATCATTATTCCAAAGAGTTACAAAGTACAGTTCCAAAGAGATACAAAGTAGCTATCCAAGAATGAAACTTTTTTTACAGATTAAGATAAATTTAATGAAGAGGTGTTTTAAGAGCCTGTAGTTAGACTTAGGAGACAACACGCTACACATAGCAGCTCCTGTTTAAAAACAAACTACGCAGTGAATGCTGCTTAAGTGCTTTAGCAGTGCTTAAGAACCCTATTACCCGAGAAATGTGTTCCAGTGGCTGGCAAGAATCAGGGTTTTTCTTGTGTGCTTCCTACAGCAGCACCATGGCTATCTGTCACATCCTGATGTGGCCCACCCTTCACACAGTTACAGCAAAGTCTGCTTCTGACTAACTGCCATGAATCAAAAAAGCATTTAGGAACACAGCAAAGAGGCATTCACGCTTTTTAACACAATCTTGCCCTGTTTTGGTGTATGTTGTACACCAAAATGAACTTTAGAAACACCAGAGTCAAAGCTGCCGAGATAGGATGAGACTGAGAAACAACACCGCTTCTACCAGCACTGAAAAAGATGAAAAAAGCAAAACTAGCTGAAAAGCAAAATAACTTTTTAGGAGCAGCAAAGCAAAAATAAAGGAATGGTTGGACATAGGATAACATCGAATTTCAGATTTCCTCAGAACTTATAAAGAAATCTGTCGCACTTGCATTGCTTAGCGGCTCCTGGAGATAAATTTGCTTCCTACGAGGGAACAGATGCTTCGGTCACCACAAACGCACCTCACCGCGGGCACTGTCCAGCATGAGCCGCACAGTCACCTACAGGCAAAACACCCCTTCGCCGCAAACCTGGACAGCAGCCGCAGTGCGAGGCCACCTAGCCCGGCCTGCGGGTGGGGTCGGGGACCCGCGGATGGGGCCGCGAACCGCCTGGGGAGACAATCCACGCCCGCAGGCCCGCAGGGAAAGCTGCGGCGGGCCGAGCCAGGCCGGCACGGCACGGCACGGCACGGCGCGGCGCGGCGCGGCACGGCACGGCACGGCGCGGCACGGCACGGCACGGCACGGCGCGGCGCGGCACGGCACGGCACGGCACGGCACGGCGCGGCGCGGCGCGGCACGGCACGGCACGGCACGGCGCGGCGCGGCACGGCACGGCACGGCACGGCGCGGCGCGGCACGGCGCGTCGCCACCCGCTCCCGCCGCACCTCCAGCCGCCGCCGCTCCCGGCCGGGTCCCGGGACCTGGGGCACTGCAGGAGATGCACTTCCTGCTCCCGGGGCATGCTGGGAGTTACAGGCCGCCGCCCTGGGCACTGTGGGAGTTGTAGGCCGCAGTCAGCGGCTAGCCTCAATTCTTACGCTGTGGCCAGAGACACGGAATCTGCTTTCGGAGCTGCCACTGCTCTCGGTTAGAGAGCTGGAGGCCAGGGCGATGCACGACGGCGGGCCGCTGGGGCTAGCCGGTCTGGCGCTACTCCTCACGGCCGCCGGGGCGGGAGCAAGGCCGCGGCCCGCTGCCCCCGGGCACCAGCCCCGATCTAACGTGGTGTTGGTGGCCTGCGACTCTTTGGTGAGTGATCAGGGCGCGGAAGGGCGCCCTCACAGGTAAGGGTTCGGGGTGGGAGAATACCCTCGGCGGTGGCCGGGATGGAACGGCCGAGGATGAGGCCGCCAGAGGCTGCGCATGCGCAGGCGGGAGCTCGCTGCGCGGGAGGCGCGACTGTGTGGCGGGGCGCTGAGGGCTCGAGTGTCGCACCAGTGCCCCAAAGCTAACGCAGCCCCTTCCCGAAAGGCTGCGCCGTGCTCGCATCACAGCCTTCACAGCAGCCGAAAACCTCTGCGCAGGTGGCTCCCACCGCCTGGTGTGATACAGCTTGTGGCCCCGGAGCGGGGCGTGCCAGCAGGACTCGGTGGCAGGGCAGCCGCCACTGGAACGGGGCTGGTGTGTAAAGCGAATTACTCTTCGGTTCGCTTGAAAAGCCTAATGGCAAGCAAGGTCACTAAACGCTGTTACTCTCCACAAGAAATGGGATAGCGAATTTCTAGAATCACAGATGAAATTACTGACTTACTGTGCACCAAATACTGGTTTATTGAGGCTCTTAAAAGGTATAACAACACAGTAAACTGGTCAGACGTATATCTATAGCGGTAGGCATCTAGCGGCTTTATTACAGTGATTTATTAATGTATTTGGTTTACCCTTCAGACACAAAGTTTTCCACTCACAAATACTAATCCTTGCGTGTATCTTCACAGTTTTCTCACTGTGCCCACCAGCACACTGGACATGCTTTGATGTGTTTTACTCTGAGGAGCCTTGGTTTCTCTAACTCGTCTAACACTCCTTGTGGAATCAAACATAAGCTCCGTGGTGTTAAGCTCCAGGTGCTTTCACGTTTCATCACTTTTCTTTCACTATTGAGGAAGTTTGATCCCTAGCCTTCTTGGGTTTCCATCTTTGACTGCACAGATAAAAGCAGTTGGCTTCTTGCCTGCTGGCTGTTTTTCTTAGGATGAATTTTTCCTAAAATTAAACATTATATTATATTAATATTTGGTAAACATGTATTATTTTTTTTCAAACCCTATCTTTAAACACATTCATTGTGATTTCAAAGATAAAGAAATAGTTCCTTCTTTATTTATGTAATAGCTCCTTATTGATTTCCTTCCTTCTTTGTTAATTTTATTTTCAGTAAATAGTCTCTCTTAATATTCTAAAATAATACGTGTTTTTTTTCTCCAAACTTTCAGCTTTTGCTAAAAGTCTATTTACCAATAGTTAAAATTACAGTATTTAAGATCCTGAGGGCTAGTCAATGTCCGTTTTATATCCAGATGCTAGCAGATGTTGCAGACAAACATTAGGTGAACTTTTATATGTCTCCTTTAAGCAGGAAGATTCTCGTAAACTATATTACAGAGATTAATGAGGTAACCCTTACAAAAGAGAAAGGCAAAACCCACAATGTTTCTGGAATTCTTAGGTAAACAATTAATAACAAGGTGCTGTTTTTGAAAAGTATCATCTTTGCACAGTGCGTACAAAGAAGAGTATAGTAAAAGAAATGTGTCGTGTAAACTTTTTTTCTGAGATGGATTTTAAGGTAGAACTTGAAACATTTTGATTACATCGCTAGCAGAGAACAAGAAGGGTAGGGTACTGTTGAAACAAACAGCTTTTCTGGAAAAAAAGCTGAAGTCCTCCAGGCTGTTAAAAGGTCTGGGCTTTTTATTTCCTTAGGTATTTTAAAACCTAGAAATCCTACACAGTTCTTGGGGATGTATTTCCAGAAATAGCTGTTGAGCTTCCACCTTTGCAGCCAATTCAAGATGCTTACTACTTTGACTGAATACCCTGTCATCTATAGAAACAATATTCATGTCACAGTACCAAGCATACTGTGACACCAAGAATATGGAGTTATTTTACTGCTGGGTCACTGAATATGGTATCACAGTATCAATATAAGGCACTCTTGTCTCCAGCTGTTCAAACACGACTTTGTTGGAGAAAGTTAAGAATGTGTTGTTGACAAGACTGCCCAGCAGTTATGTACTTTTGTAATGGTTTAGTATTCTCCAATTTAGTGTTCCCACTGAAATTGCTCCAAACCATGTGCCACTTGCTTGCTTCTCTGTCCCCCTCCTATTCCTCTGTGGCAGGCTGGAGCAGAAAATTGCAGACACAAAAGAAAAAGGTCACGGATTGGGGTGAGAATGATTTACTAGAAACAGCAGAGCTATAACAGTTTACTAGAACAGTAACAGCAATAATGTTAATAGAAAAATATATGAGAGAGGTGAGCAGTTCACATTCAAATGCTCACCACTATACTATGCAGAGCTCGACAGCAGTACCCGTTGGCTGCCACACAACTCTGGCAGGAACCCCTTCCCCTGTTCTGGAAAATGACATGAGCTGGTACAGAATAACCTCCATGTCTTAGCCATGTCCCCTTCTGGCTACTGCAAAAGTGAACCTTTTCCTGGCTGGTTTCAGCCAGGACAGCTTTCTAAAGAGCACTTTCAGCCCAAAGTTTTGTTCAAGTTCTTATTGTATACTACAGCTGTATTTCCAGTTTGTCCTACTGAGTGCTTATTCAAGATGCCATTTGTAGTAGTATACAAGATTAGGTGATTGCTCATTTAGCATGTTCTGATATGAGCTGTGTTCAGGGGCTAGGATGCTACGTTTAGCTCTACTGGTGCCAAATGAAGTGACTCTTTACAATACTGGGTTATCCAAGAGTATTTCTGCCGGAAACCGAATGCTGGGAATTACTTTTTTCTGCAATTAAAACTACAGATGGACTGTCACATATCTGTTCACTGAAGAGCCAGTGAGGCTGGGGCTGTATTGGCATATCTTATTCAACCAAGGAAAGGAATAAAAGCAACAGATAAAACACAATGACATGAAATAATAGCACTCTGCATGAAACCTGGTTTCATGTGATGATAATCTTTTACTCTAAAATTACCTATTCAAACTTTAATAATTTTAAGTTACTGATTGAAAAATCCATCTAAACAAATAGGTTATTAACATGAAATAAGCATTATGAAAGCATCAAAATTAGCATTATGGAAGTATCAAAAGGGAACCACTGTGGGTGGGTTTTCTGTGGGAAAATAGCCTTTCTTTAGCTTTCTGATCCCTTTTCCAGTCCATAGTTTCAAATAAGTTTACAGAGAAGTGGTATGGATAAACCTTTAAAAAGGATGAGGAATCAATGATGATTTCACAGAAATATGTGCTAGTGCACACATCTACATTGGGATTCAGTCTAACTCCTTGTTACGTTTCACTGTACCTATTCCCATTGAATGTGTCATGGTAGGACCCCACCCCTGAAGAACTGGAGCTTGGAATATGTATAATGATACAGTGGAATTAATTTTGCTACAAAGAAGCCCAGTTATCTTTTCCATTTTCAAAAGTGATCAATTTTATATTGTTCTGCTTAGATTTTCTCAACACTGTTTTCCATACCTGTGTAGAATTGGCAGCATTTGAGCAACACCAGTCCACGGTAACAAATATATTAATTAATGCAGCTGATAGTTTGCATGAATGCTGTTTATGTGTTGCTTTTATTTCATTGCAGGATGGACGCTTGACGTTTTTGCCAGGGAATCAGACTGTGGATTTACCTTCCATAAATTTTATGAAAAGACATGGCACTGTCTTTCTCAATGCCTACACCAACTCTCCAATTTGTTGTCCTTCCCGCGCAGGTAGAACCAAGCAAAACATATGATAAATGCTTACACATATCAATTTAAATATGTGGTAATGATGGGAAATTTGAAATTTTTTAATGGGGAGAGATTTGTTTTGTTTTTCAATAAGATCCTTTTTTTTTTTTTTAGTTTGTGTTTGAATTCTTGGGGTATTCTTCTCTCATGTGTTTATCTCTTCTGTTCTTTATGTTTCCTCCTTTATTTTTTTCTTCTCCTTGTTTCAGTTAAGTGTAAGGTGCCCAGTCTTTTTACAAACTCCACTGAAGCTTCAGATTTTTAAAAAATCTTCAGGATTTATAGAGAAATCATCAATTTGTTCTGGTGCAGTGCTGAAACTACATTTAGAACTACTCTCTCTTCCCAATACAGTCATTAAATATCTTTCCTGTATTCAGCAAAGAGTAATAAATAATAATAGCTGAATAAAGTGGTAGCAGTTGCCCTGTCTTCTAGATACATGATGCATCTTTATTTAGCTTTAATTGAATACTTGCATGCTTTTCTTTACTTAGTGTAATTATGTTCAATTTCACACTTGCAGAATTTGCTAGGAAGATAGAAGGAAACTATATTCCTCAGTCAAAGATTACATTTTAAACATTTCTGTCTTTCAGTTGATGCAAAGACCCTCCTTAATCTGTAGCTATAAAAAGATCCCTCTTCTCCTCAAAGCATACACTGAAAGAAGCAGCAGTCAAAGGCAGCCAAATATAGTGTTACCTTTTTAGTATTACCTTTATTGATTACCTAGTCCCTGTTTCTTTTTCTCATGGTCACATTTTAAGTGGGTGACATTACATGAACAAGCAGTTGGCCTTCCTTTTCTTTTCTTGATGCTTGAGTCTTTCAGCCAATTTTTATTGCTAAGAACAATGATTTTATGTTATTTAATTTAAATAAGTTTTTGAAAATGGCAGGTTAGTACTCTTGTGAGAAAGAAAATGCATAATGAACTAAATGATTCATGTGTAGTATTAACTGAGTAGCTGTGACTACTGAGCTCATACATGGGGCTCTGAACCAGCAGGACATCTTTTGCTTAGCCAGGAGCTTGGATACCTGCAGTGAACTGAGGGTGCATCTATTGTGGCGGTGTCAGGGATGATACAAGAAGGGATAGCAGGAAAGATGGCTTTGGGGTGGGGAAGGGACCAGTATTGCCATGTGGGGTTGATGCGCTTTGCTTACAGGATATTTCTATTGCTTGTGTAATGACTTAGCTCTGTTTTGGGACTACCTTTTACTTTTAATTAGCATAGGAAAGAGTGAATGATTCTTGATAAACTGCTAAGAAATAGGAACTCACTTAAAAAATCTTCCCTTATAGTTCCTTTGCAACTCTTGCTTTGGTTTCCTTTCTTCTTGATATCTTCTTTAATATTCTCACTTTGTTTCTGCAACTCATAGTGAAGTAGATTACTTATAAAGAATAAAATTGAGGGCATTTGTATTTATTGAAATACTATATTGTAATTCTGTCCACGAATATACTTAACTTTAGACTCACATTAAATCAACTGTAGTAAGTGTAACTAATACTCTGAAACACACGTAAATACAGGATTGTTTCATCAGGATCTGTACTTCCATGCCATTTTCTTTCAGAAATCAAGAATATTTTCTGATCTAATTAAAACTTGATTTAATGATTGCATAGCACCTGGAAAGATAGGACCTTCTTCTGCAGTTCTGGGGATTATTTGAGTAAATTTTGATACTTGTATTGATGATGAAATAAGATTTGGAAGAGTGATACTTTGTATTCCTTGTTCTTTGTATCACAGTTTGGACTTTTTACCTCGGTAATAATGAGAAGATTAATCCCTTCTCAACCTTACAGGTGGGAATACTAATCACTCATCTTTTTTTTTTCCCAGCTATGTGGAGTGGTCTTTTCACTCATATAACAGAATCTTGGAATAACTTCAAAGGTCTAGATCCAGGTTATGTAACATGGATGGATCTCATGGAGAAGCATGGCTACCATACACAGAAGTTTGGGAAATTGGACTTTACTTCTGGACATCATTCAGTAAGGTAATCAGGTAGATTTTCCTGCTGTGAAATGGGCAGCAGTGAACATATCACGTAGGGAGCTGTCACATAGTTTTGGTCTCCAGTTGAAATGATAGTAGCTTTAAAAGAAATTGTGTTAGGTACCTAGCAGAGATATGTCCTGCAACTTTATGGAGAAGCAAGTATATCTCTTGCAGCTGTACTTTGGCTTTTACCTGTAGTTGAAAGGTAATACAGAAACTGGTTTTGCCCAACATGGTAATTTTCTTCCACTAGTATTATTACTCCCTAAGTGAAATTCATAAACTGCTTTTGCATTGCCTTAAGACTTCCTGACTTCCTGTTAATACTAACAGTGTTGGAAAACCAGAACAAAACCCCATAATTATAATAACAAAATATTAAGCCTACTGTCACAAAATTTCAGAGGTTTTGAGGGGTCTTTTTGAAGGCCATAAGTGTTCAAAGACGTGTGCTTTTGTGGTGGGTTGACCCTGGATGGACATACCAGAGCCATCATGATAGAACAAACTGTTCTATGACTCTGCCTCCTCCAGTGGGCAGGAAGGAGACAAAACAGTGACTCAATGGTGAAGATAAGGACTGAGAGAGATCACTCAGGTACACAGCAAAGCAGACTTAACTTAGGAAAATTAATTTAGTTTATTGCCAATTAGAAGCCAGAGTAATGCAATGAGAACTAAACCCAAATATTGAAATACTTTTCCACCAGCCTTCTACCCAGGCTTATCTTCCAAATTCTCTACTCACAGAGGTTTGGGGATAGGGACTGTGGTCAGTTCATCACACATTGTCTCTGCCACTCATTCCTCATCATGGGGAGAACTCCTTACCTTCTGCTTCAGTATGGTGTCCCTCCCCCACTGAAAGGACAGTCCCTCACTGATTTCTCCAAAGTGAGTCCTTCCCATGGGCTGATGTTTTTTACAAAGTGCTCCAGCATGGGTTCCTTCCATGGGATGTGCTCCTGTTTGCAGGAACAAACTGCTCCAGTGTGGGTCCCCCCACGGGGTCACAAGTCCTGCCAGTAAACCTGCTCCAGCATGGATTCATTTCTCTGCAGGTCCGCAGGTCTTGCTGGAAGTCCAGTGCAGGCTTTCCACAGGATCACAGCCTTCTTTGGATATCCATTTGCTTTGGTGTGGGGTACTCCAGGCTGCAAGTGGATATCTGTTCCATGGACTGCAGAGGGACAGCCTTCCTCACCATCTTCTCCATGGGCTGTAGGGGAATCTTCATTTTGTGCTGTTTTTATGAACATGCTCCATTTCACTGATTAATAATGATGTTCCTTGTTGAAATAATAATAATATTTTCTTTAATATTAAACAGGTTAGAGTTGCTTATTGCTTCCTTCTTAGTTAAGAGGGGATTTTGTTCTTTGAACTTGATCTTAATCTCAGTCTGACTGGATAATCAGACTGGCCTATGGCCTACATAGTATTTTTTTTCTGTATAAATCAGTATTATGACATTACGTGCAATTAGACACACCCCCACACATACTCCTTTATCGTAATTTCATTTTAATGTTTATGAAACATGCTTTCTCAGATACCTTAATTTGTTCTAAGGAATTTATTTAAGCCTGTTTAGGTTGAAAGTGTGAGCCTAAACAAGGAGTTAAAACAATAAAAAGAATTGTTACAGATAATTCCGAATAGCTTTTCTGGAAGTTAAAGTGCACTGGCAAAATTCCTTTGGGGATAAAACTGGTTAGATGCTCTTTAAAAACTAATAATGTTGTGTTTTGATAAAAGCATGTGATCAAACTTTGAGCAGCTTTATACTTTCTTTTGTAATTTGGTTGGTTATATTGAAATTGCCATGAACAAAATGAAGATGAGTCAAAGTCTTAGATAGTCTGCCTCTTACCAATGTCCACCATCATTCACTCTTGCAAAGAAACAAGGATATTTGCAGCTCAGATGTTTTTTATAGTCTTTTAGAAAGACAACAATTGCCATGACATTGGAAAATCTGTTAAAAAATATTTTGTCTTTAAAATTTTGCTGGTTTTCCCTCCTTCTTGCTTTCTTTATACTCTTTCCTGTTATTTGTTTGATAGGATTTATACAAGAGAAATCATTCTTACAGATTTTTGTATAAAGTGTATTTAATTAATACTACAAGCCTCATCCAGAATGTTTTTTCTAAAGGCAGCCTCACCAGTGAAGTTATTTTCCATTAGACTCTTTTACATAAAAATCTCAGGCCCAGTTTACACATAAATAGTGTGTCAATCTGTGCCAAAACGTGGAGAAGGGTCTACAAGATAGAGTGGTATTTCTAAGTATTATTTTGTAGATGTGAGAAGAGCCATTCTGACATAAATGGATAATAAATAAGAAAGAAGATTCAGAAGCAAACATAAAAAGCCTAAAGGTCTTCGTATAAAATAGATGCACAATCATTATTGCTCAATTGAATAACAATTCTTCTTTATGCAGGAATTGGAAGTAGATTGTAACTGAATTCTTCAGGAATTCATAATACTTTTTGCTTGGAGAAAAAGTGAAGAAAACATTTTCTGTTGAGTATGTGACTTGTGTATGTATTTTCAGTAACCGTGTGGAAGCTTGGACTAGGGATGTTAACTTCCTGCTCCGACAAGAAGGAAGACCCATGGTGAAGGTTACAGGCCATAGGAAGCAGATTAGAGTAATGGAAACAGATTGGCAGAATACTGATAAAGCTGTAAACTGGATAAAGGAAGAAGCTGTTAACTTTACTCAACCATTTATTCTTTACTTGGGACTAAATTTACCACACCCATATCCATCACCCTATGCAGGAGAAAATTTTGGATCCTCTACATTTTTAACATCTCCCTATTGGCTTGAAAAGGTATGTGGATAAAAATTTGAATATTAATTTATTAATAACTGTACTTATTACAAAAAGTATTTTAACTGGTTTTTCAAGATAGACCCAATTTTGATATTTCACTATGCAGTAAAAAGTACTTGAATGAGATGTTAGATTTCTGATTAAAGGCTAAGAAAATAGAAGTGACAAATTTGGCTGTTGTGGGAAAAGGTTTATTAGCAGTAGTCATTGAATCAATAAGTAAGTATGGAGTTCAATGGCTAGAAACACATTAAAAAATGGGATTGTTGCTATTCTTAGTTGTAAATTAATTTAGGTAGTGGTCTGAAGTTCATTATTATGAACATTCTGTATTTTGCTTATTAGAAATGCTGCTATGTGTAATGATTTTGTCTGAGTTTTACATGAAAGATTGACTTTTTCTGCAGTATGGACCTAGAACATAAAACAACATATGACACAACGGAAGTCTTCCTTTTCTGTTAACTTTTTCTGTGCTACTGTAGGTTTTGAAGCACAAGAAAGTGTCCTTATGTCTGTATGTGCAAAATTAAGAAATTGCACTCCATTCCAAAGAAGAAATACTTTCTTTTCTGTCTTGTATAGTTTCCAGTTGCCATTATCTGCCATAAAATATAAACATAGATTTAATTGCAGAAAGGCATTACTATTCTCTGCAGTTGAAAAATTAGAATTAGGTTGATAAGACTTTATGCTTCAAAAAACCCCTCCATATGCAATTTATGTAATTTGTGGCCTTTTCCATGACAGAACTGCTAAACTTCTTTATCTAGGTGTACCAAAAATACAAATACTTAGAAAAACCAGATTTACAAATGAAAGTTGAGAGATGTGAATTTTTTCGTAATAGTGAGGGTTGTGGGTTCTTCTGGGAATGGTGAGAAGTTTGTGGGGAGAGGAAGAACTTTGGAAGAAAACCCTTTCAATTACAAAAAGTTCTAGCTTTATTAAGAAAAGCTTGCTGGGTGCTGGTTAGATATATCTTGGGAAGTATAGGTACTTTTTTTTGAGTCACAGACAGTTTTTGAGTCACAGTCACAACATCTTTGACAAATGTTTGTCATCTTTTATTCAGTCAGAATACCTTAACTGCACAGTTTGCTGGACTCCTTCCCACCACTGTGTATACATACTGCATTGTGTGGGCCACATATTGCCATTTACTGACCATTGGCTGGTTGTTCTGCGATGTAGCTCTTTTTTAGTCATGGAAGAAGTAGTCTTTTAAAATCATAGAGGTAATCTCATGAAGAAGTTTGATGACACTGATGAAGAACTGAATTAAATGTCCTGTTTATTTGGGCTGTAATATGGGAAAGAGTGTCAACACAGTATGTTTGTGAAACACTGTGTTGTTAAGCAGATGGTCCCCTGTATTTTGCACAAGCTGTCAATTTTCCAGGGGATGTAGGACTTCTTTCCTAGTTATGAATTATGTGTCTTGGTTTAAGACGATTCAGAGGTAGACATTCTAAAATGAGTTCCTCCCCTTAATTTCAACCAATCCCTTCCCACCAATAAGGAACCAATACTAATAGATGTAAGTGAAAAAATAAGTTTACTGACAAGTGAAACAGCAACGTGCAAAAAATAGCAATGAATAATCACTAGATATGAACTTGCTGAATCGCAGGAGCTCCATGGGAACAAAGACACCCTAAACTGCGTGATGTCTCCTAATATGACAGCCTAATATGACAGCCTCCCACTGCTGACTGCCTGCAGGAGGCAAAGGGAAAGTGGTTGTCAGGCACTTTCCAAGGTGGCACCTGCAATGGGTAACCATGCACTCCAAGAAACAAAGGGAACGGATGGTAGCAAGCCCTCCTGGGAAGGTTGGAGCTTACGAAAGTCTAGTGACAGATAGGAAGTTCTGGCACATGTGGGATCAGCACAGCTGTTTGCTACTTCCTCTTGCACTGGCTGGATTCCACCAGTGTTGGTGCTCGTGCCTTCTGATCTGCTGGTGTGCTGGAGAAGGAGCAGGGGAAACTGGTCTCTGGACACTGACGTGGGATGGCCTAACCCGTCAATGAAGCTTCGCTTCCTATAGAGTTTGCAGAGATCACTGGCAATACAGTTTCTGTTTACTAAATGTAGTTTTTCCGAGTTGCTACAGTTGGAAGCCCAGAAACTCACCATATCAACCCCCTTTGAAGCAGAGTCTCTTCCTTCAGCAGAAGAGGGGGTCAGCTTGGGTTTCTTGACCTTTAAAGCAACTGGCATCTCCCAGCTGCCCTGCAATTCTGGTTCCGGTCATGCTTCAGGTCTTAAAGACACAGTGCTGCGTCTCCCCCTCGAATCCACGGGTCAGATCCCCTGTGGAGCCCGGCCAGCTGGGCAGTGGGGTGAGGCGGGCAGAGGGAAGGAAGCTTCTCCTTGAATCCCAGGGGGCTTGGAGAAGCTCCCACGTGAGTCCAAAGACGAGCTAATCCCACAAACAAAGGAAAGAGGCGCTCCCCCTCAGGATTAGTTCCAAAGTTTAATGAGGGCCTGGAGAGATCCCAGGCCACATCTGACCTCGAAGGGCATCCAGAGCAAAAGAGAGAGTGTCCCCGCCCAGCGCAGCCAGATATAGGGGGTGAGGAAACCCAAGCAGCCAAAGGGGGAAGGACTTGGGAGTGGCTCTCTGGGGGCAAGGCCTCAGAGTGACCACTGAGGAGGGGGTGGGGGAGGAGTCCCAGCCAGGGTCCAGGTACCTGGTGACCCTGCTAGAAGGGTCTGGACAAAGGGGAGTGGTCACCAGGTGATGGACACATCACCTGAGGGGAGACAGGGGGATGGGTTGGGGTTTGATGGACATGCAGGTACTGATGGGAAAGCTGGGATGAACCAAACAGATACAAAGAGGGGATATGGAGGGACACACCATGAGGGGATATACAGTGCAAACACAACTCTACAACACAGTAGCAATCTTACAGCACAGATAGATATGGAATGCAGTAACATTTTGGGTTACCCAGGACATTACCATAAGCAGAAAAGGGATTGTGGCTTTATGAATACTTAAAACTAGGCTGAAGTCCTGTAGAAAAGAATCACGGATGGAGGACACTTTTTGCTCTCTTACCTTAAACAGCTAATCAATACCATTTGCAAAGTCCAAAATATAACTCCAAAATGTAGCTAAGAACTTTGTGCAATAAGAAAATGACTGAAGCATTATTATTTTATCTTTGTGATTTTTTTTCTAGTAGTGCGTTTTCTATAGATCCTGAGGAAACCTACATTTTTTGTGTCTATTTGACTATTACAAAGCCAGGTGTTACTTCTATGGGCACTTGGAACCCTTGTAGTTTTATCAACTTGTTTTATCAGACTTTTCCTCCAAGTAACAAGTGGAAGTACAAGAGGAAATTGCCTCAAGTTCCCTTTTATTTATTTATTTAATTGCCTCAAGTTCCTTTTTATTTAAGGGAATATTTGCAAGTATAACAGCCAAGGCTAAATGTGTATGTCAAATTTCAAGACTCTAAAGCTAGTACTGAAGCAGACAATATCTGTGACTATGCATAGTTTGAATATACAAATAGATTGGCTTTTTGGTTTCATACTGATCTTCCATTTCTTTATAGCTAAATGAATTGGCATATGTAGAAACATGTAGAAAGTATTAGAAAATTGGATTAATGTAGTCAATTAATTTTATCAAAATGCTAAGATTTGTCATCACTGTCTTGGAGGCTTTCCCAGACTACATGGTTTTCCATGATCTCTAGTCCCACATAGCACCCAATCTTTTAGATCCATGAAAAATTCAAAATTTTTCAGTTACTCTACAGTTATGAAGACTCTATGCCAATATTCTGTACCTACTTTATGAAGACTACTTCACTACTTCAGAAGAGTGTTCTGTGATACCTCTCTTAAAAATATACAGCAGTTGGTGAAGCACATATTTGTGGCTCCAAGACTTAGTTTCTTGTTGATTTTCAAAAGTTTTTAAAAAACACTTTACTTTTGGAAACTGTGGGGACATAGGGAGGAGGGAGCTGCATGGTGTAACAAATAAGCAGCTAGTGTTTCCCGGGTCATAAATGGAGAACTGTGAATTTATGCTATAATTTCTTAAATTAAATCTCTGTTAAAACACTCGATTAATTCAGTTGCTAAAGTAATGATAATTTCCTCTTATTTTTTTAGGTAAATTATGAAGCTATTAAAATACCCAAGTGGTCTTCTCTTTCAGAGATGCATCCAGTAGATTATTACTCATCGTACACGAAGAATTGCACTGGAGAGTTTACAATGGAAGAAGTGAGAAATATTAGAGCATTTTATTATGCTATGTGTGCAGAGACAGATGCCATGCTGGGTAGGTAATGTCTTACTACACAGTGGGTTTTCTAGTTCTGATTTTTTTAAAAGAAAGTGCTGCTAGGGCTGATCTTTTGGGGAAAAAGATAGAAAACAAACCACCACAATTCACATCTGAGAGTAAGCTGTGGAAGTTGCTTTTTCAATCTATGTGATAAATGACAGGATAGCCTTTTAGGTGAATTGAGAGACTCTGAAAAGTAATCACAGCCAGCAGTCAGAAGCTCTGTAGAAAACCAGGGACTGCAGCAAATTATGGCATTACCCATTGCAATGGTTTAAAATGCAATGGGAAAATTACCCCATGGAAGCTGCCCCTCCTCCTCCATCCCCTTTTGACAGCACAGGAAGTACTAGGAGAGACCAGAAGTGGGAACATCAATTTTACTGAGAAACTTGCAATAAACATAACAATATAGATAAAAGATGACACAAAGGGAGAGTGATCTACCCACAGGAAGGGTGTTCACCAACAAAAAAGCAAACACACCCCGAAAGAGAGTACCTAGTGGGGTTTTCCCAGACAAAGGCAAGATGGCACCTGTCATCTCCATCCCCTCCACACTGGACCATGCAGCTCAGAAAAACAAAAGCAATGAGGCAAAAAAGTTTCTGCAGTTTATTATCCTTCCTCCAGCCTGGAAACAATGGGAAACAGGGACAAAATTAAGCCTGGAGAGCTAATTAATCCAAATAAAAGGTCCAGCTGCTGAAAGGGCTGGCCCTGACAGTGGCAGCAGTGGCAGAAGCAGTAGCAGCTGTGGTGGTGGCAGCAGCTTGTCTCATCTTCCTGCTGCTCCAGGAATAGTTACAGCTTGTCAGGGTTCTAGAAACAGTTAACAGCCTCCCTTGACTTCAGCAACAGTTAATGGAACAGTTCACACCTTTCCACCATCGAGATAAAACTGAATCAACTTCAGCATACCTCAGGATCTCATGCTGAAAAATATACTCCCTCCATGACATAGGTAGTATGTTATTAAATAGTGCTGGAAACTCCACCCTTCTTTTCCTCTGTACCCAGGACACCCATGTACACGAGGAACTTAAGTCTCTTTGATTAAGTGCTAACTGAAATAATGGAGATATTTTTGTGTAGGGGACAGACTGTAAAAGCTGAGCTGGAAGAAAGGTACATTTTAGGGTATAAGTAGTTTTCCTTAGAGGCTGATTTCAAATGTGTAAACTGCATAACGGCTGTTACACATTGACTGAAGAATAAGGTTACATTTGGAGTGTCCCTTAGAAGCATATTGTTGAAAGTTATGAAGAAATAATTAATTGTACATTCAAAATTTTTCAGTTTGCAGGAATGTCTACAGCTAAATAATTTATAATACAAGTTGGTCTTAATTTACAGCATTTTATTTTTTGATTTGAAAAGTGAACATGAATGAAGAAGAATTTGTTTGCATACTAGTATGAAATTCATTATCAAATAAACTAATCTTTTAGGCATATGGCCTAAACTAGGACAGCATAATAGATTTGTAAAGTGAATTAAAAGACACAGAATTGCTCCTCCTCATTTTATGAATTAAAAGAGACCAATGGAAGCCTTACAGATCTAGGAAATAAGGGATTTCAAAGTAACTGCACTGCAGTTGTAATTTTATAACATTTTTAAACTAGTAGGTTTAGGCATGAATCATCCTAAAGTTTTAATATTTAAGATGCCTAAGTGGTTTGCTTAACTACCAGCTTAATTGATCTTGGTCCTATCTTTGTTGCACAAACGTACATATAAAAGTATAGGAGTATATGTTGTGTTTTCATTGCACAAATGTATGTGAAACAAAAGAGAACTTTCCTCCACTGAACTAGGAGGGTTCCTTGAAATTTGCATGAAGCTTTGCAAGTACAGATCTTGGAAGAAATATTTTGAATGCACTCTTTTTAGTATCTTTTTGTTGTTGCAGGTGAGATTATTTCAGCTCTGCAAAATACTGGGCTTCTTGGAAAAACAATCGTTATATTCACTGCAGATCATGGAGAACTTGCTATGGAACACCGTCAGTTCTATAAAATGAGCATGTATGAGGGAAGTTCCCATGTTCCTCTTTTAGTTATGGGGCCAGGTTTAAGAGAACAGCACCAAATACCAAATGTAGTATCGCTTGTGGATATCTACCCTACTATGCTTGGTGAGTTAAATTTCAGGTGACAATTTTTTTCCCTGTTACCATTACTATTCTGCATTTGTATCATAATAGTCAGAATGATGTCTCAACTTTGAGGCAAGATAGTAACACAACAGGAGATAATTAATATGTGGACCATATATATGGACATGGACATGGACTAAACAGAAAAGAGTAAAAAATGGATGAAAAAAATAAAATAAAGAAACTGATTGTCTTCCTTATTACTGTAACTTTTATCTACATAATTACACTGACTGATTATATATAGGATTATTTGTTAGCAAAAAAAAAAGGAATACAACTCATTTTATATATGAATAATCCTTACTAGCCTTCATACCCAACAGTTTACTGTTGAAATTACAGTGTAAGTGCATTCAGAGATGAGATTAAACCTGAAAGGAGGAGGACAGGTTCATTTACTGAGCAAAGTAATGTCTTTTATGAAGGGTCATGTGGAAGAAATGTGGTGAAACTTTGTATATGTACAAATGATCTGGGCACATGTAAAAAGATGTGATAATGGATATCCATTCTTACCTTATGAGATATGAAAATACTCAGTATTGGACAGAGAATCAAACAAAAAGAATTAAACTTAAATTACTTAGATGGAAATCACTTTTAAGAGGGAATTTTTGAACAGTTATCTGTGATAAATCATGCAAGAGACAATGCTGACTGGAATTAAACATAAGGTAAAGTTATCTTTTGAGGCTTTATCTGTGATCTTTTAGGCTTCTAATCAGAAAAAAAAAAAAGTTCTTTTCAAACCAGTCTGGAAGGCTTGCTCTTTAAGAGGCATCACATGTACACTGCAATTGCCTGGAGAACATGAGTGAATAAAACTGTACTTCTAGCAGTAAATGTCAGTGAAAACCCCACTTCTATATTGTTTTAAGTTGATTTTATAAAAAGTAAACAGAAGTTATTTATCTGTGTGTGACTTCTCAAAACTTTTGAACAGTTATCCATTGAAAAATAGGATATAAAATCTGAGTGGCTTTCTCCCAAATTTTGACATCAAATTGTTATGTATATCTATCTGTACTAGATATGAATCTTATTATACAAGTTATGGTAGCCTATATAAAGAGTTAAAAATCTCTTCTTTTATTTCTTTCTCTCTTTTCCCTAAGAGACATAACTGGTCAGATGGTTTAACATCCTTCTGTCTTTTCCTCCTGGGTTTTTTTTTGTTTGGGCTTTTTTCCCCCAGAACTTTGTTTGCATAATTCATTCCTTCTGTTCTGGCAGTTCCCTTTCTCTGTACTTTGAATGTCAAAAAGGCATGTGTGACAAAAATGAACACTTGAAGAGCCATCTCTATCATGTTTTATTTCTCAGTCTGCGTGCTGCTGCTGACTAGTGAGATTTCGAGTCTATTTTTGTGACAAATTTAATTGCTTTGCTTTGTGTTGTCACAAGGAAATAATCTCTCTTAAGATGCCATACAAATGCTTTGGTCAAGACTGCCTCCTGCACTGACTTTAGGAATAAAGTGCAAATGATTGCAAATGATTGATTCCAGCAGAATCTGTTTGCTACGAATGTACATTTGGAAGTGCAACAGCTCTTGCCCTTTGTAACAGGACATAGCATAATTTCCAGGCAGCACTAGCTTTGTTGGTCTGTATGGAGGTAGCTTTGGCTCTCTATTGGAAAAGCAGAGCTTTTATTTGAGCTGCTGAAGGTGGCTGGAACATTCTTTGCACATAGAGAATCCAGTTACTGCAAGTAATAGCGTTACTGGTTTAGGATGACAGAAGAGCCTATATCCCTTTTTCATTTCTTGGAATGTAGTATGTATTTGTTCAGATTTTTTTGCCCATGCATGCCCAGAAGGTGCCTGCTGGGTTTACACTGATCTTCCTAGTACTTTGTCAGATGCTGGCTGAGCAGAGGACAAAAAGGAAGACATGTGCTGATGAAGGAAAGATTCACCTATGAGCAATTTATATGCACAGAGTATACCACTCAGCGTAGAACAGATTAAATACTACCATGGTGCCCTGTGCAGTGGCGAGTTTTGAATTTTGGATTACTATAAACAATGTATAGTGGGGTGATTAAAAATAAAAGTAGTCATACATGGTTTTAGGACATGCTTGGGATTCTTGCTATGCTTTTCAGAATGTTTCTGAAAAACCTTTGCAGTCTTTTAACCTGATCTTTGGGAGCTAGAGAAACTTGTGGTATAAGTTACTGCTGAGGAACTTATATTACAGCATCTTCTAGTGTCCATCTGGTAAGCTATGGAGTTATCCAGTGTTTTCCATACATGCACTATGTTAATACCATCTCAAATACCATCTTTGTCTCCAATCCAGCCAGAGAAGCAAGCTCCTCAAATGTCCCCACCAGTTACAGGTGATAATAATGGCCACCTTTTATGAGGCATTTCATTATTCACTAATGAAGAATGCTACAGTACCATTATTGTTCAAGAAATAAATGGTTACAACATGTTGGATATGGAGCTCTTAGGGTCCTTTCATGCTCTATTATTCTTTTTCTTCTGCCTGATATAGTCAGAGCAAAAGAGAAATGTTTGCAACCATGATTAAGGAATAAAACAGTACCATCCGTCAAAGGAGACTATTGTGATCCCTTTTCACAAATCTCTGTTTAAGTTACACATAAGTGATATATTTGCTCAAGATGCTGGGCAGCTTGCCTTGGGAAATTCCTTAAGGTATTTTTTATTGTGTATTTTGGGATAATAATTAGGAGAGCACATTTTATTGTCAACATTCAGACATTGTGTTAGACTTTTTTAGTCATCAAAACTGCAATAACATTTTGATTTTATGTATATTTCCTTAGATATAGCAAGAATTCCTGTCCCTCAGAACCTCAGTGGATATTCTCTTATACCGCTGCTACGTGAAAAGGCTGAGAACAAAGTGTCACCCACAGGACCTCGGCCCTCATGGGTGCTGAGTGAGTTCCATGGATGCAATGTGAATTCCTCTGTGTATATGCTGAGAATTGGCAAGTGGAAATACATCACATACTCAGATGGCTCTTCAGTACTGCCCCAACTCTTTGGTATGCTACTTTTATGTCTTGACTGACTTGTTAATTTACTTTGGTGCAAATTGAATCTTAACTGACCTTTTTTTATGTTACAGACCTTACTGCTGATCCAGATGAGCTTACAAATCTTGCCATAAAATTCCCAGTAACTGTACATTCTTTGGACAAAATACTTCGCTCTATAGTAAACTATCCAAAGGTTTCTTCTTCTGTTCAGGAGTATAACAAACAACAGTTTATCAGTTGGAAACAAAGTTTGGGTCACAATTACTCAAGTGTTATCGCAAACCTTAGATGGCATCAAGACTGGTTAAAGGACCAAAAAAAGTATGAGAATGCAATTGAAAAGTGGCTTGGTAAGTAGATACAGACAACCTGGATTTCATTTGAATGAGAAAATAAAAACATTATGCATTTGTAATATTATGCTGTATTTCAAATGTTAGAATTATTTTCATATGTACCCTATTGAAAGTAAAGATAACTGAACTGTTACTGCTTTGTGTCAGAAAGCCAGGAGTATTTTATATAACTAGCCAGCACAACAAAACTAGAGTTTTAGATGTTATTATTCTGTAAGTAAGTGTATATAGAAAGGATAGTGTGAAAATGCTAGTTGTGTGTATGTAATATTTACCTGATTGCAAAAGTACAGATTTTAAGCATTCAAACTCAATAGGAACTTCAATTTATAAGGAAAAACAAGGATTGCAAAATTTAGTAAAGTACCAGTTACAGTGAAATTCCCTATATGTATTTTAAGTCTAAATTGAATAGACATTCATCAAAAAGTGGATAACCAGTACGCGTCTGAACATAGATTTAGTTTATTCAAGTACTTAACTATATCAGCATTCCTGTATTACATGTGATTGATTCCCCACATTTTCAAGGTCTGCCTGCTGATCTCTTGCTTCTCTCTAGTCATCATCATAAATTAAAAAACAAAACAAAACAAAACAAAACAAAACAAAAAAACCAAACCAAAAAAAACCCCAAAAAAACCCCCAAAAAAGCCCTTCTTGCCAAACCTATGAGTAGAGCAGTTCTCTGAAAAATGATAGGGTGATTTGCATAAGATAAAATAAAAATTGCTTGAATATAGTTAGATTCTGCAAATAAATGCTTTAATGCACATCAGTGAGTGGAGAATTGAAACCTAAAATGTACACAGAGGAGACACAATTGAAGCTTGCAGGAAGAAAATTACTGTTTCCCATTTTTCCAGTGACCTGACCAAAAAAAAAGTAGTTTTGGAAAAAGGTAAGATTTAGGTAACAACTCTTTCATTTACGGGAATATGTAATTAGAGCAGCTAGGCTTGCTAATTATTTGTCACCATCATTGCTGCTATAGTACCAGTTAAGAATGTATACTTAATACATAAAATATTTTCTGGAATCTGTTATTAATGCTCAGTAATAGCAGTAAGCCAATAAAAATAAACATAAAAATGAGACGTGTTTTCTGATGGCCCCACACTCATTTCATGAGCAACTTCCCACAAAGAGTTAAAAAATCTTGAAACCATGTAGCACATGCCATTATAATTCTTAGTAAAATTAGTTCAGGTGTGGTTGAAATTACTTAAACAAAATGAATGGTCTGCATAAGTAGAGGAAGTATTTATATCCATGTGAAAATTTGCTGAAGAGAAAAAAGAATAAAGAGATTTTCTCACTTTCCAGAGGCCTGGACAGAATGCAGCACATTGTCCAAAATGGAGTAAAATAAGATTTGGTGAACTGAATGTGTTTTGTGCTTTTTAATGATTGAATGTTTAAAATGTGGGGGAAATTGTATTTTGTCAGTTCTGTGAACAGTGCTTTCCTTGAAGAGATGAGCTTTAAGACTCATTAATGTTAGGTATAGAAAAGTGCCATTTGTGATGCTCTCTGAAATGAAGGAACAAATAGGGAAAAGGCCTTGGAACCACATCTTGTGCCACAGAGTGTCCAGAGACGTCCAGTGCATGGGGACAGGTTTCTTGAAAATTTAGAAAACTCCAGGAATGGGCCAGCTCACAGAGCAGAGCTTGTTATTGTTTGAGAGACCACATAAAATCATTCTTCTGCTGTGTCACATGGCTTGCAGTCTGATTGTAATATGGAATATGTATCCTCCAAAAACATAAAGTAGAAAGATGAAAGAGAAATTATTTAAACAGAAGGCTGTACTTGCTAGTGTGGGATTTAGAAAAGTTTTAGTATCTGTTAGTCTTGAGGAATAATTGGAAATATTTTTGTTTTCCAGGAGACTAGAACTTATTATAAATGTCTGTGACAATGGGAGCCAGAGCTGGGAAATGGTGATGAATGGTAACAAGGACTAGAAAAGATTAAAAAATAATTGGATGCCTTTATTTCAGGAAAAAGTGTAAGGAACTTAGATTGTTGTGTTCTTTGTACCTTTTTTTTTTTTTTACAGCCTTCCTTGGTTCTACCAGTTTTCCACAAAGTTTCTTTAGAGGCAAGACTAGAATTATTTCATTGTGCTTTTGCTTGCTTGGTCTCCTTGTAGACTCTTATCAGGGATTCCTAGTTGTAAAGTGTAAAGGGATACAAGTTCCTAAATTTGTGTCTCTTTGAGTACTATTTTCAAACTTAACACTTTCAAAAATATTCAAAAATCTCTTTTACAGAAGATGTTGATGCTGTTCTGGCATCCATTTTAGGTGTTGATATTTGACTGGCTGGATTGGGATGGATGGGAAGACACCCTTCCTCAGCAAATCTAACTTAAAGCCCTCTTCAGGAGTCTGGCAAGTCTCTGACCAATGATGCATTTTCCCTGCTTTTGTCAGATGGGCTGCATTGCCCCCAGGAAACCCGGGCAAAAGGGCTGAGTAACCAGTCCTGACTATGACACCATGGTTCCAATAATTTGTTGCCCCTGCCAGGGTCATCTGGCCATTTCATGATAATATAATCTCATAACCTGTGAGCCCATAAACAAAATGGACATTATCATTCTGGTTTCAGATTGCTTAGGCTAGGAATAAGCATTTGAAATGTGAGGAAGTGTGTCAAAGCACACCAAACATTGGTACTTGTTTCAGCTTTTGTGAAGTCATGTTGCCTTTAATTCCTCTTTCTGACTGCAGGTGCGATGACTAGAAGGTAAAATTAAAATTGGAAGCAATAAATCTCTCCATAAAACATCTTTAATCTTACAGATGGAACTATCCTGAGGTCTTTAGGCTTATGTAATACTGAAAATTCCACTGAGGCATTGAGCCATGAAAAGCTGCTATTTTTACACAATTACACAATTCCTTGTAACAGTAAAAATATATATATATATATATATATATATATATATATATATATATGCACCATTATTGTTTTTAGAGTAGATCCTTACTGGAAACCTAGAGAAACTCTGAGATTTAATGAAATGTAGTGAATAACAGCATATATAAGATGGTTAAAAAATTTATTCTTCACAACAAACGGCCATACTTTTTCTGTAGAATTAAAAATTTTTATTTGTGTAATAGTAATAAAAATTACCAGAAAAGTGCAAATATCCCCTTTGCCATTGTCGGAGCATCCTGAGCCATTTACAATATAATCACCACCTGCTCATGGTGCAGGATTGATGTGTGTTTGTGCCATGCAAAGGGCCATATTGTCTACATGCTTGTAGACAATATTGCCCTTAGTTGTATACCGAGAAATTAATCTGTAAAATGCAAGATTTTTTGACAAACACTGCAGTAAAGATTGTTCAGAGGCTGATATATAAAATATTTTTGTTCTATTTAGTACAAACTGTGATTAAGATATAGTTATGAGAAGTAGTTAGAATCCTAAATCTTAAAATATCATGTCATGGATACACAAATTCAAAGGAAATACACTGTAAAGATTATGAAGTGCAACATTTTTGCTTTAGAGAACACCAGGTGATTATGAAGAAAATCTAACTAAATTCCTTCAAGTTGCCTATTCTATTATGGATTGTCAAGTAACTCTAATCACAAATTAGTGAGCTGCTGGCACCCTCTCCCTGTGGCATTCATGAAGCAGATGCACCCATCTTGCTTACCACATTTCTAGTAGTGATTGGCAGGGTTCTCCAAAAAGGTCTGAAGAAAAGTTTGTGTTAGTTACACAAATACATATTGGGAAAAGATTATTCTCCACACAAATGCGTAGAAACTTGGTCTCTTAACCAGATTATATCCGGAGTGCTACTTAAAAGCCTATAAAATATTTGTTTAGAAGAAAAGAATTTCTAGAAATATTTCTAGAAATATTCTTCTTTCACAATAATTAATAGCAAATAATTGGAGGTGAGTCAAGTAACTAAACATATTGACTAAATAGCTATAATTTCATAGGAATTTATAGGACTAATTTACTGTTAGTGAACTAGTAAAAAGTTATCTAAATGAGTAACTTTCATCATCATATTCTAGCTCATCTTCCTCATCATCCTCCAAAAGTCCATATTTAAATTTATGATAAATTGTGCCATCCTTGCCCATGTATACAATGTCATCTTCATCATCATCATCTTCATAATCTCTATCTCTGTATTCAATCACTTGATCCTCATGGTAGCTGGGATTCTTGTGGTAGTTGCTCACAGAGGAAGGAGAGGTTTTGGAGTGATTTGTCAGTTTCTCATACCGTCCTTTATTGGCAGGCTGGGTTTTTGTTTGTGCCTTTCTCCAGATGAATACAATGGCTCCGATGACAAGCAGAAGCAAAATGCAAGTGATAACAAAGAAAATAGTTTTGCTTTTTTGCTCAGGGGGTAGAGTTGTCTGTAATATGCAGTCATCTACAACAGCAATTAAAAACAAAAGAACAACAAAAAAAAAAGGGTGAAATGAGCTTGCATTTGTGTGTGTGTGTGTGTGTGTGTGTGTGTGTGTGTGTGTGTGTGTGTGTGTGTTAAAAGTCTAGTACAGTGTGTCTGGCGCAGTAATAGCAGTCAAAAAAATACCTAGCTTTTCTGGTACCACAATGGTATTTTTGTTGTTCTTATGCAGCAAGGATGTCAGTAAGGTTGTTGGGATATTTGTTATTCATTATTTGATTTGAAATAATGAGAAAGAAGCAGAAAAGCTAGCATGCACACAAATGCAATGATTCAGATGTCTCTTCATTGAAGTGAGCTAATTTATAAACCAGTCAGTTTATGAAATGCCAGGCCATTTATCATAGTAGCTCTGAGCGTGAGAAGTTGCCATCTCCAGCACCAAACATAATGGTTGTTATTTGAGTATAACCTCCCCTGTTTTTGATGAAGCAGTAGAAGCACACTGTTTATCAATAGCACATTTTTGCTCCAGTTTTCGGGCAGCATAATGTCAGCATAATCAACCATATAACACTTAGCACTATTTCTGCTCTTCAGCATGGTCCTACCTTGTGTCTCGCTGCAGTCACAGCACTCTGGGGTTTCTGCTGGGTCAATGTTGCTGCAGCAGGGCAGGCAGCGGCTTTCCTCCAGGAAGAGCTGCATGCTGGCTGGACAGACTGTGCAGTTGAGAGGACCAGGTCCCTTGCACTCAGTGCATGAGCTGTCGCATCTCTCACACTTGAGTTTGTTCTCCTTCAAACACAGAACACATTTTGTGTGATTTGGACCTGACCTGGCAGTTCTGTCCTGTCATTCACCATCGTGGTTGTATCTCTGGGCACCATGAGTGTCAATGAGAAAATACAATACCAAATTAAAAAATTTCCTATTTTCTGACTTCTCAGTGATCGGCTTATAGGATGTAGGATGTGAAGTGTTGTAAGAGCTTAGAGATCTCACCTAGGTAGGCCGGATGTTAGAATTTACGCATGCTTTTAAGGTTTTTGGGCCAGAAAAGTAACTGACATGGAAGAAGCAGTATGAAGTATTCTGGGAAAAAGCTGAGAGTATGAATTTTCTCTATACTCAGGGAAGAAACAGAAGTAAGGAATAAAAGTGGTTGGAAATTTTTTAGCAAAATAGATTTCTCCTAGATTGTGTGGCTTTTTTTTTTTTTTTTCTTTTTTTTCCTATGGAAATGGCTTAGATTCAAATAGTATTCCTAAAGTTCAGGCTTCTGGGAACCTCTATTTACAGAGACTAGCAGAAGTCACTGTGATCACATCTGCCTTGCAGAATGCTCTGAAGTCAGTGGTTAGAGTGTTTGCAATGTTCACAGTTCCTGGACATGGTACATGTTCACTGTGAACATCTGGAAACTCCAATAAACTTTCCCCAAACTTGGAGTTAGGATTGCAAGGCTGTTTATCTGGATGAAAGAACTTGTGCAAGATTGCAGGATCATAGCTGTTCATAATTTCTTAGAGTCAAAGCTTTTGCAAAGACCTGCACACCTCTGTGGTCCCAGCCTCAAGTAAGGCCGTTTTTTCTGATTCAATGCTGTGAAGTAGGACTGTCAAGAAGATACTCCAGGACAGAAATTCCAGGGTTTGTAGCATCCTAGGCATGCCTTGCTGCTATATTCTTGAATAAATATCTTTAGAAGGCAATTGTGTGGAAATCTGGAAGGTGGAGTGCCCAGACTTATGGTACAGATCCAAACCTAATCCTGCTCAATTAGATATACAGCTGTGTTAATGTCAGCCTATCCTTCCAGTTGAGCTTTCTGCTAGAAGAGCTATCAATCAAAAATGCAGAAGGATTTCTTAGAGGAAAGTCATCAAAATCCAAGAGGAATTCTCAGTTATACTGGAAGAAAAAACTACTGTATCATTAATAGAACTGATTTGTTATGTAGTTTCGATATCTTTGTTGACTGTAAGATAATCTCAGAAAGAGAAACAAGGCTTCCCTAGCCAAAAGAGGGAAAAAGTAAGCAAGCTGAAAGACAGGCACCATTAAAAACTCAGAGAAAAGCCATGTGTTGTTTGTATTGTGTACAAAAAGCCTTCAATTATGTACCTTTTGTCCTGGTGTCTCCTGGACTTTGTATTCACCCACAAAACAGTCTGAGTTGCACATTCCATTTAATAAACTGTAGCTCCATACACAAGATGTGCAGCTGAATGCTCCCTTCCCTAGATAGGCAAACAAAACAACAATATTACAACGGGAAATGTTAGGTTAAACTTCCTTTAAAAATTATACTGACCACTGCTATGAAGCAAAAGGATATTTGTCAGTGGCAACAATCATTAGTGAGGAGTTCCACATGAAGAGGTTGGTATTAGAAAAAGCTTGTGCCTTGTCCTGGGGCTTTATGCGCAAACAAAATTTATTTTTTATGTGTTTTGATATTCATGAAAATAAATTAGATTGGAGCATGAAGTAAAATTTTGGAGAACCTTCTCCAAATTCTGTCCTTCACAAAATCCACACTTATTTGCCCTGTTAACTATTTTCAAACAACCATGAATTAAGAGATTTATGTTTGAATAGGAAAATAAATTACTTAGTTGCATAAGAAAAAAACTTTATTCACTAGGTACAGCCGGAGCACTATATGCACCTTGTGTGTCAGAGACTCTTTTTAAAAACAGATGCTGCATGCAGTAGTTCTGTGAAACACTGAGAGGATGGGTTTGTCTTAAGGGTCAAGATAATCCCATCCATTTCCCTGCACCTAGACATTTTCTGCCATTGTCTGAAAGGAAGAAAATGAAAATGCAAGGAACTGACATTAGGAGATGTTAAGCTGCTGAAGTTTGTAACCTTCTATAACACAGAGAACTTCCTATATTACTGTGCAATGTCTGGTTTTCCTTACTGCTCTTGACAAAGAGACACCATGCTCTTTGCTGATATATCAATAATGCAGATGCTTGTCAGACTGGCTTGTTTTATAATTCTGTCTTTGTAATGATGATAGAAATTCTATCCCTCAGTATTTATGTCAAATAATGTGAGAAACAGAGGAGATGGTTTGTAAATTAAAATGCCTATCTTTTTTTGTCACAAATCCAAACAAAATATTTCTGCTACTTTTAATAATGTTATACAATTACATTGTAAAAATTCTTGAATGTGGCTTCATTCTAAGTGTAATTTCCATATATATGGTTATGTTGCAATTAGCCATTTGTACTCTCCAGTATATCCAGTATCCAAAACAGTTTGTGTGTTGCAATGTGATGTGGTCTTCTAAGCTGCAGCATGGAACCCATTAGCTATAATCTTCTGTTGTTCAGGTAAAAAAAGGACACCAAATGGGTCCAAGAGGATTAATGCTTTTTGTTGCAGAAGGGTTTAATTAGAAAAATTGAGAAACAAAAACCAGTGTCTTGTCACAGGTGTCCCACAGAGCAAAATAGACAGTCTCTGAAAGTTAACATTGGGGAATACATAACTATATTTAAAGCAACAAACATCACTGTGCTTTTGATTTCTGTTTACCTTTTAACCTGGAGATATGTTTTATGGGTCTTTACTCTTCCCATTGTAGGCTGCAAAGAAGTGTAGATGGAATTAAGTTCCTTGGCTTTATGGAGTAGCACACAGTATGTCAGCTCAAAGAGTGAGGTATTTTTCAGTAATTCTTAATATTCATGTGAAAAATGGGGTCCATCTTTGTAAGCACCTTTTTTTATGATGAACATTTTTGTCATAGGCCTGGCTGATGGTAAATTCATATGTGGTTAGTATCTGTGTGAAGTGTTCCCAGATCATGGAGCTGAGATTTCAGGTGTTTTGGTGACCCCTATTTTTGCTCAAAGCAGAACATATACTTTTACCTTCACAAGTTAAACAGGAAGAGTGGCATCTCTCACAGACATTGTTGTCCTTGTTTCCATAGTAGTACTGAGGACAGGAGCTAACACATTCGTTCGTAGAGTGCAACAGGTAAAAATGCGTATTACAGGAAACACAATCTGTGGCTCGAGTCCCCATACACTCCTTACAACTCTTGTGGCATCTCTCGCATGATCCAGTGGAATTTTGTGCAAAATACCTGGGATAGATCAGATAGGCATAGCTTTGCATAAAGGCCAGCAGTGACACCAACATTTGTTTAATCCTTAGCTTTTTATTGTGATTATATAAATTTTTAAAGATTATACTAAAGTGAACACAGCTATTTGTAATCTCAGTAAAAATAGAATTAATTTCATTCCCTTTGGCCATTGGAATTCAGTTACAAAGCACGACTCTGTGTAGTTTACAGCATAAATTTCTAAAATTTGGGTTGAATTGAGATATAAAGTATTGAAGTAGGGAGAGTTTGTGTGATTTTGCTGAGATATGGTAATTAGATATGGTCATTAATGAGATATGGTCATATCCCAGTAATGGGATAGACAGCTAGTGTGATCCATTGAATTCTTGTTTTAAATTAAATGGACCTGAAAGAAAAATCATAGTTTCACATTCTAAACTTGAGTTTCCTAAAACTGAATTTCCCAGAACACTGAATTCACATTTTGAACTTAAATGGATTAATGATAAAGCTTCTCTCTAGAATTATGAGTGCTCAGTTCAAAGTTGTTTTAAGGGTTGTTTTTGTTATCACTCACTATAAGCATTAACTCTATGCAAAAAAAAATATAACTGTATCCAAACTTTTCCTTCTTACGTGGAGGCCACAGTGGTGGTTGGAAGCTCTTCTGCTTGTGCTCAGGCTGACTGACGTATAACTTAGTATACTTGTTCTGGTTCGCACTGTTCTGTATAGAACTAGTCAAGAGCATCCTCTGAGCATGTCCAGACCACATCTAAGCAGTTCCCATCTGGGCACTAATTTTGGAGTTTTCTGTGTTGAAGGGAGGTTTTCCACCTCCCTTCCCAGTAGAATTAGAGGACTGAGATAATACAAGAGATTTTCTCCTGGAAACAAAACTCAGTTCTATTTCACACTAATGTGGAATGATGCAGTGATCTAATTTCTCAAAGTTCTCTCTGTGATGCAGGTCTTAGCAAAAGATCTTGGGCCTTACCCTGCTGGACATTGGGATACACATCCTTTTCCTTGTCTGTACCAACCCAGTTTGCAGGAAAGGCACTGTGAGCTGTGTTTTCCAGTGCAAGTGTCACAGGTGCTGTGGCATGCAGAACATTGTCTCTCTGTGCTGTCAGCGTAATATCCATCTGGGCATGTTTCAACACAGGTTCTGTCTGCAGAGACAACAATGCAAAATAGCACATCATATTCAGTATTTGCTGCTATAAAACATTGTATGCAGCTGTACTAGAGCAAACTATCAGCAGGACGTGCTGACAGATAATGTATCAGAACAAGAAAACCCAGTATTGGGGTACAGTAATTGTTTTTTGATTGTCAATTCATTAGTCCTCATTTCTGTGTTTTATGCATATTAGCAAGCTCTTCACAACAGGCAAGCTTTATCTTTTTGAAAAATAAACTAGCATAATAATGAACAGCAGATGTAATTTCCTTTGAATAATCAAAATAGTAAGACAGCTTTTTATCTGCATTGCTGTTTTCGCTAGATTTCACTCTAAGCATCAGTCTAATTTCATTCAGTGTAGATGATGCATCTGATGGTAATTTGAGGTTTAATGACATTTGTTTATTAGTCTTTACCCTTGTCTGTGGCTTCTATGTTATGGAGTTAAATGTCTTTAATGTTGCAAAGCCAGAGAAGTGCCACTTTTTTCAGTGAATTTTCAGTCATTGTAGTAGGAATCCTGAATGAGAAGTTAGTAGTGTTGTAATTAGCTGCAAGTGCATAAAGCTAATAAAGTAGTAGATTACAAGTTGCTTGTTCTTATTACATATTTGTCTTCCTAATTTTGATGCTTGGGTTGCAAGTGGTCAAAGGAAGATACTTTCATGTTCAGGTTTTTTTGCATTTTTATCTCAGTTCTAGTATGTATATCTGCATTTGTCCATCAACTTTACCATTTATAATAGTGCAAAATAGCTGAGTGTGTTGATAAAAATGTAGGTCTGATGCAAGGTCTTAGAAATATAGGAATGTAAACTCTGCATTAGAATTAGACTCAAAAAGCTTAGGTTCACTTTTAATTTACACTGTTTTTTAGATCTTTCCTGCAAAAGGATTATTTAATATTTTTTCTCCCAATGCCTTCCTAAATTTTTGTTTGCTTTTAGGAGAATATGTAGAGAAGAAATGTTCTATTGTGGGGATTTTATAATTTTTTCCTGTTTGTTTCTGAGACTGTATAGTCTTAAACCTACTCCCGGCTCCAAAGTCAGAAAAGTAATTTTGCCCCTTAGCTACCCACTAGATGCTGACTTAGTGATCCCTTTTAACAGATGTTAAAGTATTCCTTTGCTCATCAGATTGCTGCAGGGATTAAACAAGCCGACATGAAAATGTGCACCTTTTATAGATACATTAACAGCAGCAGCAATAGCAACAAACCTAAGGATAGCCTGCTTTTAAAGTCCTTGTAGGAAACAATAGGAAGCGTACATACCAAGTAAATTAAATATACAAGGTTCGTTCAGTCATGGTGATTGTTGCTATTTAGAAATCCTGCATTAGTCCTGTGAACCCTGCCTCACATACCCCTGCTGAAGAAATTATCTCTGCACAATTTAACAACTTGTCATGTCCTTACAGTATTTCAATTGGTTGATGCAGCCCAAATGGTTTGTAAATGTGACAAAAACTTGTCTATTCCATGCTTTCATTGTAGAATGAAATCTAGAGGCAGGAGAGAGACACTTACTGAGAAGATACTGGTTATTTACACAGCTAAGACACTGGTGTTCAGTAGGTCCTGAACAGTGGAAGCATTTCTTGTGGCACGATTTGCAGGTCTGAATTTCCTCAAGGTAGTACTCAGTGGGAGAGCAGTATCCAGGTAACATACAGTGCCTGTCATGGTTCAATATCCATCCTTTTCTGCAAGTTAGGCAGACAGTGGAAGAAGAACAAGTCTGGCATGTCCTGTTGCATGCTGAAAAGGACAAACAGTGGGAATTTCACCATTTCTGAATTTGTCTGACTGTTATTACAGCTTTAATTTTTGAAGGAGCAGCTGTAATCTCAGGATAAAAACCTGAGGGAAGTAATTTTCAATCTTATGCAAGTAGTTCCTTATGTTTGCTTTGCATCAACACTGCTTTTGCAACAGTGCAACAGCAATTCTGCAGCCATTCTCAGCATTTTACCACAGTGATTGCCCTGAATAATAAACATAAGTATCTTGGCTACTTCTCTGCTTTCTTCAATTTTTGCTGTTCTACAATAAGCCAGATTATTTTTCTGCATTAGCTATCCTCTTCAACTCCAAGAGTTGAACTCACTGGTAACAACATTAGCTGTTAACTCTGGCCCTTAGGAGGTGACCTTTAAACAGACCCACTTGTATCTCAATACGCTTCTGGGGAAAACAACAGTTGCCAACCTTGGCAGTCTTTGGTGGCTTCTTCATAGTAACTCCCCTCAGGGCACTCTTTAAAACACATGCCATTGTAGAGGACAAACAAGCTAAAAGTGCACGCTGTGCAGTCATCAGAATTTGGCCCGTTGCAGTCCTTGCAGTCAGCATGGCAGGGAAAGCAGTGCTTGTCTTCAGGGTAGAAGTGTGAAGGGCATTCCTGTACACACTTCCCGTCGTACAGGAAAAACTCATCCATACACTCTACAGGGAACAGCAGAACATCAGTAAGCAAATGGGGAGCAAATTTTGACCTGTTCAAGTGCGAGAGAAGGTAAGTCCTAGGAAACATTAAATTCTGGATTGTATGCCATCACAGAAGTCATCAAAACACCTTGAGAAGGTAGGATTTCCTTTTTCAAACCTTTCTCCTCCAAAAGACGTATGTTGGCCCAATTCTTAAATGGTATCTTCTGTGCTAAAGCAAGAAAGTGTGAAAAAAAGTCATTTGCTCAGCTTTGGTGATATTAACAAAGCCATTTGACACTAATATATAGATGGCCTTTTTCTGACATTTTTCTGCATTATGAACTTCTTGCAAAATCAGGAATGGACAAATCTGAAATTTGTTTAGTTTATTATTGAAATATGAGTTTACCTAGAGTGTATTGGCCTAAATGGTTGTCTTTACCTAGAGCTGTGAATAAGTTGCTATTTTGAGTATAATATGTTTGTTTATGATTTGGTTTGTTGATTGTTGTTTTTTTATTTCATCCATATTTATGTTTCTAGAATGGCTTGCTCAGTATTAACCATCCTTAATATTTGGGGGGGGAGGGAATTTTGGAGGGGAGGATGCATTTAGCCTCACCTGGGTGTTGAAGACTTTCCTAATCTTTCTTTACAGGGATTTCTTTCTCTAACAGGAGTGGTCATTTGCAAAAATGGTAAGGAGGTGTGAAGTTCAACTCTGAAGAACCACAGGACCAGGCAAAGCAATGTGAAATCTTTACAGATCAATCATTTAATCTCATCACAATCTGTTTTAGAGATTACCAATTATATGCACATCACTTTTTTTTTTTTTTTTTTTTTGGCACATTACTGAATTTGGATTTGGTTTTCTGTCAGTCTCTCTTCAGACAGATCCAGGTGGATTTTATTCTACACAACAGCCGTTCTTTATAATACCTGTACATATTTCATCGTGAATACATTCTTGACACATTTCAGAGCAACGTTTGCAGATTCCTTCAGAGGCAAAATGCTTCTCTGAACAAGTAGATTTACATTCCCAGTGCTCCAGAAGCAAAGGATTTTTACAGGACAGGCATTGGGTGGCACTTCCCATGCATGTCTTACAGGATCCACTGCATTCCTTGCAAGTCTCAGTATCATTAAAATATCCCCTATGGAATGAAAAAAACACAAAGCAAATTGTTGGTCACTCCAGGCTATGAGAATTACAACTCTAAATAAGACTCACCCAGCACATACACTTCACTAGATCGAACATGTTTCTCACACAATTTTTTGCTCATCTTCCACTTAACTTCTCCTGTGTCTGAAAGCAGAAAATATACCTGCTTAGTGCTATGTGAAGGGCTTTCCTTTCTTCTTGTACGTGTTGTTCAAAAGTTCAAAAGTTATGTTGAACTTTTATGTCTTTGTTTCCCCCTTACATAAGATAGAAAGATATATAACATTTCAGAAAACATGCAATCTCTAGTCTTGTGCAGCTGACCTGCAATATTGATATCAAGGGAAGAAAGAGAAGGGTAACCTCAGTGGTTTTTGAGAGGAGAAAGAAAGAGATGACTGGAAATGTGAAGGGTAGGGAGAATGAGGGCAGGGATTGAAAAAAAAACCCAAAGCAGGATATTTACATAATACCTTGCCTTACTGACAGCGGGCTAGTGATGGCAAAGAGGGAGCACATTTTGCTGGTATCTGTGGTGTGAGAGCAAATGTGGAGATCCACAGCTGGGAGTACTAGTCATAAATATAGGAAAAAATCTGCACCTCTGCTTCAAGTGAAGATGCATAGAAGAGATGGTGATTTCAATCTGTCTACACTCTCAGAACCAATTGTCACAAGGTTAAAGAATGGGTAAATTGAGATTTTGAAATGATTGCTAATCCACAGAGCCATTGATGAAAACTAATTAAGAAGTTGAAACAGAAACTATTCTCACAATATGTACTTTACATTAACAAATTTGTTACTTCTTATGTGCTTCTCCTTCCATTCTTGGACATTATTTTTCCAAAGAAAGTCTGGGGAGATGCATAAGAAGCAAGGTTAGAGAAAAGGTATGAGGAGCCATGCCTGCCACCTATTTTTATCTTTTTTCATCCTCCAACTTTTATCGAGGTCCTTCAACTAGTTCTCACAGTCCTGTCATCTTTTCTTTTTCCAATGTTGACTACCCGGTTAGCCCAGTCTTTCAAAACTCCTCTGTCAGAGATTAATTGTGCAGTAAGTCAAACCTATTTATCCCTTTTGTATCCCTTAAAAACATGTCCCCAAACTCAAGCCAATCCCCTTAACAGAGAGTCTCATTTTTTGCTCCAGTGTCTCAAGAACTTTATCTCAGAGTCTGAAACTGGAGTTTAAACCCTGTGAATTTTCCTCAGTGATGGGAAGCTATTATTTAGAGTCTTGAATTTTGGAAAAAAAGGGGGATAGCAACATCTGAAATTACTAGTGGGATATAAAAAAATTAATTTTGTTGTACTGATTGTTGGAAGAATAACTGGGAAACTAGTACTGACAAGAGACATATTAATGCCAAAACAATTAATGGTTGTATGCCTTAGTGTCTAATATTAAAAATTGTTTCTGGACTACAGTTGGCTTTATTGCAATTACCTTGCAATCACTGGGATATTTCCTGAAGAAGACCTGTTCCATTGGCCCTCATTGACTTATTCAACAAGATTACCAGGAAGGCAGTGGCAGAGAGATTGCAAGAAAAGCAGGAGCATCACAATTTTCTGAAGGAAAAAGGTTAACCAAGCAAGGCTTTTTTTCTGCATAGCACTTGTTTTATGTATATATACATAAGATGAATGCTGATTAAAAAAACATGGAAAAAAGAGAACCTGATCTACTCATGTGCCTGATTTAATTTATCCATTGCAGACAAATGGGACCCATATTAAATTCCACATATAAAAATTTATAAAAATAAATACAAACCAAAGAAAGAAACACACATCATTAAGCACTGTATTTACATATCATGACTCTAATACATTCATTGTCTGAGTTTATATCTGCCCTGTATTACTTGGAGGAAGGAACAAACTGAAGAATATCTAGAACTTTTATTATCATTTGCCATGAAGTACTATGTTCCTATTAAAGTCATTGAAGGCTGTTCCATTTTTCGTAGGATTTAATGTCTTATCTTCACTTTTGGTTTTTTTACTTTTTTCTCTAATTGAAAGAAAATACTGTTTATTCAGGCAGTCTGAAAACTACATTTACCTGAGTTTCTACTAGCATGTGTTACATTAAGGTCTTCCTTGAAAGTTTAATAGTGGATCTGAACTTTAAAGAGAAAGAGCACAGAGAAAAAATCAGGGATCATATAAGAGGGGTTACTTACTCAGGGCACTCCTGTAAACACCTGCCTTTGTGGAGGAAGAGCAGCTGGTTCTGTTCAGCCTGACACTTCTGACAGTGCCACTGGTCAGAGCACACCTCACAGTCATGCCCGCACTTCTCACACTCTCCACTTGCAATGTTGCCAAAATATTTGGGGGGGCACAGAGAAACACAGGTGTCATGGATAAGAAATTTTCCTGGCAGAAGAGCAACCCAGAGGGGTAAAGACATCAATTAGACCTATATTTAAAATATTTCTGCCTTGAATGGCTACAAAAAAAGCTTTGAGCTTCTCAAAATTCAACTTTGGTTCTTAAAAGCATTAATAAAATTTGCTTTCTTAAGACATTTCTCAAAATATTTTGCTCAGACTTCACTAACATTGACAATTAGAAGGAATATCAGGATTATCTAGGATGTCTCACTGAAGAAATCCCTATTCAGTAATTCTTGCATGATATCTACAAATTTTAATTGAAATGAAAGAAAAGGAATACCATCAACAATACTTTAACCCATATTGCCAAGAGCATGCCCTGTTGCCTGAATTCAACTATTCATTGTCTGATTGCCTCTTAAGCTGTTAAGGGATTTTGAGGCGACCACTGACAAAAACATTCTTTGGAAGCATGTAGGACACAAATGTAGTTGCTTACAAACTTATCGAAGGAAGCTGGAATGTTACCTTCTGAACATGAAGTACACACATCAGCAGATGTCTCACAGGTCATACATGAAGAGTCACAGGACAGCAATTTTCTATTTCTATCTGGGATGAAAGGGAAAAAAGTTACTTTTTTTACCATTTCGTTTTCTTAATTTCTCCTCCCTTTAGAAGGGACACTTTGTATGGCTTCTCCTGAAGTGTTTTGAAAATGCATCTCTGCAAATTTTTGGAATTCACAAAGTTGGAGAACTTAATGACTGTGCTTGACTCCTCTCCTAAATGGTAGGTTATGGGTTGTATTAAAGGAAATTATGAATGTTTTACTCATGTTCACTCAGGCATTGTTCTGTACTGTTCATCACAAATGAGAACAATAATAAGGTTATTTATTTTATAATTATCCCAGTAATCTTATTTTCAGTGTAGTGCTCTAAACCCAAATACAGATAGATTGCTAACAGAAAGATCTAGAAAATATGTACATTTGCAGACTTGGTTTAATGAGGTATTTCTTGGACATTTTGTATGTAATTGTTGTAGAACACCATCACCCTGTAACCTAAAAGTTCTGAGTCAGAAGGAGACAGAAATCGTGTAATCATAGAATATGTTGTTTTGGAAGGGACCACCAGTATCATTAATGTCCAACTCCTAGCCCTGTGCAGGACACCCCATAAGCTGAGAGCATTGTCCAAATGTGTCTTGAACTTTGTCAGACTTGGCGCTGTGTCCATTTCCCTGGAGAGCACGTTCCAGTAGTCAATCACCCTCTGGGTAAGAAATCTTTCCTGGTGTCCAGTGTAAACCCCCTCTGACTTAGCTTCATGCCTTTTTCTTGAGTCTTGTCACTGATCACAAGAGTGAAGAGATCCATACCTGCTGCTCCACTTCTCCTTGTGAAAATATGAAAACAACAATGAAGTCTCCTCTACTTTAAGCTGAGCAAATCCAGATGACCTTGGTCTCTTCCTATAAAGCTTTCCTTCCAGACCCTTCATCATCCTCATGGCTCACCTTTGGATGTTCTCTAATAGCTTATTGTCTTTTCCATATCTGCACACAGTCCTCTAACTGAGGCTGCATGAATGTGGAGAAGAGCAGGACAATCCTCCTTTTGACCAGCTGTCAGTGCTGTGCTTAAAGCAGCCCAGCACACACTTGTCCCTCCTGGCTGCCAGGGCACACTGTTCACTTACATTCAACTTGCCATTGATCAGAGCACCCAGGTCCCTCTCCACTTCTCTTCAGCCTTCTGTTCCATAGTCTGTATAAGAAACTAGGGTTGCACTGTTCCAAGGTGCAGAATCTAACACTTGCCCAAATTAAAATTCATACTGTTGGTGATTGCCTATCTCTCTAATTTATCAATGTTTGAGAATAACACCTATTAATAGTTCTCCCCAAACTTACATACTGAGTTGTCCTATTGTTTCCTTCCAAAAGGGGACCTAATGAGTGTCAAATTGAGTTCTTATTACTGTGGAAAAGCAAATTTTGATTATGCTTTGCAGAGCCATCAGTTAGAAAATGACAAGGACGTTGGAGCATCATACCTAACAGAAAAAACTCTCCTGTGCAATGTGACGGCATACCCAGCATGCAGCTCTGTATTTTGATACAAGCAAATTACAACAATGGCTAAATGTAGGTCTAATGAAAAAATAATTATGGACCAACAGACAACACACAGAAGCCTTTTGATTTTGCTGAAAATAGAAAATAAAAGACAAAACCAAAAGCTACTTGCAGGTTGAGCTGTGCACCTAATTTAGCACACCCAGTTCATCCTGACAGTTAAATATGTATGATTTTTGTAGGTTGATTGATGACAGTAATGATTAGCCAAATGCAGTGTATCATTAAATCATTTTGTTCTGCCTGTTATGGCTATATAGTTTAGAATACTGAGATTTTGAATGAAAACCATGGAAGCAAATGCTTCAAGTATAAGGACCAGGGAAGAGAGCAGGAAACATATAAAGCCCTTTCCCATAAGGAGAAATGATAAGCATTATACTAAGCAGATGAAAAGTGTGTGTATGCATACCATACCACAGAAGAAGAAAAGAGAATAATAATAAAGATACAAATAAAAGAATATGAATGAGAGAAGTTAGGTTCACATTCAGTGTGACTGAGGATGGTCCATAACTATGTAATAACCACATCTGACACTACCATTAGCTGAGAAGCCTCAAAAACTCACTGAAATAAAAAAATAATCTCAATGTAACTACCCATGGAGAGCACAGCCGATTACAACCTGGGTGTTTAGCAGTAAGTCATTCAGCAAGGGCATGGTTAGTCACTCTTTACCAGGACAACTTGTGAATACTGCTTGTACAGGATCATGAAAGCCTGTTGTGTTGTTACTCTTCCTGGCAACTGGCACAACATAAAATTTACCCACATACACCTGTATCTTTAAAAGCAAAGTAATAAAACTTTACACAATCAGTAACAAAGGTATGCACGACTAGAGCCACTCAAGCTGCACGTAACACAGAGAACAAAAGTACAAAAGTCAAGAATGGGGGAAAAGGTAGGGAAGAGTCCATCGTAACTGCTGGGATTGGTCAATGGGATGAACCTGTCTCCTCCCCCTTGCTGACACCTGTTGGACAAGAATCATGTTCTCTTCTGGCAGAGCATTTTACTGGGGCTTAGACCTTCTCTGGGTATTACTTTGAATACATTTGTTCAGTCAGGTGCTATCACCAGCAGCCTTTGAAGCATAAGCTGTCACGAGTTTACGTGAATAAAGAGCGTTACTCCATAAACTGTCAGTGTGTGTTGGGCACTGGCACGGACTGGCAGTGGGTAACACACTCCAGTAAAGAGGAAGAGCTGCTGAGGGGTCTCCCTTACACTGCTGGTTTCCCTGACTGAGTCAGTGGAAGCACCCTCTGACCCAGCAGGACTGCTCATGAAGGTCCCTCAGCAGGACACTGACAGTGCACAGGGGTCTCAGCTTTCCTGGGATGCTGACAAGCCAATCAAACACTAAGGGTTTCCCACACTAACACAGACTCTTGCAGACGTAATTTCTACAGCTCTTTTCCCCCTGCTGAATACATTTTTTTCCCTGTATTTCAGGGTACAATATGTCCTGCTAAAAGGACTCTACTGTCTATAATTGCCCCCTGATTCCAGAAGAAAGTTTGAGTATTTTTTAAGGTATGCAGCACATAAGCATTTTGATTTCCCTTATGCAGATAAGAGAAGATAACTGCTTATAAGTCTATATCTGCTTAATACAGATAACTGCTTACTTTTTTGAGATTCATTGTCAAAGAGTTTTTTGGAGACACTACTTCTTAGCTTCATCGTTTTCATTACTCGCCAGTATTTAACAAAACATTAAGAAGTGTCTTTAATTTCGCCTGTAAGAATATAAGAAATACTCCAGAAAAGTTGGCTGTTATAAGGTTTTCTATTATCCTAACATTATTTTTGCAGAGCTTCTCTCTTTTGCTGTTTTTGAATGAAGATCAGGTGAAGTTAAGCAGAGAAGTTGTTAACTACTGGTGAAGAATATTTAAAGGAGCTCATTCTTTCTAAATGTTTGAAGCCTTACAATGCAAAAATAAAGATTTTTTTTTCTTGGGTTTTTTTTTTTTTTGTGAACTAGGTTTTAGTCCCCTTTCCCTTTTGCAGTATGTCCTCTTTTTTGTAATAATTACTAGTTGCCACCAGAGGGGAATGTACACAAGCATTCTGCTGACAACAGAAACAACAGTTAGTTTCCAGTCAAATGTAAGTATTTGAATTTCCCAATTTAAATATTGACAGAAGAAATTAGTAAGAATTATTTTAAAAAATAATTCTGGTTAGGTAAAATGAGTCTTTTTTTGTAACCATGGCTTTAATTTACTAAAAAAACCTGAAAAAAAGCACACATTTAGAATAATATGAACTTCTTAAATGTAAGAAATTTTCTTCACTTTAAATGTAAGATCTTTCCAAAGAATAACCTTATACAGCTGATGAAATGGTCATGCAACATGTACTTCCTCAGTCTTTGGACTGATTGCAAATGAAAATGTTGAAATTTACTGTGTTTAAGCTCTTGGGTTATATTTTCCTTTCCTTTAAAGGACCTGAGTGTTAAACAAAATGAATGATCTACTCAGTTGTTTTTATCCTTAAATTTATATATATATATATTTAAAATTCAATCTTCATTTTTTTCTTTTCAAAAGCAAAAGCCCTCTATTTAAACTAGGGTCAGAATCTGAGTCAAGACCATCTATATTCTTGTATTTGTGACAGAATGAGTAACTTCTCTTACTCTTTTATAGAATCTGAAAAACTGAATCTCATTATTTCTTGAGCTAAATTTTACTGTAGCTTTGAAGCCGCCACAGTGCTCTTGTCCATTCAATCTATTCAAGGAATTATAAAACTGGAAGGGTGGAGAAAGACTGGGAAATATTTTTTCCCTATTCTCTTTTCTCATTTGGAGTGGAGCATCATGAGTGAGACAATGGTAGGTTTTCTTGAAACATCACTGTAAGATGTTAACTGTGTCCCCAAAATTAGTTAAGGAAAAAAATGAGTGAAATCTTATTTCCAATTAACACAATGTCCCCATATTTCCTTTTTTTTTTTTTCCTAGTCATGTTCCTTTGAATTCCCAATATTTTTTCAATCTGCTTTTAGAGAAAAACTAAATGAGTCCTCAAAAATATTTGGTCATCTTCACATGCTCACTATTAGTTCTGGAAAATGTGAAATTTATTAAAAACAAGAAAGCTGAAACCCTCTACAAAACTCAAGGACACATGAGCAGAGATACGGCTATATATAAAGAAGCATGCCTTGAAGTGCAAAAGCATTTGAATAGTCTCTCCTTAATTTCATTCAGAACCACAATGGTGTTATAAAAGTTCTTTTTAGTTTCTTATTTGCTTTGTGCTGTCCACCTTACTCTCTCCACCTGTTTTTTTTTTTTTTGGAAAATGGATCTTTAGGCCAGGTAGAACAATCAGGAATTGTTCAAACCAGCAAAAAATGGTTTATTTACTTCAATTTAAATCTCATGTATTCTTGTTTTTCTATGAGTAGAGAGGAGATTTAAAACCTTGTGTTTTTAGTTGCTATCAAGGTAGGTCTCTGTGTACATTTGTAATATTTGTAACTCTGAGGTATTATTTTCTGAAAGTATTGTATATTTACAACCTATTTTGTTATCAGACCGCAGTACAATTACTGTAGTGAGGGATGCAGCAGAGAATGAGGTGCTGTTTCTTACTGGGATGGTATTCCTTTTAGAAGATGACCTGTCTAGCTTTTACACTGTGTAGTAATACATGGTTTGAATGTGATCCCGTTCAAGTGTGGCTTAGTTTGTTAGATTTTATTCTGTGCATGGCACTATTCTTGCAAAAATAATACAGTCAAGAATAAGAAAACAGTTTACTTGTCTCCATGAAGTAATAGCAATTATATAAATATAGTAAAATATATTGAAAATTATAAACATATGTAATAAAATGCTAGACTTCTCCTATTGTGAAGACTTATGTGAATTGTAAATTTAAAGAAATTATAGGAGTGCTGGGAAGCAAATGACACTTTCCAATAGCCATTAGTTATCAATTTAGTTATTTTGTAATACTTACATTATTTTACAAATAAATTCCAGAATTTATTGGTATAAATAAGGCATACAAACAAATAACCAGAATATGAAGTTGTCATACATAACATATTTGATAATGGATAATTTTTGCTTGCTTCTAGCAACCTGAAATTTCACATTTGGATGGTGATTAAAATGGCCTTCTACCTCTTCCCATGACATTGTAATTCTGCACTATAAATGGCAAAACATTTTCATGTTTAAAAGACTGTGACCCATTCCCTCCTACTTCTGATTTGTCTATCTTCTGCATAGCCCATTGTTCTTTTTTTCCTTCCCATATTCTGAAACCTTTATATGTATATATGCAGAGCTGCATTAAGATCCTCTCACAGCCTGAATTATTGTTTACTCACAACCAGTACATTTTTACTGATTTTATTTTGCTTTTTATTTAGGCAAACAAAAATGCAGTTGGTTAGTGGTGCTTGTAGGAGGTTGCTCTTATTTTTTGGGATGGTATGTAACAGTAAACTGCTGCTATTTATCTGTACATAAAGAAACACATATTCCATCATTAGAAATTGATCTCATTCCATACCTATTTTTTCCCATTTTTAATTTTCATTGCAATGTGACATATTAAACCAAGAAATTACTATTTTTAAGGCTGCAGCCTTTAGTGATATGACAAAACAAAAACCTCATTGTAATTTGCATAATACCTAATCCAGTTAAAAGGGGCCATGTACTCACTTAGTATATATAAGTTTATAGTGGTGTGTTTCCTGGCTTCCATATTAATAATCTGGTACATGTGATAAAATACAGATATTTCATGCTAGAAACCTAGACTTCAGTTGTTGGGTTTTTTCCTTTCTCCTTTTCTGTCTTGCCCTGTTTTTTTAAAAGCCTGAGTATCAGACATAATTATGTTGCATTATTTTAGATCTGCATATGACTTTTTAGGGATTCCTGATATCAGTTGAATAATTTGCTCAGCAGAATATACCATCCAAGTAAATAGATTTTTTTAATAGTGTTTTGGATGCTGGAGTGTTTGCTCACAAAAATTTGTGGGATATGTCTATAATTTATTCTTGCATAAAAAAGGGAAGTGAAACCTTGAACATGATAGAAAATAAAAATGTATTCCACATTCGCAATGGTTTTAATTTTAACCTAGATGGACTAGTCTCTCAACTTGCAAAGGAAGTCTGACCCTGAGTTGTTTTCTCCATGGAAGGTTCTGATGTACTGCCCTTTAAATTATGTTAGGCTTGGAACCAGCAAATAGTTTCCCAAAAGTCACATTGTTCCACACAGTATGACAACATACTCACTAAACCCACACTGGAACCCACTAAATTCATGTGGGTGGAAGAGCCAAAGAGAATTTGTTTCATTGTTTGTAATACAATTTGAGGTCTAATACCTCAATTCTAAATTAGTATATTTCTAGAGGAAAAGAGTAAATGGAAGAGTAACATAGTAAAAGCTGATGTAAGCTATTGGATGCAGAAATTTTGTCTGTCCTCCTAGTCGCGTTGTCTTCCTGCAACTGTCTGGAGCAGGCCACATATTGGGGATGCATTTGGTGCTCTCCTACCTTCACTCCCATGGCAAAGGCAAGGTTGTTTGTTTAATACCAAGCTCCTCAGACCCAGCTCAATCCCCCAGAATGGCAGGACTAGTAATCATCTGGCCTGTATGTTTATATGAGATTATTTAATTCAGGCCACTGAAGATCAGAAGAAGCTCTACCATGGCGCTGCACTAAGGTAAATATGTTGAGGATGCTGAGGACTCAGTGTAAGAATCTTATATTTATGAACAGCCAGAGAAGATGTGAGTAAAAATCCAAATCTCAGCTACAACCTTGCTCATGGTGAAAATTATGAAACTATTCAAATAACCCCTACTGCCTGGACAAGCTACATGGATCACGCCTGTCATGCTGCATGACAAACTACCCTTACAAAATTAGTTTGAAAACAGATGACGTGGAGGTCCTTGTAGTTTGGTACGAAAAAATAACCCTGGATAAAATCAAAGAATATATAAAAAACTTAAAAAACCCCACAATTACAAAAAAAAAAAAAAAGGTAAATTAGGATAAAAGATTCCCAGATACATTTGTCTTGAGTAGCTGGTGAAAGACTTGGAAAGATGCTTTGATTTTGCCCTCAAGTATGAAAGAAAAAATATTTTCTCTGTTTATCTGTATATATTATGTATATCTTTGAAATACAAAATGGAAGAGAAGGAGGACCTACAGATATGCTTAAGATAAACAGGAGAGGGACCATTTTTTCTTGACCCAGGGATGTTTTCTGTACAGAAATCAGAGTCAGAATACTCACTGATAGTAAATTTCAAGAAGCAGAGATAGGTTTTCATTATATGCATTCTTGTACTAATCCTACAGAATTGTGTAGACAATGATAGTGACTGCATCACTTAAATTTTACCAGTTTTCAGAAAGATTTAGATAATGAAAAAAAAAAATCATGACAGATTGTGAAACACAGAAAGGTGCTGGTTATTTGGTTAGCTTTCTTTTTCCCTTTTAAAATGATCCATGTATATTAAAATGTTATCAGGGTGTGAAATGCACTGCAGTCTCTAACCAAAACAACCTTAGCAAAGTGATGCACTGCTAGAGCTAAATATATTTTTGTCCTGCCTTTCTGGAGCCTATGTTTTTTGTTAAGGACCTGTAGCATGCAACAAGAATTTCCAATATAGACAGTTCAGTTGGAAATCTGGACTCAGCTGACATCTACCCCTCGAATGAAATAATTGAAAGAAATGAATGAGCGATAGTCTAAGCAAAAATCAACCATTCAGGTTGCATTAGTTTTTAAACAATTAATTTTTTTAAAGTGAATTGTATGAGCCTACAATATCTGAATAAGAAACTTCAGAAAATGTCAATTAATGTAGTTACTAAAGGATGTAACTTCAATAAACACTGTGGCAACTTCATTACATTTGGACTTGAAGATTACTTCTATGTGGAAGCCTGGAGGAAAAAGGCTCAGAACATCCCTAGCTTCACATCACTCTCCCAGAAGTTACATGGTACAGCAGCTACCACACTGAAGGAATCCCAGCAGGTCTGTCCAAGAGGAGCTGTACAGCCACCAGCCGTGTTCCCCGGGGTCCCATCACCAGCTGTAGCAGGAATCCTGTGTCTTTGGAGCAGCCATTAGCATCCAAGTACAGCTCTGAGTGAGACGTATCTTTCAGTCTGAAATGTTCCTAACACAGATGTATTTTTACCACTCTAAGGAAAGATGAATGATATGCAAGATTGAGAGAAAGAAGTTTCACAGGACAGGAATGTTCATGTATGCATCAGATGTCTGCTCAAAAGAAAAAACTGGCAAGAAGTCACCATGTGAGAAAGAGATAATCAATGGATAGACCAGACTATAGATGTGGTCTTTTCATGGCACTGATGTAGTCTTAAATTGAAAAAAAAACCTAAAATGGCCAATGTGGATTAAACGCAAGGAAATGCAAGTAGGAGATCAACTTTCTATTAATATTCTTATTTTTATGTCTCTCTGACATTTTTTGAAGTGAAGAAAGACTATTCCTTTTGATACATTATTTCTCCAACAAATAGACAATTGAAATAGTCAATATTTTTTCTGAAAGTGTTAATTACTGTATTTTCATTTCTAATACAAGATCATATTATTATTATATAGTTTCTAATACAAGATTGCAATTCTTGGATGTGTTTTGATTAAAATGAAAATATAGGAACCAGAAAAATATGTTTACTTGAGTCAAAAATACAGCCAGTGAATTGGTCTTTTGCTCCATTCAGCAAATATTCCTGTCAGATACATTTCATGTGTTCTTAAAGACTCCTAGTGTTGTAGATCCCTAAACTTTAAAGTAGATTCTTCTACTGTTCCATTATAAAATTTGAAAGTCCCCTTTGTTTCCAGTGGTAGTTTTATTTTGTAACGTGAACATTCAACTGTTCTTTATATATTGGCATAATGGGAATGACAAATAGTCTATATATGCCCTCTTCATTTAAATATTTTTTAATAAGAAATTTTTACAGTACTAAGTTGAATTTGAAGTTGGACAGGAAGGAAAATAATATTTAAAATTATTACAGTGGTCCTCTCAACATCCCTAAATAAAGGCATTTTTTGTTCCAAATAGCTTTTGGATTTTTTGGGAGCTTTTTTGGAATAGAGAATTGTTTCTTGCTATGGATGAGACCACCAAGAAAAAAGTAATTGCTTTATGAGGGTTGTGGAAATGTCCAGTGTAGGACCAGAATGTCAGAATGTAGCCCTACAACCCATATTTGGTCTCTCAGAAAGCAGTGCAGATCTATACAGAGAAAGGAAAGAAGAGAGAGGGTAGATTTATTTTCACATCACACAAATGGATAGTCGCATAATGTATTATTTTCAATTCCCTCCAACTTATATTGACTTCTCTGGAGGGAAGAAATAGCCACAAAGCTTGTCTAAAACCTAATCTACAATGCACCCAGTAGTTTGGATAAGGAACTCCCAGTACCCTAATCTCTTTCACATCTTTTATCTTTTTAATATTTAAATTTTTTTTCTCAATTATATTTTTAATCTTTAGTCAGGTAAGATAGCTAAGAAACACCTACATTGTATTGACATGTTCTACTACTTGAAGGAAAATGAATCTCAGTTTGTGGAACCAGTGGGTTTGGTCAGTATACTTTTAAAATGACAAAAGTGCAATTTCAAGCAATCTGCAAGATCTTGCTATACTCTTTTTTGTAGTAGTAGTTTTTGTAATTTTGTAGTAGTCTTCAAAGAAACAGAAAAGATTACAAGACCTGTTTCAACTTACCCCTCCAGAACTTCCCAGCTGGCAGAGAATTTGTTGGGTTCAGGCACTGCCCATTAGACAGCTGGAAACTGTTTTTGCAGCCAGTGCAGTCCTTGTAACTGTACCCAACGCAGGTTACACAGCTCCTGTGGCAAGGCTCACATTCTCTAGAGATGCCATCAGCAAAGAAGCCATCTCCACACTCACTCACACAGGTGCCATCTGCAACAGAAACAGAGCCTGGAAGCACAGTGACCCCTGTCCATCCCTCTGTCTCCAGCAGAAATTATGTAAGAAAAAAATAGTACGTTAAAACATGCAAAAAAATTTGCAGCTGTAAAAAAATCGAATTTTTTAGCATGAAATCTAAATTCAGTTCAGTTGCATATGCGAAAATTCACAAACTTCAAACTGATCTTCATTTAAATTTGCATCTAACTTGGCTTTAATCAATATATTAAACATTAGTATATACAAATCTAGTGGAAATCCATGCCTGGGTAAAAGTTTTATTGTTAGGTTGAGTCCTAACAGTTATACTGTCTCAATAAAAAATTAAAGACTGGATGCCCCGAAGATTTTTAGACATATGCAAATTTTAGACTTATGCAAATTTATAGGATCTCTAGTTTCTGCTGAATATGAAGTTAAACTCAGGTTTAAATCTGATTCAGATTAAGGTTTTGCATACCTCATCAAAATCTCTGTAAATTCTAGCACTTAGGACTTTTCAAGTTTTGTCTAATTTCAATTTAAAAAAAAATCACAGACGCACAGCTTACCCTGGCTGTGACTACAGAGTTTTCCATGAGCTTGGTGCCACTACTGAGCACGTTCAACAGCCAGGGCAAGAAAATACTATAACCTCAGGAATTCCTGTGATTCATTTTTGGCACCATGTCTGAACCAGACCTGCTTGATTTATGGCTTCTTTAAAAAGCTAAGGGGTTCCTATCCTTGTGTGAATCTGGTGTGGAATTTAGTGAGCTTTTTTCAGAGTGTTTAAAAGTCAAACTAAAACTAGACTTGGAAATAGTAGGGAAACATTTAAACATCTTTCTAAAGTATAAAAACCCTCCTTTCACAAAGTCTGAATCAAATACAATTTTTTTAATATGCCCAAAAGAGCTGAAATTTAAGTATATAGACCCTTTTAACCAAATTACACTACTGGGTAACATACCCACCTTACAGCAACGCAAATGCCTGATTGTGCAAAGAGCTAACTCCCCTCAGCCTCCGCTGGGAGGCCATAGAACAGATTTATGAATTTGAGAGTTTGGATTGAGAGTATTTTTCTAAAGGAATAGTCTAAAATATGTATAGTGAAATAGTCTGAAGTAGCCATTATTTGCAGTTTGCTTACCTGAGAGATAAAAGCCTTCCTCACACGAGTCACACCCATCCTTGTCACAGCTGTCACAATTGCTAGGACAGTCTCTGCACTGCCAAGAACTTTCATCTCTGTAGGTATTTTCAGGACAGTACTTATAGCAATGCTGCTTATACCTGTAAGATAAAGTAGAACATCATTAGTAAGTTTGAGTTTGAACTTCAAACATTTGAGTTTGTTTTCTGTGTGTTTCTAGGAATGGTAATGATAAAGCATGATGAGCATAATGAACAGAAATTATTCCTATAATGAGGATTCAAAGTGTATTTGTGGTTATGTTGTTTATTCATCTAGCAAATTCATGTTTCCTAATCTCAGGATTTTTAAGTATAATTAATTTTATTTTATTTTTCAAAGGTAGGCAGAAACCTGAATACGTGCTTCATTACAAATTAAATTATGAATGTAAAGAGCTGATTGCTTGTAAAAATATAGAATCTAGTGTCTTTGTTTATAGACTCAACATTATCAGTATTTTCTTTTCCAATTTTTAGAGAGATCTATAAATGCTCTCTTTGAAAATGTTCTTTTCTCTCTATTTAAGTTTTTAATTATTTTTTTTATTCCTTTGCGTAAACTCCATATAAGTCTTATGAACTTCATGTACCAGAACTAGACACAACATACTAAAAGCAAATTTGTTCCAATCCATATGCACTTTTTGTTCCATATTCCTCTCTTCTGATTGAGGTTTCACCAATCTGTAAGTTTTAATATTCCTCCATACTGAATAACTAGCTAGTTTTCTGACATTTCCCAAGTCTTTTTCCCATTTTCTGTTTCTCAGACAAGCAATTTAAAGCATGAGACAACATACACAGCACACATCTATGTAGTAAAGTGCATATTTTTGCTTCAGAAAAATGTGTAACCATGAAGAGCTATATATATACAGCTATACTTACATGTAATAGTTTTGAATGCATGTTATACAGATTCTTGGATCATCTGAAATTAAAGATATAAAATTATGTAAATAATTTTCAGAGTAAAAACCAGAATGCCAAAAAGAACTTATGCTGCACCAATTGTATGTTAATATTTCTTCTGAATCTCTGTTCGCATTTATTTTGAGATGGAATCTTCTAGACTCAACTCCTGGACTGTATTTTCATAGTAACCTGTGGCTTTTTAGTCCTCAGAATAATCCAGGTATGTGCAAGGAGCTAAATCCTTCAGAAGTTATGATCTGAAAAGCAGAACTTTCACAGGGGCTCAGGTTGGGTCAAATGAAGTGTTAAAAAGAGACTGCAACTTACCTGAAACAATAATTTCATACTATTTCTTTATTGATTGCAAAGATAGGTTAGAAAATTTTGACACCTCTAAAAACATACTTTTCAGACATCTAAGCAATCAGCTTAAATTTAAAAATCCTGAGCTAGACAAGACCATTTCTATATTTGGAGAGGGGGTAATGGTGGAAGAGGTGATGGTAGTGCAAGTCTTTTGGGTAAACTTTCCCTCCAGAAAACTAATTTTTGTATTTAAAAAATGTGTTGAATTAACAGGAAAGTTACACAACTTTTAAAAGTCCTAAAATTATGGAATTGACTCCAAAAATTAAGAATATTTTTTATAACATTCCTCCTATTATCTTCTACTCACTAGTTCTTTCACCTATAACCAAATATCCCAGAAGTAGTAGAATGGAAGGAATCAAAACAATCTGGGTGGATGTATTTATAAAGAGAAATACAGAATCATAGAATATTCTGAGTTAGAAGGGACCCAGAAGGATCATTGAGTTCAACTTCTGGCTCTGCAAAGTACCATCCCCAAGAGTCACACCATGTGCCCGAGAATGTTGTGCAAGCACTTCCTGAACTCTGTCAGGCTTAGTGCTGTGATCACTTTCCTGGGGAGCCTGTTCCAGTGCACAACCACACTCTGGGTGAAGAAACTTTTCTGGATATCAAACCTTCCCTGACACAATTTCAGGCCATTCTCTTAGGCTGTCACTGGTTACTGTTCACCACAGAGAAGAGGTCAGTGTCTGAACCTCCTCATGAAGAAGCTGTAGACTCTAGCCAGGTGTCCCCTCAGTCTCCTCACCTTTAGTCTGAATAAAACAAGTGACTTCACCTGCTCCTCATAAAGCCTCCCCTCCAGATCCTTCACTATCCTTGTGGCCCTCCTTTGGATGCTCTCTAATAGCTTAATGTCTTTTTTATATTGTGGTGCTCAAACTGCACACAGTCCTTAAGGGAGGCTGCACCAATGCAGAATTTTCCCTTGTTGAACTTCACATGGTTGGTCATTGCCCAATTGTCTAATTTGGTGGGGACTCTTTGCAGAGCTTCCATTTGATGAATTCAACAGCTCCTCCCAGTTTTGTATCATCTACAAACTTGCTTAGGATCCCTTCCTGTCCTGCCTCCCGGTGCTTTATGGTAATGTTGAAGAGCACAGGGCCAAGAATGCAGCCCTGTGGAGCCCCACTGGTGACAGGTCACCAGTCTGATGTCACCCCATTCACTATCACCCTTCATGCCTGACCTGCGAGCCAGTTGCTCACTCACCCCATGGTGCGTTTATCCAGCTGTGTGCTGGAAGTTTTGTCAGGAAGAATACTATGAGAGACTATGCTCTTAATTTCTGGGATAATTGAAGAGAGCACTACCTTTTCTCCTGAATCAAGGAATCATGGAATCAATTAGTTTGAAAAGACCTCTGAGATCAGCAAGTCCAACTTTTGACCAAACACCCTATCAACACTAGCTGCTATGTCCAGCCTTTCCACAAACACTTCCAGGGACAGTGACTCTGCCACTTCCCTGGGTAGTCCATTAGGTCTAACTGCCATTTCTGAGACGAAATTTGTCCTAATATCCAATCTAAACCTCCCCATGTGCAGACAAAAAACACATCTTCTCGTCCTGTTGCTAGCTGGCTGAGAGAAGAGGTCAAGCTACACCTGGCTACAAGCCCCGTTCATGCAGTTGTGGAGAGTTCAGAAGTTCCCCCTGATCCTTTTCTCCAGGCTAAACAATTCCAACTCTCTCAGCTGCATTGTTGCCAAAATATAGGATATGGCACTTGATGGCACTTGGTCTTTCCAGTGTCCTAAAATTTCTTTTCATTAACCTTGAGCTTCTGGTTGAAATATCACTGGTACCCCTGTGAAAGCAATAGTAAGCAGTATTTCAAAGGCTCTATTAACTCCTTTTTTTTTTTTTTTTTTTTTTTTTTTTTTTTTTGTGAAGTCCCTGATTTCAGCCCCAAGGAGGCAGCAAATTTCCCTGAAAAGAAGATCTGGTCTGCAGATGGTTTAGATTATATTTGTTTTAATGTATATTTTCTTCAATAATTCCAACAGAAATATTCAGCAGTTAATATTTCTTGACTGTTTTGATTCATGAAGTTTCTGAACTGCAAATTGTTGAAGGAGTAGAAATACACACTTTGTTTGTATATGTAATTTTAGAAGTATGTTTGGGCTAGGTGAATTTCTGGTCTGATTTGTTCTGATCTGAGTAATTTTCTTCCATGCTCTTATTTCTGTGAAGAACTTTAAACTAAAATCTGTATTTGCAGAACTCAAGGTTTGGTCTCACACCTTAATCTTTTCCAGTGATTTTTCCCAAGCCTGGATTTTACACAGGAAGTAGTTTTTTCTTTCTCAGAAAAAGGAAAAAAATCAAAGAACAAAAGTTTTTTCAATACATGCACCTTGTATCTTCAAGGTGCTCTTTTATGTACACTCTAGGAAAGACAACATGCTCTAATGTTGTGTTCTGCCTACACTGAAATGTCAGGACTGAAAATCAGAGAACAGTTCCAAAACTTGCTAACTTGCTGGGCATTTGTTTCTGCACAGATTGCATATTTTCACTGCAGAAGCTTGTAGAAAAAGGTTTTACTATCTGAAAATCTAAAACCCCTTCTGCAAGACTAACCTCTTGTGGAAAATTTACTCTGAGATAAAAAACTCTCCTTATGATACTTTTTCTTGAAAACCAAGATCTATTCATCATCAGGAATGGATTGAGATGAAGAAATGAAGTTTTCCTTTCTCTTTCTTAGGTTGCTATGGGAACCAGAGAAGTTTTCATTCTTTTATCATGTAATGATAAATCTGTATCTAAGCCTGACATTGACAGTACTGCTCTTTCAGCTGTCTCACACTTCCTTAAATCTTCTCCACATACTTTTCACCTCACTCACACAGCCTTATAAGCTCTATGTTCCTCCATTGTACTCTGTATAATGGATCTTGTTGATAATTTGTGTATTATTTATTCTCACTTTCAGCCTTTAACGCTTTATGTTTTTCACACAGACCTTGTAACCCCAACCAAATTGAATAGGTTCTGGATCACCTTGAGAGTGGCTTGGGATTTATTTACCTTGCTAGATCAAACAGGCTAAATGCCATACTTGGGTCTAAATACCTCTTTGGTAGGCCTTTATTCTCAGGGACATGGCTCCTTGGGTTTTCTCATTAATTTCTTTTGTAGGAGAAAAGTGTTATAACTTTGCTGAACATTTTAAATTCTGCACCCTACTGAGGGCTACTTTACTCTCTGTGTTAGCCTTTGAAAATAGTCCTAGTGCAAAGGCTGCAAAGCCATGTCATGGTGCTCCCTGTAGAAATCTGGATGGATCCGAAGTTGGTATATATTGTATTTTCCTGAATGGAGATGAGGTATTCTGTAGGAACCCATAAGAACTGTTCATAATATAAGATGTTTCACTTTCACAGGTTGGGTGAGGTGAGTGGGAGAGAACCCAGAAGTAATTAAGAACTGCCTCAGGAATGTGTAGCTCCTTGGGAGCACACTGTTAGGATGACTGGCACCACAAATTGAGAGGATGCCTGACTTACACATCACTTCTGAGAGGAAGACCATCCTGCACTGATTCTTATGAGTTATCTGTGTGAGCTTCATGTGCTGCAAATATTTAGCTCCTCAGTGAACTAGGTGTGTCTATTTACTTAGCATTATTAGTTACTGGTGTGGCAATTTCTGCTTGTGAAATATATGCATGCAAGCCAGTGGCATTTCAGAGAAGTTTGTCACTTATTACCTTCAAAGGTAGCCAAATTTGGTTTCTGTTCATTGGGTAAGTACAAAAGGGCATATGTAAATTGTATGATTAGAGAGAGAGATCTAAAGTTATTTGAGAAAACACTTTAGTCCACATGTTTTATTTTAAACATAAGAAATAGGAGCCAAGATTTTTATGTTCTTGCATTTTATTGAAAATTCTCTGAAATTATTTTTGAATAATTACGATAAGTGGCTCAGAATCTATGGTTTTACTTTATTTTTTCTCTTGTTCTGAGTGTTGACTTATAGCCACAGGCTTTCTAAAAAGGAAATTTTGACTTTGAAGAAGGTGTCTGACATTCATTATGGTTTTAAAAGTCTGGAGAAAATACAAATGCTATCCTGCAGTTATCTAAATATGTGAGTAAGCTAACTTACATTGAGAGGTGGAAGGTAAATGCTACAATGGTGTAAAGAAAATCCTCTTCCTTAATATTTTTACAGCAGAACTTTGTCTTTCAAAATCTGCTTTTGTTGAGGAAACTGGATTTAATTTTGTAGACTTCAAGATGTTTACTAGCACCCACCAGAAAAATAGACATTAAAATTTAATCAAAACCTGATGATCAAAGGTAATGAAGAGCTGCAGTTCCGATCTTTCTGCATCAGAGGGAGCAATCATTCATTGCTGCTCTGAAAAGTAGGCTCAGCATGTCCAAAATGGGGTTATAAGAGCTGAGGTACCAAAGGCAGAAGGTATCATAAAGATAATTTTGGTGGTGTGGACTTAGTGATGTATCCAGCACACTTTCTTAGGCGCTTTGTCTGTCCAATATTGTGCTTGTGTTTGCTTGCACCAAAATAGGGATATATTTGAAATTTTAAAGAATTTAAACATCAATACTGAGGTCACTCTTAAGGCTTGGCTTGTGGCTATGTGAGAGTTTGCCTTTCAGGTATCATGGGAAGTTGTGCACAAGGATGACAATTAAGCTCGTGTGGCATTGAGCAGAACCAAGTGCACTCCAGAGCATGTGGGTAGGACAAAGAGGAGAGGGGAATCCTGACGTGCACAGCCATTGTTTGGACACTGTATACACAAAGCTGCAGATTTTCTGGAGATTAGTGCTTTCTAAGGCAAAGTTTCTATCGTATCCCAGGACTTGTCAGTGTCTGCAGGCAGAATGGTACCTGTAAGCATTAAAGATTCTTTACATCCCTGAAATATGAGTGGTCTCTGAATTAATGAAGTGAAACAGAAAGAAAATAATTAACTGAATTTAAAAGAAAGCATAATTTGTATTTTAACTATATAGACTTACCTGTCATTGGTTAAGTCTCTCTCTCAGAGTTCCTATCTTTGCTCTTAGACGTTCAGTGTTAATACAGTGAAGATAAATTTGTCACACTGTTGCCTTAAAATAAAACCCACTCCAAACTTGGAGTAAACCAAACAGATTTGACTACATTCTTTGAGGAATCCAGGAGGTCTTACAAACAAACACTATTTACTTTAGTATCATCATACCTGGTGAAGAATAACTTGCAGTGTTACTTACTGTATGGGTTTTACTTTCTTCTCTGAAATGCCTGATAAGGGATGAAAGTATGAAACAATTATGGAAGTATGATACCTCTGTCTTAATCTGGATGTAGTGTCATTACTGATCAAAAAGAGAGTCTGCCCATGCAGATTTGCTCTATTCTGCTGGCATGTGGCATCAGGCCCTATTAATTTTCCTGTCTGTGCAAAGAAGGACAACATTGCCAGAGACAGCAGTGGTGGTTTGATCTATTACTTGGTGTCTTGTGAAAATGATTTTTTTTTGAGCAAAACTCTTTCAAGCTAGTAGGAAAACAGGGAGTTCCGTTATCTTAAAATGATTATATATTCCTCCTAAAAACTAGACTTCTTTCTACAAGAAATGAGAAAAATATCAAAATCTTTGTAATTTTTAGACAGCAAGAGAATAATTTGCATTTTGCTGGTTTAGAATGTTTAGAATTTAATTTGAATAAAACTTCTGTATGTGACCCTGTGCTCAGTATAAACTGAAGAAAGTAATTATTTTTACTTCTTAGAGTTTATATTGAAGGATCTTAAAGCACTTCAAAAGGAGCAGGTGCTGAATGGTTTTCTATGAGAGAATGATCTTCAGTCAGCTGAGGATCCATAAATATGCACAAAATATATTTGCAGTTGTACATATGAACAACTACATTTCAGTATGTGAACTATGTACATTTTTATTCCAATTGCTATGATTACCACATTCCATTTTTTCCCCACTGCAGTTTTACCTGAAATTTCCATATCATTGAACTTTTCCCACACCTTCTCAACAGTTCCTACAATAAATTATTCAATTGTGTTAAAGGGAAGATAGGACAAAGAGACTGCAAGACACTGCAGTATCCACTTAATTTTAAAAGGGAGTCTGTAGAAAGATTATGAAGATTTAAAACTAAATGTAGCACATTCCTTATTTTCTCACTATGAAATGTATTAGTATTTTAAGTTATATTTATGGCAGTGTAATTTCTCTAGAGGTTGCAAAATAATAAACTTCTTGTCGGAGACAAGCCTGAAAGTTTTTGCTTTTCAGGATTTTTTTTACAAGTTTCTACTTGCATCAGCTTTCTGATTAGACATGAGAAAGCCATTACTGTACTTATTTATGAATGAAGTTGTTGATATGCCTGAAAACTCATTGAATGTCAAGAGTAAAAATACAAGCAAATATTTGCCATACAATGTAGATAGATACAGGTATCTGTCATAGCTACCAGACTTATTTTAAGTTGAAGCTTACAGGTTCTGATTTATTTCAAGAACACATTATAGTTTACAAATAGTTTGCAAATTCTGCTTAGGTCTGTGCTTTTAGGCCACTACTGTTCTTTTTTTCCAAGTAGAACAGCAAACCAATCTCTGACTCTCAGTATTATGTGCATCATAAGCACCAAAGGCTTTCCTTAATAGAATGCCTGTAAATAAACTCTGGCATCTTAATACTTCTGACTTTACACAGCAGTGAAAAGTAATTCAGTCTTTGTTTTACCTGCATCCATTCTATTGATCATTGAAGCTTTTAAAAGCTCTCTTTTAAATCAGACCTTTGAGTGCAAGAAATTGAAGGTATGTAATGAATGTTATGGATGACTAAGATTTAGGAGATCAGTGATCTTCCCAGGAAAAAGGCAAATGAGTACAGCCCCTTTTTCTGTATGCCAGCTGACCATGAACAGCCTTTCAGTCTCCTTGTGCACATCTATTAAGTTCATAACAAAGAAAATCTTCCTTTGAGTCACTTGAAATTATTATATTTTTTAAAAAGTTGCTATTCATACATATTAAATATCTACCTAATTCAAAACACCCACTGCCACTACACAGTTTCAGAAGAAAAACAAATAATTTGAAGGCACAATCACTGTAAAAAACACAGGAAATATTAGCATGGGGAAGTAACTTCTGATAGCACCAATAAAGATAGGTATTGAAACATGAACTCTCCCTTATCTTCTCCTCCCCTTGGCCAAGCAGGCTGCTGCCATGAATCTGGATAACACACCATACAAAAGGAGACCACAGTGGAATTGTACTCATGTTAAAATCATATCTTCATTCAGCAGTATTGACAGGAGCAGTTGTAGTCACAGAGCAAATACTTAGGCTTGGCTGAATTCACACAGAATGGCTCATCACCAGCATCACAGGAATTTTTTTATGATATTACATACTAGATCAGACAACTGTCAAAAAGAAGGAATTATGTGGTGAAAATCCTTACGGAAAGTTAGGTATGCCAGTTAGTGTAGCCAGAGAAAGAGCTGGACAGGCAGTTGTGGCTTAGAATTTGTTGCAGACAATGGCATGCCAACACTGTGCTAAATTTTGCAGAACTAGTAACTCAAATCCAGAAAATGTCACAACCATGGATGGCAGCTCTGAATATGAGGGATGTATTTTTTATGGAAAGGGCATATTTTTACACCCAAGGTTTTGACTTCTGGAACATGACAAAGCAGAATCTGTGCTTGCCTGGAGGAGAGTGCCACTCCCCTTTAACAGACTCCCACGGGACTCTAAGCATTCACCCATGATTGCATACACTGCACTTGCTGCCTTCTTACTAACACTCTCACTTTCTCTAGATATCCAGAGAAATATCCAGTAGGATGAGAACCCCCTGAAACTGTAGGGCAGCTGCAACAGCCACATGGCAAGCACTTTGTGATGTGGAAGCTGAGATTACACCTGAATCTCAAAACCCTCTTTTTATTTTACTTAAACTGCTGGTTGCATTTTCAACTCAGCATATTTCCTCTCTTTTCTGTTTCACAGGAACACCAAATGAACTGCACATGGATGAATTAGCCTGCACCAGCCTTGAAATGTAGACAAAATAATTTTTTAGGGCAGCAGCATTGTTATTGCAATAACTTGTTCTTGAATGAAATGTAAAGATTGTTCTTATGTCTATGTCCTTGAAGAAAAAGGACAGGCTAGCAATCTGTTTTGATGTGTAGAAAATTCTGGGTCTGCTAATAGTTTAATATTTAATAGCTTTAGAAAGTCAGTAAATCTTTCACTCTGAGTGTGGCATTCAAACAGGAACAAATAAAAATTCTGCAAATTTTAATGGCTAAATTATTAGAAAATTATTCTTATTTATGCTGAATATACATTTTAGAAATTTATTTCAAAAATAAATATAGTATAGAATATAATTTACTTGGTAAGAAGCCACCACACAAGTTGCTCAGCAGCATGCACTTAAGCTAATGACAAGAATGAGGGGAACTGTATTTTCCCTACTTAAGAATAACAATAAAATTGATTAAGGGATTATTTACCCTGTCTGCAGTTCTGGCATCCATCTGAACACGGTATGCAGTCTTCGGAGTCAGGATCACCTGTGTTTTCCAAATCATCAGTTTTGGGTTAATTCTAGATAATGCAACATTTGGAAGCATTCAGCAAGGTTCCTGGATATCAACTCAATTCAAATCAAAAAAAGAGAAAGACTCATGGAAACTCGTTTTGTCATTTCTGCATAACCCACTCAATTTGAGGAAAACACTCTTACTTTACAATAATATGGTACTAGAAGAGGATCAGAACTGGAACTTGAGGACTTCAGGCTCAGATGTGCTGACTGTGTATTTCAAATTTTTTTAATATGCTTGCAGATTTCTGTAACAATTCCCATCAAGTATTATCTCCTACTGAAGGATGCTTACCTTCTCTACAACTATGCTTCTGACACATATTTTGGGTAAGGTAGTAGCCTCTGAAACATCTTTTGCAGTGGCTGGAGTTCAGGCACACCTCACAGTGGCCAGGGCAAGGCACACAGGAATGTTCCAAGTGGTAGTGACCTGGAGGACAGTTGTCTCTGCACTGCCCATGATACAGGAAACGTTCCACCCCTCTTTTGTCTGTGTGGCAAACAAACGGGAAAAAGTTGTCAGCTACAGAGGGCATTTGGGATATAGGAAGGAGCTTTATGAAGTTGTGCTGCAGTAGAGACACTAGAGAACTGCTAGATCTTGCAGTTTTACACCAAATGAGATATATAAAATCTTCAGGACATCAAACTTTTCACATTCCTAGGGATTTATGGCACGTAAAAATGTCAGGATAAAGAATGATTACTCTTTACATCCATCAGTCTAATTAAAAAAAAAAATCAAGACTTTTCTCTTGCAGAGGACAAACAAGTATTTGTAATGCATTGTACATGCAAATGTACAATTATTATTTGTAAAGCAAAGTGGCCCACTTCACCTTTGGAAAGAGTCAATCTGTGTCCCTAGAAGATTAAACTGTAATCCTCAGTTTAGTGGAATCATCTAGATTTGAATTTAAATAGCAGATGTGCAGCCACTATCTATTAAAGCACAAACAGTCTCTAATGCTTGAGAATTGGGAGGTCCCCTGCTCCAAATCCTGCTGAGTCAGACCTCTGAAACACATATAACTTCATGTGCCATGTACTGCAGCATGGAGAGATTTCTAATCAGTTACCCTACAGTGGAAATTACACATATAACTGTGCTAAGTGTATCTCATTGCCTTAACTGCAGAGCAAGAATTTGCATACCATAATTTATTTTTGAGAATACAGACAGCAGCTATAATAGGCAATAATGATGTGCCATAACACAAGCTGAATTTTATTTCTTTTATTTTTCATGCGCAAATCTTTAATTATCCTGCCTCCTTAGGGTGTGAGTCTCATCAGCATCTTAATTTCTTGATTCACAGAAATACGGAAATATATCTTGCTGTCCTCCATAAGGGACAGACATGGGGAACAATTTTACAAACTTGGTCTCACATTAGACCTGAAGTACCATTTGAAAACTTCATCTACTGAGTCACATTTCCCAAAGTGAGAAAGTCAGTCTCATCATCAGTACAACTAATTAATGCAGCCATATTAGTGTTTGCTTGTAGTTTAGACATTTATTACTAAATAAAGTCCGTGCCATTGTTGATTAGGACTGAAATAGAAGTAGTAGTTGAAATGAAAAGGCTGTGAATCTATTGTGAACCCTCAGAACACAGCTCATAAAAATTACTCTCTATTATAAATTTCATCTTAAATACTCATTTCCAACTAGTCAGTTCAGACTAGTTGAATATACTTGGAGGTAATGGCCTCAGGTTTTTGCTAATCAGGTATTAGAGAGACAATAGGAAATATTTTTTAAAACAGAATTTCAAAAGGGGAAGATTGGCTTTTTGGAATTTCCACAAAATTAGCTACATTAGCCTTCCTCCCAATCTAAGATCTATAAAAGTGTGTGTTGGTGATAAGCTTCTCTTTGCAAACCCTGTTTATTCAGCTGTAGGGACACAGCAATCTCCAGTGGAACCCACCACACTTGTTTCTTAGCCTTTCCCTAGATGAGAGATGCTTAGGAAAGCAGCCTGGCTCCCTGCCTGCTTGAGCAGACTGGCTCCATTTCAGTATAGCACATCCTGTGCAGTGGGTGGGGGAAGCATGTATAAAGCTTTCTTTTCCAGAAGCAGGCTATGTAGGTTTTCTGTCCCTTTTTTTTTTTTTTCTTCCCTTGTTTATGTTAACATAGCCCCTATTTAAAAAAAAACACCAAGGGAAATGCATTAAGTTGAAAGGACAATACAGAATTGTGTTTTCTTGTGCTTAAAAAAAAGTTGAGTTCCAATTCCCTTCAGAGTCACAAGAAGATTATGATGCAAATTGGTAGTAAAAGCACTACTCATTTTATTGGATCTAACAACTGGCCTTTGAGAACTGAGGGAAAAGGGAAATTGGAGGCCAAGGGAGGGGAAAAAGCGGCAAAAGGAAATTTTACTTACCTGTTCCACAAGTGGTGCATTTGTTAGGTTCACTTCCACTGCAGTCCAAGCAGGTGTGATGGCACAAGTGACAGTGTTGTTTGAATTCAAACTTTCCTCTGGGACATTGCATAACACAGCGGCCGTCATCAAAGACTCTTTTAAAGAAGACAGAGGCATAATTACCAATTTAGCTACTATTTGCTCTTTAATTCTAAAGAAAACTGAAAAGAAACTCCATAAATTCTTCTCTCACTTTATTTACAAGTCCTTGAGCTTCAAGACTTTGCTTTCTTGATCTTATTCATAGTATTTACTATATGAAAATTGTTTTGAACATGAATCTTAGACTTCAAAGATTATTTTTCTCTGAAATATTTTTCTGAGAAAAATCAATTTTTGGTCCTTTACCTAGATGTCCTTATATCCCAATCTCTAACAGAGGTCTCATGTGCCTGCTAAAAGGAAAGCAATACTTTGTGAAGGAAAACCCATCTATTTTACTTTTAAGACTGCCTTTAAAAAGTACCATGGCTTCAGTAATATGACCTTGTACATGAAGTCGAATATTTTTCTGAATATTTGTCTTCAGCTGTGTTTTTAGACTTACATGTTGTTGTTAAGAAGGATATTTATCAATTTAGTTTTCCCATTGAAACACTCCAAATCCTGCGCCTTCCTCCCCCTCCTCTGCTGGGGATGGAGAGGAGAATTGGATGGACAAAAGATAAAGATCACAGGTTGAGATAAGAGCAATTTACTGGAAATAGCAAAGAAATAAGAAAATTAACAGTAACAGGAACAGTATCAATTACAAAGTGTACAACAGATGAACAATTCTCATGCCAGTGCTCATACCACAGGGAACCCCTGACAATACCTGACTGGCCATGCCATGCCTGGAAAGGGACCCCTTCCCCCACCCCTGGAACTAACAGTGCAGCAGTTTAGAAAAACATCCAAATCATAGCCCTGCCTCTCCTGCCTGCTGCAGAAATTACCTGTATCCTGGCTGGAACCAGGACAAGATTCACCTCTGAACCATTTGTGTCTTGCCCAGCTGACACCTTCCAGTTATTCACACAGATTTATATATATGCATACACACACAAGAACAGGTATAATCTCCATAGTCAACAGCTGTCCCTCCAAACATGTCTGTTAAATTTATCTAGTCAAAGACTGTGGTTTCTACCCATCCTAGACCTTCCTGGGCAGGAGGGCTGGTGTGCTGTCAGCTGGTTGCTGCATCAGGAGCTCACAACTGATGTATCTGGAACCGGTTATACTCGTTGTCCATGGTAGCTATGGAATACTCTGTGTGTATGTAGTGTCATTCAGCAACAAATATTATACAATTCAACATTACAGACAGTTCTAACACAAAATATCAAATCCCCTTGAGCAACTAATCGTGTTTCCCTGGCCCTCTACCCACCAAGTCCACCAGCTCCCATGGATGGGTTTACCTTTGCTTGAAGCAGGACTAATTCAACCTGTCTTCCATTACATTCTTCATATGCACCACAGAGACTTTATCCACTTCTATACATGAGCTTTTGTTTGGCCAGGGTGAGCTCAGCAGGCAGAACCTCAAGTGTTAATTCACCATGTGGCCTTTGCTTTTTACCTGTGCTGCCAATGGTCTTTTTCCATTGGTCCAACCACCTCCACAGACAGTTTGCTATCATTCAGTGAATCAATGTAAAGGTGGAGAGAGTGCTGGCCATTTTTCTCATGCAACAATATCTATAGCCAGCTGAATTGCTTTCAGCTTTGCAATTTGATATAGTGTACTTCAACATCTTGTGACTTGCTATGTCAGCACGCTACAGCATCTTTCCACTTGCAATGTATCCCTACAGTATGTCAGGAACCATCTGATCTACTGAACATCTATCTACTGATCGAGTGTATTACTTTTCATTTTCTTTCAGTCAATTGTATTGTGGGACATCTTCAGCCTTCCACTTTCTCCTCCTCTTCCTCTTCTGATGATGAAATTTTCACCTTCGAGCCAGTTCATGGTAGCTTCCAAAATCCCTGGGCAACTGTGTTTTCCTGTTTGAGGTCATGGTATGATTGGCACAATCCACTTACTCCATGTAGCGTGGTGGATGATGTGTGGAAGGGACTTCCTCTTTGAAATCCAGCCATTTGCTGACATTCAGAGTGCTGGGAGCAGCTGTGTTTCAGCACCATCTTCTTCTAAAACAGCTCAAACCCCTTCATCAGCATGTACTTTCCAGTCAGGCTTCAGATCTGCTGTGTCCCCAACTCCAGAACCCCAGTGGTTGTCCTCTACTCTTCCCTGAAGCTGTTTACCAGTGACTCCAGGAAGGACCATTCTCCTGCCCGCAGTGTGGAGCACATTTTTTACAACCTGTAAAAAAAAATAGCCCCTGACTGGCCCAGGGGCTACTGCATAGACAACCTCCTCTTTAATTTGCTTAAGAGCTTGTAGCTGTTCAAGACCCCTTTAAAAATCCTACTTTTTTCCTGTCACATTATGGAGCAGATGTACAATCTGACTATAATCTGGAACATGCATACCAAAACCCACAGCACTTAGGGAAAACTCATGGGGTTTTCTAGCTGTTTGGTGTGGACATAGCTGCTATTTTGTTGACCACATCCATTTGAAACTGACAATCTGCCTCTTGTAATTTTGCTCCTAAAAATTGAATTTCTTGGGACTTCCCTTTGTCTCAGTTTGTTTTATGATAAAATCTTTGGGATTATTTGAATTATCTTCGCTGTGTTCTCTAAGTTTCCTCTCCTGTGTTTCCCCAAACAATGATTTTGTCAATGTATTGCAAGTGTTGTGGAGTCTCTGCCTTTTCTAGTGCAGTTTGTGTCAGTCCATGGCAAATACAATGTGTTTCCACTCTCGGGGTGAGCAGCTTCAGCTGTACCAAATGACCCTCCAGCAAATTGTGGCCTGCACTCTTCTGCAGAAAGAAAGGAGAAAAATACATTTGCAGAGTCAGTGATGGCCCCACTCTGCTGCCTTGGACTCCAGTTCATACTGAAGTTCCAGCACACCTGGCACAGCAGTGCTCAGTGGTGGTGTGACTTCTTCAGGCCATGGTAGTCCACTGTCAGTCTCCACTGGACTTACACACTGGCCATAGGGGACTGCTAAAGGGTGAGTGAGTCTTGCTGGCCACTCCCTGGTTCTCCAGACCCACCTCATGGCTGGGGGTCACAGAGTCCTGGCTGGTGTGGTGTTATCGATGTGCACTGCTTTGGTAGTGATTGGTACCTGTTGTTCTTCAGCAGTCCCACAGCAGAAGGGTCCCCTGAGAGACGAGGCAAGGTGTTCAGCTGTCTAACTTCCTCTGCCTCTACATCAGCTATCCCAAAAGCCCAACAAGGACTTTTGGGTCCTTGAAATGCCCTCTCTTGAGGTAATCTCTGCTAAGGATTCATGGGACCTCTGAGCCATTTACAATGGGGTGTGTTTGCCATTCATTCCCAGACAGAGTCACTTCAGCTGCCAGTACAGTCAGCTGTCCAGTTCCCCCTGTCACCCCAGGATTAGAAATGGATTCTTCCTCTACATATCTTGATGGCATCAGGATGCATTGTGGACTAGTGTCAACTAAAACCTTACGCTCCTCTGGGTCTCATATGCCAGGCCACGTCCTTTTCCTCCCCCTGGCTGGAGGCAGGGCCCCTCCAAGCCTGGTCAGAGTACTCATTGCTTGCTTCTTGTAAATATAAACTGGAGAACTTCAAGAGGATTGGAAGTAACATCAGGTCTTTTTTTCTTGTCTGAGTACTTGTCCAGTGGAAACTGGAGCGGCATTTATCCTAGAAGAATTTCCTGTGGTTGTTGTTCTTTCTCTCAGCTCAGGTACCCATGTTGCCAGGGCAGAGGTGGGTTTTCCATCCCACTTCCTTATGTCTTCTCTGTAGTCACACAGGAAAAAGCACAGGTTATCTCATTGTGTGTACTCTCTCCCATGCAGTGGGGCACTTGCTCCCTGGTAGCAGAGGCTCTGGTCTGTGTTGGTGGGGCATGGGACTCTCTAACTTTCTTGAGACTTTCAAATCTGTCCAAAGTCTTGGACAATCTTTCCACAAGGTCCTGATTCCTCTTCATTCATCACAAAGCAAACTGAATTGGTCTTGGATTTCTACTTCTGTATAGTATCGGGGCAGCTGCTACCTGCTTGAGCTGTTCCTCTGCTTCAGCTGCAATTTGAGTAGCCATGGTGCTGATTGGTCTGATTTCCTCCTCGTTTCCCTGAGGGCACTGTCTAGTATTGACCTGTGTCCATTAAAGAGTAGGCAGGATCCAGGACATTGCAGTAAGTTGCTCATCTATGGAGTTGTCCCAGCATTTTCCTTGCATATATTCTGTCAGTTTATTAGGGTCCTGTAGCTGTTCAATGGTTCCAAACCATTGTAAGAGAGAATCTTCCCTCAGAAAATTCCATTTTCTCCCATATTCTATGTCACTCAAATCTACCCACACTCAGGGCAAATCTTTGAATGGACTTCCTAGAAATCTCTTTTTTGACCCTAAACATAGTGTAGACCACACTGAGGAGACATACCAGACACAGAAAAAAGAACATGCATTCCTTAACATCTAAAGGAAATAAAAAATTCTCATAAGCTGTCTGAAGGAGAAAAGGAAGGTGAAAAGATGGGGAAAATCATCCACTCCTGTTCTCCCACAGGTTGGGTATGATTATTAATGTATACCCAAAAGTAGATAAGGGTAGAAGATTCCCTGACATAAGGGTAGAAGAGCAGCTTTGGATACACATTTGGATAACCCTCACTTCCCTTGATGTCATTATGTCATAAACTGATATCACATAGTACAGCAAGAGAGCAATCCTGATCCTCCTCCCTCCTGTGAAACAGAATACTGTCAGAAGCATATAGAGCATATATGGAGGCACATACAAATGCTCAAGTCCGTTATTATCTCAACCCTTCATGCCCCACATTTCATTGCCAAACAAGCCTGCTGTGGTTCAGCAATGGAATTCCCCAATTTAGTGCTGCCACCAAAACACTCTAAACCACATGTTTCTTGCTCACTCACCCATCCCTGTCCTCCAAGGTGAATTAGACATGAGAACTGGAGGCACAAAAGGTAAGGAACATGGGTTGAAGTAAGAACAGTTTACTGGAAACAGCAGTGAAAAAGGAAAATGAAGAGTAACAGCAAGAATACTAATAACATCCATACTGCAGTAGGATGATTCACATGCCAGTACTCACCTCTATGTGACAATACCTGACCGTGCCATACTCTGTGGCTGTAAAGGGACCCCTTCCCTCACCCCTGGAAATAAAATCAGGTAGCACTGGATAACCTCCCAGCCCTAGCCATGCCCCTCCTGTCTACTGCAAAAATTAACTCCATCCTGGCTGGAACCAGGACATACATCTATCTATAAGTGCGTAGTTTTCTGGCTGCTAAATGATTTCTTTTTGCTGGAAATTAAACATTTGCTAACAAATCCTTTTATGTAATGAAAAATTTTGGTTCATTTTCCACTGCTCCTTAATGTCTACTGTTTTAATCTGCTTGAGCGAAAAATAGAAATGCATCTATTTGTGCATCATTCACAGACTATGGAAAGAAAGAACATAAAATAAATTGGCTAGATTTTAAGTGTTTTCCTTTCTAAGAAAACAAGAAAGAAAAGGCTGTCATCCTCTACACTTAACTGCTTTGATCACTTTGCTATCTGAGGACTTAGAGAAGTTGAGTGCCATTTTGGCCAATAGTACAGACTTGGAGTACACTTAGACAACAAAAGGCTTTCCATTGCATTAAGATAGGGCATGTTTTCTTGGAGTCAGTCAATGGTGCTAGAGAATATCTGCAATATGTCTTTATAAATTTCATTTGCTATGATCATTTTTATATTTATTCTGAAAGAAAAGGAGAAATTGACAGAGGTACTGGAAGTAGCTAGACTTATGCTTATATGGCATGCAAATATTAGTTCAACTACATGTGCTAGCTCTAATGATAGCCATCCTTACAAGCAGCTCTCACAATGGTCTTTGTTCTTGTTCTTCTTGCTCTTTGTTATTTCGCCCCTAATGGGAAACATCTGGTTAGATCTTGTCACTAACCTTGCTTCAAACCGTAAACAGATGGACAAGGAGTTTTGTGATTATCAGTTTGTCTGGGTAAAAAACTACAGTTTCATATCATTTTTCTTTTTAAAAAAACCTAAAGAATAACAAAACAAAACAAACCCAGGTAGCAGCATTGTCATGTATCAAACAATCTGACAGAAATTTTATTAAAATAAATTGACCCTGAAATAATAATAATAAATAAATCTACCCTGAATTTTCATAAGGAGCTCTTGCCTCTGGGCAAGTTTTCTCTGTATTATTATTTCTTTTATTATAGACTGCTCCATTTAATATTACTTTTTCTAGCAGCTTTCATAATGCACAGAAAGGTTAGATACCAAAATTCAGAATTTTTAGAGAATTTATCATGGTGGTTAAAGCAACATCCTTCCAAAAGATCTCTGAGACCTCATTCCTGCAAACACCTCGGTGGTCCAGCATAATGGTGGTTCAGCTTGGTTCCTTCTTTGCTTTGTAAATATCTGCATGTGAAGCTCACTATATAGGTTGCAAGGAAGGAACAGACAATCTAATTTAAATGCCATTGTGAATGGGAGAAATCCACTCCACAGTCCAGAATTCTGTCCAGATTTTCTCTCCTGTCATTTCTGATGTAACAGAATTTAATAATGCTTCCTCACTTACAAATTTGCTTGGACTCCATTGATCTTGGTATGTCTACCATTGGGATAGTCATATAATAGATATTTTCAGGGCAAACTGCAGAACTTCTCAGGGATTTTCTTTCCTTGTCTTAGATGATCTGATCCTGCTTTCATACCAGTGGAAATGTCAGCTGGCTACAACACAATTCAGTGCAACAGAACCAGAGTTATTTGTGTGAGAACACAGCTATGGGTAGGGCATGTATGGGTAGTAGCCTTTTGGAACAGGTTTGATATGACCTAAACATAAACCTCTGATTTTGAAGCCCTTTGGAAAAGCTTCTTTCTTGTTCTGTTCAATCCTCATGGCAGGTTAGAAATATCGGCCTATTCCCTAACACCTCAGTTAGAGAATGATGCTTAGGTGCTATGAATATCTCCCAGAATTAGCCTCAGCATCCATACTCGTGCCTTGAGCCAATCCTTATAACTGTGTAGAGCTACAGATGCCCTAATTTTTGTTGTTAAAATTGCCAGTTATGATTCCAGCAATTATAGTTTAGAAAGGATGACAACGAAAGAAAATTTATTTTACCTATAGGTAAAATTTGCTCTATTTACCTATAAATTTCTTATTTTACCTATAGGTAAAATAGAGCAATAAGAACATGCATTCTCAGGTAGAAACCTGACAATCACACAGCTAAACATTAATTGCTTGTGTAGCCAGCTATTTCGTTTACATAAAAATTGCTTTCTCAAGTCCCGTGGATTTTTTTTTGCCCTAGACACTTCTTGCTTCTGTATTCTCTGCTAAAAAGAATACAGCCCCTTCTCCATATGATAATGTGAGATCTTTGTACTGTGCTGGTGCTGGAAGACAATTACCTTCTGAGTGGGCAGCTGATGCAGTGGTCTGACTCAGGTCCAATGCATTTCTGACAGGATATTTCACACAACTGGCATTCTTGGGAATCATCAAGATATTCGCCTGATAGAAAAAAAAGTGGTTTTTTTCAGATCAACCTTCTCACAATCAAAAAAAAAAAAAAAAAGGAAGAGAAAAAAGAGTGAAACTTTCTAGGCTGGAAAACACAATGGTGAAGAGGAATTGGATCTATTTTAATTACTGAAATGGGCACATTTCCCTGTGGCATCAGGAAAACAAGTATTGGCTCCCTTGGGAAACCAGAATAATCACACCTGTCTGTTTGTTTAATTTTTTCCACATTAATTTAAGAAAGGGTGATTTTTTGTTGTTTTGGTTAATTTATTTTGCATCAGTTGAAGCAATGAGACTCCTAAGATTCACAAGTTGCATCAAAATTAGTGCTGCTGAAGAGTATTCATTATGTCATGTCTTTTGAGCTTGATTGCAAGCTACAGATTAAAGGGTTTGCTGACATGGGTGTGAACATGTTACTTGAGGAGATGGACTTGAGCAAGCTTCCACCAGCCAGAGACCTGTTGGTGCATCCCAAAACTCTAGCTGTAGCATACCTTGTCTCACTCCTGGGCTGCTGATGGTAGACTCCCTACCTAAAAGACATAGGCTTTAATTTTGGCTGAATTGAAAATTGGTGCAAAAATACACTATTTTGACTTGAAAAAAATTTATATTATATGGATTTCTATCTCAAAACTGAGATAAAGATATAAACATTTCCAGATCATGAATATACTAGTACTATCATACTGCTGAAGTGCAAAGTTTCCCTCTTTATTTACTGAATATTAACTAAAACGCTGGTACAAACTGGTAAGCTGCATTGCCTAATAACTCTTAGGGCAGAGATTTGGTAGGTAGTATGAATACTTTATCTCTGTGCAGCATTATGTGGGGACAGTAAATTGATTTATCACACAGTTTTATAAAGCTCAAGATTGGGTCTTTTATGACAGTTTGTTTTGTGAACATGTATTATAACTGAGTGTATATATTTAAGGAATTGGCTGTTCCTTCATTCTTGAGTAGTGGAAGAGGCTGGGCAAAAAGTCCTATATAATACATAAAACCTGTAGTTTCTATGGATACTTCAATATCAAGCAACTCTTTCCACTTGCATCGCTGCTGGAAAATCCAGATCTGGCAAATATAGTGAACTTTAGGAATCAAAACACAAATATGGAATGACGTGGGTCTGGCTCTTACTTGCAGTAAGTTCCTTACATTTGAAGAGCAAAGGCACCACACAAGCAACAACTTATACCAATTTAAAACAATGTAGGGAGCAAAATTTTCTAAAATACTGCAAATTATGTTCCCTGTCTGTTGTGTTTTTAACGGCTGTGTTTTTACATATTAAAGAGCAATAAAAAATTTTTATAATAGTTGAAACCTCTGGTATGAGATACGAGCTAGGATAATACTTACATACCTAAGGGGATGGGGACAGTAGAGTTATAAAGGCAAACCCACTGGAACATTCAGCCAACCCTGGGTGAAACATGGGGTACCCAAAATGTAGGCAGACTTGTAATATTTGTTTTGTAATGGTTTGTGTGTCTCCTAAAGAGAGGGAAAAAGTAAAAGACAAGCCAAAAGCCAGTGATAGAAGCACATAAACCATGAAGACAATGCTCCTCAGAGGTTGGTCTGGGATCAGTGCTAGCTGGGAAGAAGTTCAGACTGAGAGAAAATGAAGAGTCTCCTGATGAGATCAGGGAAACAAGAGTCTTTGAATGCCAACATGCTCAGACATTTTTATAGTTCTCATTATTCAAAGGGCAATTTGTATCCATCTATATCTGTATCTCTGTATATTTATGTTTCCATTTCCATGCATTTATGTAAGCTTTTGCATGCCCATAAAGGCCAAAACTTGAATTGTGTAAACTGACTAGTTCCATGGAACTGGTGCAGCATTTCTGAACTGCAGCACTGCATCTTTTATGAGCGATTACTTTATAGTGGACTAAAACAACAAACATTAGAAAAGCTGTTAAACCTATAATTCAGCAGGATTCTAAATTTTTCTAGATGTTGCCCAGATAATAACAGTGTTATCTGGGCAACAGATAACAATGAATATCTATCATAATACCAAATATTTATAATTCCCACCTTCTAGAGAAAAATAATGTGGCCTTCAGGTCATTGAGAGATTTGGTAAATGTAAGCCTCTGGAGCCTTTTTGATATTTAGCCAGACGATGTACATGGAATCCCACATTCTCAAATGTTTTATGAGATTTTAATATATAATTGTGTAATGGTTTAGGAATACTACGCCCCAATTCTCTGACCTCATGGAGATTTACCTAAGCCAGTTATCACTTGCTTGCTTTCCTTCCTTCACTCTTTCCCCTCCCCCTTTCCTCTCCAGGGATGGAGTTGAAAATTAAAAACACAAAAATGTGAAATCACAGGCTGAGATACAAACAATTTACTGGAAACAGCAATGAGATGATAAAACAATAACAGCTATGATGTTAATAACAAAAGATTGGAAAATATGGAAAATATATGGAAAATAAAACAATACTGGACTGTTTTGCCCTCCACCCTTTCTCTCGCCACTGGAAGGAGAGAGCATGTCCCTTTGCTTGCCTGTCAAAAGTGATGTGAAATGTCATCCAATAACATAAGGGTCTGGCCATGACCCCTTCCCAGATAGTATAGAAAATTAACTTTGTCCTGGCTGAAACTAGGACAAAACTTATATATATATAAAAAAAAAATTAAAAACATATTTATAGACACACACACACACACATATTTGGACAGTAATACAAGAAAAAAATGCAGTATCTGAAAAGATTTTGCAGTATGATTCTTGAGTTTTTTATTCTATTGGATTTGCATCACTGGGAAATCTGTCAGGGTGACTTTATTACATAATTGCTTCTCTGATTATGTTGTGTGATATATATTAGAAAACTTTTGTATTTCTCCTTTATTTTCCCACACTACATGTATGCTTATTCTGTGTGCCTATCCACCGGACCTAAGCTCTTAATTCATACACCTCAGCTATGCATTCACACATAGCAGAAGGACTTAGTTTTTAAAGGTTTTAGTTATTTCTATGTTATGACTTTTGCTGGAAGTGGCGTAATTCATTTCAGCTGTGCTTGGAATAGTGCCAGGAAGAACAGTTCTATGGCTCTGAACTGAAGAATTTTAATGAATACTATTACAAGAATGTGCACCAGAAAATACTGACATATTTGGTCCTCTGGATTGCAAATCACATCTAGAACTATAGATCTGGCATGCTAATAAAATAGGTTTTGGTGGATATTCAAAGAGTTAACACTGAACTTCAAAGAAGAAGACTTTTAAACTATTCCACAGGGCAGATCAACCATCTGCCAGAATTCCTTGTGAGCAATTCACCTAGATAAATACAAACTGCCAAAGCCTCAATCCTTTTCTTCTTTTCTATATTAGAAATATATATCTGTCTAAAATATTTAATAGCGGAATAATCTCAGCAATGTGTCTTTACTTAGCTTTCAATCAGGCAATGATCATCAGTTACTTTGGATCATCTCATATTTATTTTTCATTATTGTTTTAATTCTGCTACCTTGTTACCTAGTTTAAAAACATTTATTATAGTGTTTGAGAAAAAGGAATTGGATATATTGTAGGAATATGTTAAAAGACTTGACTCCTCATAATAGGAAGATTTTAATGTATAATTTTTGTGTCCAAAGTTAGAAATGTTTAACTCTGTATTTGGGCTACACCAGGTTTCAGGTTTTGCCTTTAACCGTATACCAAATCCCTATACTTAATGCTCTGTTCCTATCAGTTCATATGATGCATTTTAAAGTGAGGTAAGATCTATTCCTCCAATTAAGGAGGTAGAAACCTGAGATGAAATAATATAATCCAATTAATTTGCATTAGTAAACTAGAACCTGTCTTTCCTGAGTCCCAGTCTGGAGCACTTGTCATAGTTGCCAAGTCATTCTATGTCTTTGCATAAGCAGCATCAAGTTTACCTTTATCTTGTCACCATTTCTCTCTCACTTTCCAAAACCTGTGCCATTCATTGACAGCACATGATATTTCAGGAGATCAATTAGATTAAGGTGTGACTATCCTTGTCAGTTATGCACAGAGGTTTTATTTGCTGGCTGTCCTAAATCCTTTTCTCTTGTAGTCCCTCTGTGAGACTTAATTACTGCAGATCCTGTGTTATGTCTCCACTTTGTTTGACCAAAATACAATATTAAAATGGTCTTTATTGTCTATAACATTACTGCAAGGGCTTTTCCTTAAAATCAATGGAAATAACTACCTTATTTACCCCATTTTGCTTGTTTACTTTCTTGAAAATATGGATATGGATTTCATACTTGGGTTCTTTGCATGCAATCTTACAGGTTATAAAGCAGATAAAAACTGCTCAGAATTGCTTTTCATCTATTAGCCGGGAGAACTGAAATAAATTGGTTTTACAGAGCTCTGTGCTTAATCTCATGTTTGGCTGTGATACATTTTATTTTGTCTGGCTTGTGGAATCAGCTCGTTGAGTTTTGTGAAGAAACATTTATTCAAAAAGCTTAAGTAGATAACTAAAACGAACTTGCATATAAAAATACATGCAAATTCACTCTTAATATTCTTTTTAAAGTTAGTCCTTTGCTTAGCCCAAGGTCTCCCAAGTGTTTGATAGACTACAGCTCCCAGAAGGAAATCTTGTCATAATGTCCATGATGTAACATTTTCAAAATGAAGACATTTCCTTTACCCTCAGATTTGGCAGTTGTACAAAATGTGCGTCTGGTTTCCAATTATTTGTCTAGCTTCAGTTTCCAGTCTCCTGCTAATTACACAATGTCCAAATTTCTGTCTCTCTATTCAGATGTACAGAAGGGACAAAACTTTTGGGTATTATAATGAGGTGATAAGAAGGATTCAGGATTGGAAGTCTTCTTTTCAGAAGTGCTCTAGGCAGTGACAAATGAGAAGGCTGAAAATAGGATATTGATTCCTAAGTCACTAAATCTCTCTCTTGTGCCAAAGGGGCAAAGCAGAACCTTGAACACATCTCTTCCTTGAATAGCTGTGTGCTGAAATTATTTTAAGATGAAAGGTCCCTTTGTTGCAGGATTAGGTGAGATCACACAGAGACTCAGGTAAGCTGTAATCATGACAGTAAGGAGTGAGGAAATTGCCTTTATCAGACTCCACTGACTTACACAGCACTCTGTGTTTTTCCCTGCAGAATAAAAACATTCACATTAGTCAAAGCTGCCTTATTTATTTCTAACACAAAGGGATTTTCCTTTCCCTTTACAATGTGTACTTCTTCCCCGCATTTCTATGTAGTATTAATACAATTGTTGTTAGAAACCCACTGAGGAGCCAAAGCCTCAGCTGTACTCAGTGGGCATAAACACACCCCAGAAATACTTTATTTTTTATTTTTTAATCACCTTTAACCTTTAAATCTCCAGTTCTACTAAATTTTCAGGTATTAAAAGAATTTGCTTTAAAACTTCATTTGTAATTATGTGGATGCCTGGAAGCATAAGCTGGCTAGGTTCATGGTTTCTCCTCTTTCCTGTGTGAACACCTATGTCAGAGCCTGGCAAGGTATTCTGCTGCTCACCTATAGCCTGAAATTTGACTGTCCCAAAAGAAAGGGGGAAGGGAAATAAAACAATCTCTGTGGATCTATATCAATAAAGCTTTGGTGTGTACCCTTTTCACTTGTTGAAGGAGGGAGAAATACTACAGCACTCTCAAAATTTTAGATTCACAATTGAAAAAAATATGCTCAGCCTCTCAAATTCTTGGGCTTTCCAGCTGGAAATTTTCCTGATTTATGTTTGCAAGGTTCTCATTCTTCATAAAAAACAGTAGCTAACAATCTTCTAAAGGGCAGTGGAACAGAAACACCTGAACCTGACTGGAAATTATTGCACAGCTTCTTTGGAAAGCCAGGTAGTTGCATGTGAAATACAAAACCCAAATGTAGTATGCTTTCAGTAAAGCTGACATTATTAGCACATGGAGTACATTAAAGGTAGAATCTTTTAGTGCTGGAGGAAAACACACATCAGAGGCAACCAAGGTAGCAACAGTGTCTCTCCTCTGTTACAAAGCAAGGATTTTTTTTACTTTGTTTACATGGAGCCTTCTCTGACCACGGCAGGATTTCTGTAATCTGATTTGAATAGACACAAATCTGAAGTGGGAAGAGCTGGATGTTTTCGGGCAGTATTTCAGTGGTGTCATCCATTTTAAGCTAAGAAACTCCTGCACATGCTGTTCATACTGGACATCTTCAACTTCATGAGGATATGAGCAGACATCTGCTGATAATTGGGCGGATTTTAGCAGGCCAACTATTGTCCCAAGATGTAACATAGATTTGTACTATTAATCAAAGGCAATTTATGTTTAATTTGCAGAGATGAAGACATAATAAAGCCTGAAAGAAACCTTCCATCTAGATACAAGTATGTCCTTGAAAGTAAGAAGCAGATCAAATTAAATCTTTTTATTAGTGGTATAAAAGTCTAAATTTTATCCCCATCTGTAATTGTTCAGCCTCCTCAATACACTTACACTGGTGATCCTCCCTTGCTTGAAATCTTCCCTGATTCCTGGTCTATGCTATAAGCACCTCTGGATTTTTTTTTTTTTTTTATGATTGCAGATTACATTCTCTTTATCACATATTCCATGTTGATGATACAGCTCTTCTAATTCAGATACACCTGCAGAGAGGCTTTGTGACACTGTTCAGCAGTGGGAACTAATTTTGAATCCTCTTCAGCCTTGAAAGTGTTCAGAGAGGCTGTGCTAAAGGCAGACACAGCAAGACCAACATTTACACAACTTCATTTTGGTATGGCCTTGCTCTTGTAATATGAAAAGGGGCTACTTAATTTGTGAATGAATATTTGAGTTATTTCTGTATTTTTATCCAGTGGCATTGCACAGAATGGTCCATTAGCATAGTCATGAGCATGACAGCTGGCAGCAACCTGATCCATGGGGATTGGAAATCAGAAGCCAGACTTTCCTTCCAACCCACATCTCAAAGAACATCTGCAGGCATCAGGAGAGCAGTGGGCAGACCAAGGACAATTGTAAATGTCAAAGTTATGCAGTATTATCTGATTTATAATTAAATCACATTAGTCATGCTCCAGTAAACACTCAGTGTTACTGTTGAATTTGCATGATAGAGCCATTAATTCTCCTTGGGTAAACAAGTACTCAATGCTTGTCAGTATTCTGGCTTCTCACTGCCAGGCTGATTGGAAAAATGGGTACTTAATCACCTCATTGCTCTCTACTGTGTTTTCTGATGGCTGAGTGTTTTTTTTCTTTTTTCTTTGAAAAGTGTTGCTGGTTTCCCAGAAGATCTTCAACAAATCCACCTCCCAAACACTCGGAAAAATCAATAGATGATTGTATGAGGGTCATTCTTCTAAGCTTCCCTAGTCATCTTTGGCAGCAAATACATGACCTACTCATGTATTTGCTGCCAAAACCCAACAAAGACCAGCCTTTGGTGCAACACAGAGTCTGCATTTGTTGCTTATTGGAATTATTTTTAAAAAATACTCAGAACTTCCTCCCCATAATATATTTTCCTTTGACTACAACTCCCATTCTAGAAGTGAAAATTGTCTCTGTTTTTATGTGCAAACACTGCTTTTTAATCCAGAAAGGAAGTTCTTCAGAATAATTTCTGAATATCTGAGCATAGCTCAGGTATTAAACATTAACTCTATGGTGTTATCTGGTACATTTGTACAGCAGGTGAACATTATTGCAGCCTCTCTGGCTTTATCCTGAGGACTTCAGAACAATTATCCTAGTAAGACTTCATGTTACTATCCTATGAGTAATCACAGAATGTCCAGGCCTTTGATAGGTCCAAATCCTCTTTGCCCTTTGGTGTAGAAGAAGTGATGGAGATGTGGGTGTTGGTTGCACTTCCACTGGCTGGATGGTATACTAATGTTCAGAGCCTTTGTTTGTTCTTAAGGACCCTGCACTCACAACTCTTTAATTCTTGCTAATGGGGAGGATTTAAGCTGCAAAAGATCACTATGATAGGTGCTAGTAAATCATCTACTTCAATAAAAACCAGAAATCTCACAAATTAGGTTAAGTAAGACATGTAATTAAAATTAAACAGATTTTTTTTTCCCTAGTAAAGAAAATGCTAATCAAAAATATATTTTCAACTTTTTTTTTTTTTTTTTTTTTTTTCACTTATTGAATTTCCTATTCTGGAAAAGGTCGTGCAACTTGTTGTGCATCTGTTTCCTTTTGATGAAAACCTGACTAAGGTTTTTATTTGTATGCTGTAAAACTTTTTTAATGCTTGCTTAAAATATCTTGCACAAACCTCTAATGGCAAAACTTTTCTTAGTTTTTACAGTTTAGATTCTGTACCAATGACAGCAGAATGGCATATCAAATATGAATATAAGGCATGGTAATGGATCATAGACCAGTTATTGTTCAGCAAGTTGCACTGCAAATTAAAAGCTTTGACTCATACAAGCAATCTATTATATGTCTTTACAGGAATCTTGAATTTATAATAGGCCTTCTTACAACCATTCAGTTCATTAAATATATTCAATAAAAAGTAACAGACAGCTATTAAGAGTATTCACTTGGTCATCAACAGTTGTAACTTGCATTTAGTGATGGGTGAAATTGCTGTAGATAGCTCTAGTGCTTCTACATATAGGTTTACTCACAGCTCTGTCAAACCTTTTATGATCTGACAATGTGGCAAAAACAGCAGCCTGCTACTACACAATAGATTCAGTTGCAAGGAATTTGACATGACATTGGAAAGCTACAATCACAGCAGAGATTGGGGTAGTCTGTAAGGTGTCACAGGGAAATCTACACTAGAAAACAGTGTGCTTCACAGAGGGGAAGTTTGCAAAGCCTCCCCAGGAAGACGCAGGGAGTGCCAATAGATATAGGTGCATGTGGATAGGCAGGGGTTACGTCAAATGTCCCAGGAGCAGCTGGACATAAGCATAAGATTTCCACTGACCTCTTCTGGCATCTGATCCTACAGTACTTGTGCACCCTTGAGATGAAGAACTACAGCTAAAAAGGGATTAAGGCTGGAACTTCATTGCAGAAAAGTAAACATAACATGACACCCCCACATAACAGGCTTCTGCAGGATGTTCTTATATCTGGGGCTTGGTAAACTTTTGTTAGCAAGTATGACTACTTTTTTTTGTTGCTTTTTTGACCATAGTTTTCTTTATTTAAAAACTTCATGACTTTTGGTGATGAAAAAGTCTAAAAGTGTGTCCAATTTGCATTTAAATCAAGGGTTCTCCTAGACTAATATGAACTGGGAAATACCATGTTCTTACTATAATGGAATCTTTAATTTGTCATTGCTTTCTGACTTGTGGTACAAATAAAATGAAATTGATGAACAGATTTAAACTGATGCCATACACAGTCTTTCCTGACATAGGGAAAATTATGATTTTGTTCATACTTAGTATCTTCTGATCTTTCTGAAATGGTCTGTATCCTTTCTGTGTGTCATCAATAGTATCAAATACTGATCACACCAAACTACTAATCATTGAATCAGAGGAGGAATAGCAATCACCTAAGAAAACTGCAGCTGGGAACAAACTAGCTTATTTCAATTGCAATCCTGTCGCTGCAGTGATCCTCTAGTACAAGTACTAGCTCTAAGCTGCTTAAAAATTTTGCATGTCTCTGATAACAGCTATTAAGGCATAACAAACAAAGATGATCAAAGAGTCTGAGCTAACACCAGAAAATTCTAGTTTTCAGCCTAAAACCCTAAAACACAGATTTATCCTTACTTGTCTGCCCATTCGGAAGATGAATGTGAGGCGAGAACTGAAACAAGCAGTTCTTCATACAGCACTGTAAGCAACCTTTTTTCCAAGTGTGGTCTCACCAAACTGTGGCTAAGAATGTACCATCCCACATATGCATGCTTCTGGGGACTGACAGGGAAATTGCGGGAATGATAACTAACTCCTTGTTTTGAAACCAGGTCAAAACAGATCAGTGACAACGAGATGTCTAAGGCCAAAAAGAGCTGGTGGTTTTTTTTTTTTTTTTCCAGGAAATTCTTTACATGGCCTCAAATGTGCTTAAAATGCCATCTGAATATATGACCCCTTGGATAAATTGTCCTTTTGATCTCCACTCAGCCTGTGGGACTAAGTGGTAAATGAACAAGAGCATCAGCTCATGCCAGTGAAGGAGCTCGCCCTGCAGGGGTGACAAAGGTGCTGCATGGAGCCCTTGTTGTCTGGCAAGGACAGATGGGCACCGCTGAAGGAGCACACTGGCTGTGACCTGAGCTGCACTGCTGGCAAGCATGTGAACAGACATCGACACCATCCTGCAAAGATTAAACCTTCCTTCTTAACTGCCTAAGCCAATAGGTGGTTACAAATTTTGCTTTTCAATCCTGAACACACAACAGATTAGACTCATCACAGACTCTTACAGATCAGAGGAAGTCAGCATTGTTACTGGGTTCAGTTGTGGCTGTACTGTTACTACACAAAAAGTGATCTCCATGTAAACCAGGTATTTTTGCAATCATAAATTCCATCACTTCAACTAAAAGAAGTCTGTAATAAAATTAGACACCCAGGTATCTAAGTGTTGTATACACAGAGCTACCTGCGCTCTTCAACAAAGATGCTTAACATAAGGAGCAACATGTTTTTCCAGACCAAAAGAACAGGAATTTAGGTTAATTTAATAGAAAAAATAAAATATGGAATAACATTGATTTTGGCCAATATCAATTACAACAGAACTACCCTATTTTACAAATAACAACTGAACATTTTACACATGTACAGTATTTTTTCAGTAAAAATGGATTTCGTTATAACAACGTCAATTTTTTTAAAAGAAAACAAAGTTATTAATTTCTTCTCTATAATAATGTTAGAGACATTTGTAAGTATCCAAACAGATTCTTTACAATCCATTACATAATTAAATCTCAATAGTGAATATATATTTATATATAACATATATAATATTAACTTAAACTTTGAAAGCATTATGTTCTATTTAAACACGCTATACTGAGAAATGAGGCAGTAACAGACTAGTAGTTAAACTAGCAAAACTTTGAATGTTTATCAGGAAATTTGTAATGGGCACCAAAGGAACCTGACTGCACTCTCTCATACTGAACCAGGCTGAAATAGTTTATCTGCTCTCTGCTAAAGAGGACATTACCTCTAAAGGTTTGTTTGTGAAACATCCATAGTCATTTTTGATCCCCTTTATTTTCCAGGATTTACATGCTTAAACAGCTGAAATCCATTTTCTGTTTGTATGTCTTGGAAAGCTAACTGAGAAAGACACTTTGCGTGTTTTAAGGATTATCCCCAGTAAACAGTATCTTTGAAGTTCAATTTGCTCTTTTCTGTGAAATGACTGTCTCTTGAACAGTATGCTGAAGCTGAAGAAGGCAAATTAAACAGAAATTTGTACTGGCAGCCATGTGCCTGGGTAGAAAAAGAGTGAGGCTGGGGCCACTTCTCTTATCACTCAGGACCATTTTACAGTGAGGTAATTCCATTGGCCTTAGCAGGACTACTCCTGCTGAAATTTCTACTGTGAGCAGTTAAAATCAGGCCCATCACGGCACCATGAGAACCACTGATTTATTGCCTTATATGCAATTTTTCCTGGAGGTGTATTTGGCACAATTATAAATCCAGTCCTGTAAACACATCCTGTTGTATTTAGTCACACTGGCATTTACATATGGGCACTATTAAACAGTTCCACATATCTGTATGATAATATCCCCTTTTTAAATGAACATTACAAAACAACAATAATTTATGAATACTTCTTACATGTTAGCAATGTTTTCTGACTTCTGAGCATATACATTACTCTCACTTATGCAAATCAAGAGAAGTAGTATATTCTAAATTTGTCCACAACAGGAACAATGGGTTTCTTATGTTTATTTGAAATAGCTTTGACAATTAAAAAAAAATAAAATAAAAATCCTAGTGTATCTGTTAATAAGCCACCTGTCTAAAAATGAAATCTATATGACCAAAACCACATTTTGGGCAAACATATATACATACCGCATGTGATACAAAAAACAGCATACAGCAGAGGAAGTAAGAAAGAAATGTGTGCAGAAATGTGTGCACTTTCCATTTTTAAAAATAGTGTTAGAAAAGGGGCAGAACTTAGTCCTGCACTAATGATGTTTCTGATCCCCTCAGGAACTCAAGTTCCCCCTGTCAATACATACAGCACAAAAAAAGACTAATGCAAATTTTTTTATATTGTTTAGTTTTAATCCATGTAAACTTGTGTTGTATTGTTGAAACACTATTTAAACATCTTGAAGTGGAAAGAAGCAGGAAAGAAGGGAAGAAAAAGAACCTTCAAAAAACAGGAATAATCCTAAGGTTGACAAGAAATCAAATCAGGAGTTAAATGTTAATTTTGGCATCAAATGCTTTGGTCACACAATACTGACTCTGTGATCCTGGATGCTCAGCTCTAGACACCCAGTTATGAAAGGTAGGCGTGTTGTAGTTTTTCCATTTAAGTTCCAACAAACAGTTTGCCATCTCCCCAGACAAACAGGGGGGAGAGGGAGAAAGGTGGCTTGCTTTCTTTTGCTTTCTTTTTTTTTTTTTCCTTTTTCAGTAATATGAATTAATCTGTAAGTCAACAGGAGGAGGAGGATGCTGGGAGGTGCCAGTTCACCCCTTTTGTTTACATGTTCTGCAACACAATTGCTGAAGCACTTTCCTCTGGCAGAGATTGTTCTTTTTCACCAGCATACAGAATCCTCCCTCGGCCCAGGACTCTTCCGTGGCTTCCAGAGGGTAGCAGCAAGAGAAGGAGGGGAGGTTGAAGGTTTGGAGAGCACGGCGTGTACAATGGAGGAAGGTTTAATTGGTCAGACATGCAGATTTGGTTGAAGAGACCATTCAGGAGCAGGTAGCAAGTAGGAAATTTGGTCCATCAAAAGGAATTTCAGTCAACAACATTTTTTTTTTCAGGAAGAGATATTGTGTGGTCCAACAGGGAATGATTGGTATCCATTTATGAAAAGGAAAAAAGATTAGAAAGAGAATAATTAGAATACAGTGATATTTACAGCAAAGGAATTTGCTCTCAATTTTTATGAATTAAAAGAATAAAACAATCAAACCACAGAAAAAAAGAGTAAAACATTCTCAAAAGAAATGCAAATCCTGTAGAGTGAGTTGATTGTAAGGCATTGAAATGAGACCCTCTCTGTTTTTGTAAATTAACAGCAAAAAAAAACCCAAACCAAACCCTCCTGGACTTTTCTTGTTACCCTAGATTGCTGAGAACATGTGCTGTGTGGTGTGACCCAGCACGCTGCATTCCAGGTGCCTGCACATCCATGTGCTGCCCTTCTGTAACAGCTGCATTTGGAAGAATGGTGTGACAGTTCTGAGATGGGGTGTCCTCACCCTTGGGAACTACAGGGTATGTGATTGAGGCTGCATGTTACAAATGAAGATGGATTTATCCAGCCATGTTAAAACCCAAACTGATACCTCAAATGTTTGCATTGCAGAAATCAATTGCAATACCATATTAGCATTACACTTCTTAATTTGTCTATATATATCTGTCCTCTTCTGGACCTGCTTTAGACAATAACTCTTCCAATGTCCAGACATGAAAAGGGCTCATGACTAGTTTACCAATATCTGCAATGTAACTTTACAAAGAACAGGATAGTTTTCAAAGTTTGGAAGCCTATATTCCTACAGGATGTGCAAAGGTCCACAGGAAGAAGTCCAAGACTCACACCTGTGCTTCTTCTTTCTTCATTTTAAAGTATTTAATTCTTAGTAAATCCAGTGGAAATAAGCTGGACCCAAGAATCACTGTTAGCTTTTACTATATCTGATGTCGGTTATCTTCCCAGACTTTGTTCTCATATGATTTTCCTGTTGGATTGCTCTTGTTAGGTTTTATTTACAAGTAATTCACATGGTAACATTTTTAGTGAAGTACAATGTTATCTAAATGTCTCTGTAATTGTAACATTTAAAAGGAATTTATATTAGTGAATAATTAAGCTAATCATATGCAATAAGATATGCAGTAAGAAGGCTATCTTGGTTGCCACAGAGAATTTGGAGGAAATTCAAATCTCCACCCTAAATTGTATGCTCCCTATTTCAGAATCCTTTTCTTCTCACTACCCTTTCACACAAGTCAAGCAATTGGTGCTTTAAATCATTTTTACTTACCAGCATTTTCACAGTTTAAAGTGCTGAGACAGATAAATGTAATTCTATTAATAGTACTCTAGGGTCCTCATATAAAAATTTGTTGAAAGCAACGGCTTTTGAACAATGCTAAGGAAGGAAAAGTAGGTTGTTGGCAAGGGGAAGAATTATTTTAGGAAAATTCAGGTAAATGATGTGAAGTAGCTGTGACTAATCTTGCTAACACATGCAAATGTAAATTTCTCCTTTTCATATGTCTGAAAAATTTAAAACGTTATGTAGGCCATACGTAAGAAGAAAAGCAGGCCAAACCAACCTGATACATCTAAAAGAAGAAGCTGGCAGTGATAAAATGAATCTTATCAGAGACTTGCACTCACCATCCTTGCATACTGTTCCAATGACACAGACACCAGTGTCTAGGTTGTAGCCACTTGGACAGCTTGTACAGTTTCTGTCTCCTTGGCCACTGCAATCCAAACAGCTGGCATCGCATCTGAAAGACAATGGCAGGAATTGGTTCTCTGGCCTCACCAAATATAAGGCTTCCTAGGACACCTCTTCTGTTTTGCAAAGGACTTGTTTGTTCCTTCTAGAGATATAAGGTACTATAATATTACTATTACTAATTTTGATAATAAATAATTGACTACCCCTGCAACTCAGTCCTGTTTCTTTCCATCAACAAGTTTCTATTCCAGTGTTTTTACTACACAGCTGTATTATTCTAGTGCATTGGAACTATGCATAAATAATTAGCAAAATTATTAAGCTGATGGTGCAAACATGTGCATGTGAAAGGCATGAACTAAACCCACAGGATAGAAATTACTGACATGATGCCCAGTCCCTTCATCACCCATATTGTTCCATTGTCTTTTCATTACATATTTGATTGTCTTTTTATGCAGAACACACTGAAACACACGAGGATTCCCTTCCTGCCCTGAACTTAGATCTGAGTCAACAATAAATGATTCCGAAGGGCAACAAATGATATTTGTTTAACAAAGTATGGCATAGACAAAATGTTCCTTCCTTGCACAGCACAACTTTGCCCAAGATTTATGGAGCCATTCGTGCACTTGACTCAGGTAAGCAATTCTGGACAGTAGTTTAGAATCCACCTGCGCTATGTTTGTGAATATGCAGTGGAAGAACTGAAATAGTCTTTATAATTACTAACTAACTAACTAACTAACAGGCTCACTACAGGCTGTTTTAAAGTGAAGGTCACACACATATACCAGAAAAAATGCTTTTATAGGACCTGTATGAATATAAATAATATAATAATAATGATAATAATAACAAAAATAATATATTTTTCTTATTTAGTTAGCATTAAGTATTTTTTTATGTTTTGATGTCAACAGTGTTTTATCTTCTAATAAGTATGATCATTTCCAACACAGTAACAGCTAATATATTGCCAAGTAGCAGATATATCAGTCACTCATCATACCTTTTACAGCTTTTGTATCCACTTTCAGTGGAGTGATCAAGGTAATAACCACTACTGCAGGACAACACACATCTTCCATCTTCCATAAAGTAACCCTGTGTGCAGTTTATACAGGCATCTACTCCAGCACCTTAGTCCAAAGAGAAATTGTTAGAAGGCAGGTACATTGTCAAAATAAACAATTACATCATTTCAGGTATCTTTTTCTGAAATGAATGACTGCAGTTCAAAATCTCCCACAAAATCTACCAGTCATTATTCCATCCTTGGAAGAAAATGGAAGGCATTACTGGAAATCATAGTAAGTTCTAATAAAATTAGAAAAAGCAAAAAAAAAAAAAAAAAAGAAAAAGAAAAAAAAAGAAAAAAGAAAGAGGAATTTATTAATTCTTTCAATGAAAAACTTAGATTTCTATGCTAGTTAAAATAAGTTTGCTGTATTTAAAATGCAATTAAAAGCTACTAAGAGAATGAAGGATTCACATGTAAACAATGATGCTATACTGTAGCTGTGATATAGTGGAATAAAATCAGAGATAAAATCATACAGGAATGAAAATAATGCAGACAAATGTCAGTGTGGTACCTGCACAGGTTGCACAGGAGCGGTGGCATGGTTCACATTCTCTGCCATTATGGTATTTTCCTTCTTCACAGCGGATAGCACATCTGGTGCCATGCAAACTATTATAAAAAGGAATGAAAACACAGAGCAGATAATGGCAACAGAGGACAACAAGATCGTGCACAATCCAGTAATTCTCTTTTAATCAAAGAACAACCCATATATTATGATTCATCAGCTTCCTCCACCTGTCATATTTCATAAATTTAGAGACACCAATCACTTAAAGAGGGAATGCAAAGCAGTTTTGCCCATGGTGGTGTAAAGAAGCTTTTTACAAAGTATTTACAAACTCTTTGTAAATACTACCAAGTAATAGGGGAAAGAAAAAAAAATTAACAATGACAAGCAGCACTAAAAATTCAGGCAAGTAAAATTCAATTATCCATGAGGAATTTGGCATAGGGTCAGCATTAAAAAAAAAATGCTAAGGGATTTGTTAACTGAATGCCAGTTCTGTGTGGCTTGTGAGATTTGTTGAGATTACAGATGGAGATATTCTGCCTGCAGGCACTTTCAAGAGACCATAAAAATGTGAGGAACAAGTCACATTTTTATTTATTCCTTGAATTAGCTGTTTATTGCTTTCATGTTATATGGTGCCTATAGCAGTTTGTTGGGGTTTGGGTTTTGTTTGTTTGTTTGAAATTAATTTTTTTTAAACTAGGACTTTTCTGCCATATTTACCATCTTCTGCAGAATCTCAGGATTCATACAATTTAACACTTCCTCTAAAAATGCTCATCAGCTCTGGGGTTTCCCACTCTGAATGCTAACCATGTTTTTGCAGATTAGATACAGCAACAGACAGGTTAGTTCAGCACCACTGACAACGTTCAAGAGTGTATTCAGTCCCAGTTTAGAAAATAAACCAGCAATTCAAAGAAACTTCACAACCCCTGCTTTTCTCTCGTTTTTCCTCAGAGACATACCTCAAAGAGCTTTACAATGCACATAGCATTATCATGTATCTACAGATAGGAAAATAATTTGCCCAAGTGTATTTAATGGGCCAGTACTGGAGAAGATCTGGAATTCAAGTCTCTCAAGACCCACTTAAGGAAGGCCTTGCTCATTGATATCTCTGCCAAGAAAATGCAGAAAGTATGGAACAACTATGGAATATGAAATGCATGTCCTGAAAGGCTTCATTTATCTGATATAACCACATATTTTTAAAGAAATGCTACCAAAAGTGACTCTCTATTTGCTAAAATTCCCCAAGAAAACATGAAGGTTAGGTTTTAAATTTCTTTTAGTATTTCAATTTCAATAAAGGAATCCAGCTATTGATGTCCTAGAAGCAAACCTTCAGCTTTTACCAGAAGATGAAAATCCACTTTAATGCAACAGGAAATCTCAGTGGTAAAACATTAAAACAATACTTGTATTCGAAAGAATACCTACAGATTCTGAATACTGACTTCATACTTTTGTGGCACTAAGCCAGCATACAGTCTGTCCTGAATTTTATAAGATTTTTGACCTTTGCTACTTGGACCAAAAGGTCATTCTTTATAAAGGAACTTGAAATGTGTACCGCTGCTTTGTATGTTTATCTATAATTTTAAAGAATAATTAAGTTCCCCTCTGAAGGAAAAAAATCTCACCTGCTGTTTAAAATATATGATCACTGTACTGTAATAGAATTTAGCCTCAGGTACTTGAGGAAAGTGAATGACTGGATATATGAAAAAATGCAATAAAGATAAGAAAATAATTTCTAACTACCACATGAATGAATCAGAAAGATTAATACAATTCATTACCTCTACTTCTAAAACAATTCTTGACCAACATAACGTAGGTCAAAAATTGAAGAAGCCAGCTTTCCACATGACTGTGGCTTTTATGTAATATACAAAAGGCCTCCAAAAAGTCTGTTGTCAGCCAAATTGGCACTCAGGATCACTATTACAGACTAAACATCATTGGAACAGATGAAATGAGGTCCATGCAAGGCTAAATAGCTTTCTGATGTTCTTCATTGTGTATCTTCTGCCTTGTACTACCTCTTCAGATACTATGTTTAGAGACATACATAATTTCCTTACCTTAGACCATGTCTGCATTCTGTGCAGATTTGGAATTCAACACAGGTCTTGCAGTTTTCGCTACATTTACGACAAACAATCTTATCTACAAGAGAAAAAAAGAAAACAACCCACAAAACCTTGGTCAGATTTGTTTGCTAAAATTCTACCTATATATTATTACATGACTTACTACTTTCTAGTTTGACATCAACATCAAGCTACACTAAAACAGCAAAATTCTGCCTATCATTAGCTTTTTCCATCAAATATAAAATGGTTTACAATATTTCCATACATTTGAAGTTATAGTTACACCCTGAGAAATAGTATGTTTTGATGCCATTAAAGAATTTTCATAAACACTTAAATTTTACATTCATTATTTATAATATGGACTTAAGTCACCTTCTCATATAGTAGTGATATGCACTAATGACTGCCATGTGTTCTGAAGACTGTCCTGCAATCTTACACCTTCCATGCCAGCAGTCTCTCCTGTCTTCCTGATTTGGTGCTAAAAGACACACCTGCATAAACAGATCTGATCTTAACAAAGTAAATATATAAATTAGTTAACAACTGCTTTTTTATCTCTAGAGATCCCTTCTTTAAGAAATGTCTCTCTCTCTCTTCAGCCTTGCTGTCTTTTGACATGCAGTGAGTGACACATACCATTCTGAGAGGAAAACTCAATTTCCCCATTTAATCCTATATTTTTATCTATCCATCTTAATTTGTATGGGAAAGAGTTCTGATTACTGTAGTTCTCACACAGTGAAAATGCAAGAATTAAGGTAGGAGCTGTTTTTACTAATTCTTAAAATGAAGCACACAGCTTCATGCTGGAGAAAGCAGAACATTAGGTACCTAGATAAACAAAGCTCCTGAGAACATATTTATCTTCTAAGGAGAGTCTTAAAGATAACAAAAGTCACTGCAGTTTTAAGCCCATTTGAATATATGTCTAAGTATTTTTGTTAGCCAAAGCAGGAAATTAAACATGGACTTGTACTTGGCAATCACAGGAGGAAGCTGAAGCCAGGTACCTATCATGGCTGAGGATTACTGCTCTTGGGCAGTCACATCACTCTGGAGGTGTTTAGGTCTGTCAGAAACATTATTTGAAACCATGTTAGGAGGCTGTTTTTGGTAGATCTTTGGTCCACTGGCCATGGCCAATGTCTCAGCTCTCATTTCTGGTGCCATATAACCTGGCTGAATGGGGAGTCAAGGACAGAATGGGCGCTCTGTCCGTTCCCCAAGTACTGATAACCTTTGCTGTCCTTCAGCTGACTTGCTCTTGAACTGCCCTGGTTCTGCTACTGTTACTCTCGGGTACCCCCAGCTGAAAAGACATCCTGCAATAAGCATGGTTTTTAAAATAAGGGAAGATTATTGAGGACGTTCTTGATCATGCTTGGCAACAATTTAATAAAAGGAATAGGATAAGAGATTAACGTACACTTTTCCTGCTCATAAGCATTCCAGCAACCTCCCCACATTAAATTCTGTAGCCCGCAATAAAAAACCAACAAGAAATACTAACTCTTATCCAGGTAAAACCCATCAGGGCAGTTGGTAATACAGCTATTGGTTACTTCATTCAGGTAGTAGCCAGATTTACAGGTCATGCACTGGTCATTATGGCCTCCAACACAGGTTTCACAATTGGGTGAGCATTTTTTACATCGTTTCTTGTCTGCATTGTAGTGACCAGGTGGGCAGGTCGAAACGCAGATCCTGCAGACAGCAGGGAAGAGAAGGCAGAATTGTTAATGAAATAACCTGCCACCACATTCCTGGACCATGACTGCAAAGCAGAAGTATTTCTCAGCATTGTTGCTTTTCTAATGATCGTGTGATTACTGATATAACCCTTCTAAGCACTGCATCAAGCTGACTCTCTTGCATTTAGGTCCCTACGCATGTTATCTCACTAGCATATGTCTTGTCAGACAGTATACAGTATAATTTTGGATGATCTACAGTTCTTCCTATGTTGGAAGAAATCAACAATTCCTACCTAATCACATCAGCTGCAGTAGATATGAGAGTCTTTGAATACATATATATACAGAGAAAGTTTCTTATGGAAAAAAAAGAGGTGAGGATATAATCAGAGAAGGGTTTTTCAAAGCCGTATCTTAAATTCTGATTAGCTATGGCTTGGGGTTTTTTAACTCCAAAGAAAATTTTTCAAAATCACGGGAAATTAATTATCCATGACTGCAATGAAGAGAAGAGGAAAGAAAGTTAAGATATATACTAAGAAATCAACGAAGTGAAGCTTTTTCTCTTTCTCTTACCTTGTGTTGTTTTTAGATTTGTAGTAATAGTGCAGACAGTCAGTACAATGATCTGGTCCTGGCCCATCACACCCTACTTTACTGCATTCTGCATTGCAGGGACCTGTAAGAAAAACAGAATACAGAGGGACAAAGGGATTAAAACTTCTCATTTAAGGGACACCTTAAAACACAGTATTTTATTGCAAAATGCAATTACTCTATTTCCCTCTCTTGAGGACTACACCTAGAACAGGCAGCTCAGTTTGCTACTTGCACTGTGAGCTCAAGATTGAGCTCAGGGTGGCAGAAACTCCAAGCAAGAGGCTGTGCAGACTCTTTACATAAAAAACACCTATGTCACCAGTCAGGTGACCAAACATGTACAGACACAGCAAGAGCCAAAGACCTTGAGACTTTCATGCACTAAAACTGTAAAGGTACAAAAGTCCAAGGTTTCCCTCATTCAGGGCCCCTCTTCAGAGGCACTCAGCTGAAGCTGTTATTTTTTTATTTAGTTATTGCACCAAGATTAAGTTATTCTAAGGATTGGCAAGTCTGAGACTCTGCTATGGGAAAACTAGGGTTGAGCTAGTGAGGAAACCTGGCCTGATTATTTGAGTGTGGGGTGTGTAGCTGTGAAGGGGCCTTGGTCCTAGCTCAGGTGTCGAGTGTATGACTTCCAGAGTGGCTCCTGGATGGCTGGAGAGGGAGGTTTCCTGAATACCTGCATGATTCAACTTCAAAAACTCAGAAAAAAAGACAAGCTTTTTTAACAAGTATGACATCCTCCTTTAATTTCAAAATGTGCAAAGACTTCTGTAACTCATAATTAGGAATGAGTAGCAAAATAACTTCTAAAAAGAAGGACAACATAAATGATGACTACAATGATCAGTGGCTACTCTGATTCCTGAGTGGGTATCAGCTGGTCCAGGTGGCTACCATGACCCAATTAACCAGACACCAGGGCCCTGACGCTCTGTGCTGCTACATGCTACAAAAGCCTCAGGTAGTACTTGCTAATTCACAAGTCCTCTGTCTCACCTGCACTCATATTAGGCTTGGTAATACTTGTGGAGCTGTTCCAATTTAGTATTTTATATGATTTTGTTCTTACAATTTTCAAATAGATCCTTCTATGGGAGGAGAGAACCATCACGTCTTGCCTTTATGCAGATGAATAGTGACTGCGGGCCAAGTTACAACTTTCAGGATCACTCAATGAACTGTGTTGAGTTTGCTTCATATAAAAACTTAAGAAGTTTTAACCTAGTGACCTTTACAGTAGAGATAGTAGTGTTTCATTAACTACTAAAACAAGGAGTTCTGCAGCTATCCATCTAAAATAGACTGTGTGACTGACATGTTATGAAAGGAGAATGGAATAACAGAAAATACTAAATTGAACTTTTCCTTCCTTTTCGCTGGCCAGAGATATACTTCAGATTCATCACATGGTACTGCTAATGGTGGATTACATGTAAGAAACTGCCAACTTGACTTATTTTGTAGTGCTAAAAATCTAACTCTACTAAAGTCTAATGGCAACTTCCATAGGGATCAGTGAGAAACAACACAGATGTAGAAGATAAAGTTCTTCTCATATATATGCATAAGTACATATAGCTTATATACTTATATGCAAAACAGTGCATTCTTTATAGCATGTTAAGTGTAGCTTAAAAATATATAACTCTATGCATGCAAACTCAAATGCCTAACATTCAGTTATGAAACAAATACTTCTCATCTTTGGTGAAGAATTCAATTCACTGAACATTTTACATATGCAGATTCTCAGGTCATCCTTAAAGCTGTTAAGGGTTCAGTTACTGCACAGAGTAAATGAATGAACACACCTGAATAGTCATCTGTTGCATAATCTTCTGTAGGGTCTTCAACTGGACTGGAGCGCACTCTTTCCACTTTGGAAAAATCATTTCTTGGTGAGTAAGGCTGGATGGATGTTCCGTACAGTACTAAGGACCACTCTTTCAATTTGCCTGTAAGTTAAGTATTATAAAACTGTTTTCAGAACTATTTCTCTTTTCTGTGTCTTATGAAAGTATGTAACTTTTAAGCATGTTGTTATGAGTAGGTATGGAAGACATTACTTTTCAAGTAAGTGCAATAGTTGTTTCACTATAAGCTGAGAAAGCATATTTGCTTCAATCAGATCTTTACACTGTATTTTCATTGCACTTCAATCTCTTATAGATATAGCAAAGGTTTGCATCATGGGATGAACTCAATATAAACAATAAAAAAAACATCTGGGCATACAGTTATTTGGAATATGTACATGGTACTGCATAAGGTGGTTTTGCTCTGGATTTCACTTTCCCCTCAGAACACTATTAATTGTCCAGTAATTATTATTTGATATCCTTCAGCTAAGTAACTGTATTCAGAATTCTGATTTAAGAAAGGGATTACATAAAAGAGCTTTTCTTTGACTTTTAGGACACAACCTCATGAACAAGAAACACCGTCTCTTAAAATCTCCATGGAAGAACATCACTGTCTCACTCAAATCAGCATAATTTCTTTGTACCACTTATTTGGCAGATATATCACTGCACTGTCTGCAATCATCACTAATATTTTATCCTCTTAATATCTGAGCAAAGACAGAAAGAACCATCTGGCCAACTGAAGCATTACCTGACTTTCTGGTAAGTTTTTTTGGGGAAGAATAAAATAATAAACGTGTATCAAGTCATCAGTTCATGCTGTCAGAACATACAAGGTGACCTTTCAGTCCCCACCTTTCTCTCTATACTACCAGGTGAAAAAATTTGGAGAAAGAGCAAAAGCACTCAGGCCAAATAATGGTTGAAGAAAAGACGCATAAAAACCACATCTCTGCTTGAAAAGGTTGATATCAGCCCATCATCTTGGTTGTGTTAATCTGTGCTGGAAGAGCTATGTCTAAATGTCAAATTTTCATTAAAACAAAAAGAAATCAGAGAAACAGGGAGAGTTTGAATGATTGTTTTGGAGGCTGTTTTGTGGTTAAAACTCTTCACAAGAAAAACTATTATTTAATGAGAAATACAATCCATGTTTGACACTTCTCAAGAAAATAATGTAGTATATTTCATGTAAAATTAAATTCAAGCAATCTTCCTCTTCTTTAATTTTAATGAACTTGAAATATTATTCACTTGCATTTTTCAAGCTGTACAATCAAATTTATTAGACCTTACATGTGATTTTCTGTATTTTTCTCAATGTCATCCGGTAGCCTCCAGTGACATGACAAAGATAAGTATCTCTCTGCTTGTACATGTATACTCTTGGCAGTAAGCAACAATAACCAAATACCCTACCTGACAGATCATAAACAAATTATTTTAAATAGCTTATACTAGGGCAGAAGATGGAAATCTCTGTTATCTCTATGTCTCTTGCCCATCCAACTGAATAATTTTGAGACAAAAATTTCCATACTTCATATGAAGCCTTCTCTGTGGGATACTCAGTTTTTGAGTAGAAACTACAAACCCGAGACTGTATCACGTGGCAGTTGTGTCACACAGTAGCTTTCAACTTTTCATATCTGAATTATTACTTTCTTTAAAGAGACATTTGATCTTGATTAAAAAAATTAACTGCTGATGAATATACCACACCTGCTGCCAAACTACTGGCTAATTATCTTGGCTGTAAAACTGGATACACCTTGTTTTCAATTTCTTTTCCTACCCACAGACATTTAAAACCTAAAGACCCATTGGATTAAAAAGATCCAAATAATGTATTTTCTTCCTCTAAAGACACGTGGGAATTAAGTTACATCTCTATGTTCCTTAGACTGATCCAACTGTGTCCTTAATGGCACTTTTCTTTTTAAAAAAGAAGCCACACAGGAAGATAATTTTCAATCAGATATGTGGTCATATCTACAGCCCTTTCAAAGATACATCTTCTTCATGTCCAGTCCCTGCCTTTTTTTGTGTTCTAAACTACTTCCAGAGCACAGAAATCATCATACAATTGATGCAATTTAAAAAAATTGTGTTTTGCTAAGTTATTCAGATCTTTTTATCCCCATTTGTTATAAGCCCAAACTCACTCAAATAGAAAAATAAGTATTTTTCCATTTCTCCCAAAACATTGGTAAAAGTATGTGCAAGAACCTACTACAAATAACCACACGTAAATCTGCTCCTAAGGCATAGCATATTGTGTTTGAATTTTACACATACTGAAGATCTTGTACTAACATCACTGAAGGAAGGTTGTTACTCTGAATGCATATAAAATGCAATAGGGCAGCAAGGGGAATAATGCAGGGTCTCTCAGATTAGTTGCCTTTTAAGTATAGTTCACAAAATAAGGAAGAGAAAAATTAATGTGACTTGCCAGTAAACAAATGAAGACTGCCTCAAAGTGGGTTTAATTTGCACAATGAAAATATTTCAATAACAAAGTATATATACATACACACACACTTTTATAATGAATAAACAAAGTATGCACATTAAAGCCAAAATCTTTCTTTCCCCATTTTGGCTGATTCTATAATTTGATCTGGCCAAAATAATCCTTTCCCCATTTGTGTTTAGAATGTGTAACAAAGGTGTCATGTTGTATCTACAGAAGAATGGGTATATTGTAATGTTTTAGAGCAAACATATATTCACCTCCATGAACTCTACAGAATTAAATGTAGAAATCACATGCATTACTTTTATGAACTGGACTCCTAATTTCTTTTCAGGTAACAGGTGTGGCATTACCTTGCCAATGCAGGGATATGATAACACATTGGATCTTTCTTTTTAATTTGATTACAGAAAAATGGCAACTCTTAATTATAAGACCTTTCAAGAGCTGAGTAAACACATGCACAGAACACAAACAAGAAACAGGCATGATGATGATATCAGTGTGATAAACTGCAGGCTATGGAGATAAACTGGAGAGGCACCATGAACTGGAGAGGCACCAGGCATAAATTACGTTTAAGCACCTTTTGTTTACTTCATGTTCTCTTCAGTGCAGAGACTAATCCCGATATGCCCAAACAGCTGAATTTATCCACCACTAATATATGGCAGGCACTTCCAAATCTTTTTGAACAGAAGAGTTACTGGACAGCTTTCATCAGAGGGCAACCACTGCTCTAGAAAGATGGGGGATACATTACTAGACAGTATACAATGAACCAGGATCCAAATTCACAACCACACTGCATCTTGTGAAAACCAAATGCACATAAAAACCAAACTAGACTCAAGCAGTGTTTCCCATTGTGGTTAAAACAAAGTAGAGGATAAGCTCTCCAGCAGGATTTTTTGCAGTAGATCAGCCTCCTCCAGACATCTAGATTTTGCAGACCTACTTTCTCCCAGTACCCTAGCCTTACTGTGCCTTTTCCAGAGTTCCATCTTTAGGCCTTAGTTCTGATGGAGGAAAAGAAATCAGTTCCATTAGATTAGCTACTATAGCACTGAGAGAGTAGATATAATGTATTGAAATCAATAAACCTATACAGCTACATGTGTAGCTGAAGTGCGCAGGAGCAGGCCTTGCTGTGTAAAGCTGGAAATGTAGCAGGCCGCTTTGAGATCGTCCTGGTGATGTAGAAGGGTTGTACAATATAGCTGGAGAATTGCCCAGATTAAAAGTTTGCAGAATGGCTCTATGCTACCTATTTTTTAGTGCAAGGTGTATGTCAGAGAAGACAGAAATAGCTGAAATGTATTGCTCTCTGGTTGTCCTTCATGCCTTTTGGATGAACCAATGGGTTCCAGTACACACAAACCTAACTTGTCCTTTGCACCAGAGATGTTCCTGGATGTGTCAGGAATAACAAGTGTAAAATGGAGTTGAAAATACTTGATTTATGTCTCTTTTCAGTAATTTGATTAAAATTAAACAACTTATTTGCTGCTTAATACCTCCCCATCTATCAAATTCTACAGCACTGAAAATGAAAAAAACCCAAACACAAAAACTTCTCCTGAATTTCTGACCAGGTTTGCTTATACTCTGTGGCTGCTTTTCTAAACACATTTAGTGAGTACCCCCTTTTAGTGTACTGGAAACTTGGCTTTTTCATTTAGAGGTGCATTTAACATTGTTTGGTTAAGATCAAACCATAGCTGGAAAGCTATGGTGAGAATTGAGCAGTGGTGATAAAGTGAAATTTAAAACACTGGTAATGTTGGTGTTTCCTTTAAGAGCTCTAGGGGAAGATAATCAAGATTCTTAAACTGCTGCGCTTGAAGTTAACCACATGACTATACAGCTAACATTTAAATAACACTGGCCATGGTGTAAATAGTTAGTAGAGTCTAGAAGACATTTTCTGCTCAGAAATTTTGAAAATCATACTTTATCTTGGTCTTCATTAGAAGACCATATCAACCACATATTGTGTAAAAGCTTTTCAAATTTTGGCTTATGATTACTGGTTTACTATCTTAAAAAACTAAAATCAGGTTATGTAGGCTAGTGAGTCAAGCAGTAAGACAATAGATTTGATGGTTGGACAAACAACCATTTTTTAGAAGTTGAGACTGGCTATTGGAACATGACAAAGCTAAAGTAGAAATAAAGATTAGAAATAGAGAATTAAAATTCTCTATCTATTCTATCAACAGTGATTTAACGAGGCTGATATGTATGTTAATTTTTTTTAAATAGATCATCTAAAAATCCCACAGAAATAAGTTCAGAATAAAAGTTAACCATGTATTTTAAAAGGTAAATAACAGTAACATAAAAATAAAGAGTGCATTGATAACTTAAATTTAAAATAATGCTCTTTCCATCTATGGCTTCACACTAAAACCAGTGAGATGTTCCAGGTGTAAATAAAATGTGGAAAACAGCAAGCACTTTTCAGAATTCACACAGCCCACACAAATGTTAGAGTCCTACCTGGAGTCTTGAAATTTCTCAGCTGAGATGGAGTGTCACAGATTTCCAAGATCCAATCACCTGCTGCTTTTTCACTCCAGCAGTGAGTAGTCATAAACTCCCAGTTTTTGAATCCTTCCATGGAATGATCAAATAGCCTAAAACAAATGATGACATTATTTCAAGGCAAACATTTTTTTTTTTCCTGGGAGCTGTGCCTCCAAGTGTGCACTTTCAAACTCTTGAATAATCAGCCAGTTTGTTCATCTGTACCCTCATATAACATTATTCATTATTATTTTCTCACAGGTATTGAGCACACTCAACAGTTCTTTGTTGCTTAATGGAAGAGAGTTACATGCCATCATGTTTTTATAATGAGAAAGAGAATGGCAAGCAAATTCATTGCAAAAACACCAGAACTGCTAATACTCTTTAATATGATTCGTGGGTCTTGGGAAAACTGCATATAATACAGAATTCCATTGCTTTAGCAGCATGATGTAATTACAAATAAGTTGTAAGCTGGAAAATTTCAGTGACATTTATTTTTGGCTTTGGATTGGAATAGTTAAAAGGGGTTTAAACCAAATAAAACCAGTAAGTTTAAGATAATAGTCATTCGATACATCACTATTCAATATTCAATATTCAATACATCTTCTGAGGAAGTAATATGCAACAGAGACATTGGCCTCAGTGCTCAAACAACCAAGGTATCACCCTGTTCAAACACTTCACAGAATTCAGTTTGGGTAAACTCAGAGACTAATGGCATCTGATGGTTTAATCAAACATATACCATTACCATAATTTACCTGGATTATGATAATTTCTAGTATAGGGGGATCAATATCACATACTGCAGTATGATTGTGATCCCCTGTGAGACAGGGAAGGAGGACCCTTCCTGGCAGGAAATTAGACCCAAGAGAATTTGCACTTTTATTTAGTGTTCACAGTGTCTTGCTTGGTACCCCAGAACTATTGATGAGAAGAGCACTCTAAGTAGGACTGTTGCCTCCAATAAAATCACATGGCTCAACTTAAAAAATACATATGTAACTATACATTCACATGTATGTATTCTTATATATTTATATATATATATACACACACAGAGATACGTATGCATGTTTGTTTATATATGCATGTATATATATATACATATGTGTCTGTAATACCTATCCCTATATAAACTTGATCTTTGTGTGTGAAAGCTTCACTAGTAATAGCTATGATTAAATGTTTTTAAAAGACAAGAATCTCTACAGTAGAAAATCCAATGGATTGAAAATGCTTTTCCATAAAACAAAGAAAAACCTAGCATTAGACAACATAAATATTATATTTAAATTCATGTGAATCTGTTCTTATCTAAGCTAATTTCAAGTTCTATTCTCAAAAGGTTGTGAAATTCATCAAACAGGAAAACAAGATGCTTGTGTAGGTACATTCTTTGTGTAGGTGTAAACTGCCACACGGGATAGGAATAAAATGCCATAGTCCTTACTATGGCCAGACAGAGGCGTGGGGTCAGGTATTGTGTGTCCAACACTTCTTGCAAAAGAAACTGTATGCACCTACAGGACTGGCACACTTCATAGGGCTTATCCAAAACCTGATTTTCATGGTCTCAATTCAAACATAAAATCACAGAATTATAGAGTATCCTGAGTTTGGAAGAAGCACCAAAATCCAGCTCCTGGAGCTACACAGGACAGCCCCAAGGATTATGTCTCTGAGAGCCTACTCCAGTGCGCAGAAGAACCCTTTCCTAATATACAGCCTAACTCCCCTGACACAACTTCAGGCCATTTCCTCAGACCCTGTCACCGGTCACCACAGAGGAGATTGGTGTCAGCCCCTTGGCTTCCCCTCATAAGGAAGATGTGGACTGTGATGAGGTCTCCTTTTAATGTCCTCCAGGCTGAGTACCACAAGCAAGTCCGTGTATGGCTTTCCCTTCAGACCCTTCACTGTCTTTGCAGCCTCCTTTGGACACTCTTTAATAGCTTTACAACCGTCTTACATTCTGGCACCCAAAACTGTTCCCAGCACTCGAGGTGAGCTGCCCCAGAGCAGATCAAGACAATCCCCTCCCTTGCCCATGGAGATGCTGCCCCTGATGCCCCTCAGGACACGCTTGGCGCTCCTGGGTGCCAGGGCACTGCTGGCTCACGTTCAACTCGCCATTCAGTTTTGGCTACCTTTTCCCATTTTAAATGAATACCTATAACAGTAGTCTAATTTATTAGCACTTATAAAATTAAATTTAAATATACATTGGGATTCATTTTCACTAATTAATTGTGTGAGATTTTCTTCTGTGTATGTGCCTGTAAGTGTCTTATGCAGACATATTTTGGCAGCAGAATGGGCCTGTTTCAGGTCACTGTTAAATCAGTTGTGTGAATACAGCAAATCTCACAAAGGCATGGCACATACTATTTACTGAAACAGTAGAAATTATTACAGTCATTATCCAGAATTTACATGCAAGTATATTCAATTTAAGTCATATAGGTTATTTCAAACTGTTATTCAAATTGCCATACTGTTGTTTTCTGATAGCTCACACTTTCTAAACATGTTGTCAATGCAACAAGGCACCAGTATTTCTCTTTGCCATTGTAGCAACTAAATTATGTGGTATTATACAAGTACTGTGGAATTACAGATTTGTGTTCACTGAGCTCCTATTCATATACATTAGAAACATGAGCTTCTCTTTATTTTTACTGTAATCAGTCTGATATTTTCCATAGTGGGTAACTATGGAAACTTTTTGGATAACTAGGTGTGCCATGTTTTGAAATTTTAAACTATCATTGAATATCCATTTTAATAATTCTTTTAAGTCATTTTGGATAGAAGAGACAAGAAGCCCACATCTTGTTTTTAAAAACACTGTTACCTAAAATATGCTGTGACTGGAACTGTAAGCTTCCATCCATGGAAATGGGAAAAATTGGGTAATATTATTTCTGAGAAAACTGACTATTTTTTTTAAAGAATACATCTTTAAGAAAGATTTTAATTTTATAAAATAAGGTCTAATTTGGAATCTTTGAATGTATGAATTGTGTTTCTTATTTGTAGGAAACATTCTAAAAATAAATTAAACAGCTACAGACAGGTCAAAAGAATAGTTAAAAACAAAGTAGAAACATACTGACTGTGAGTCTGTGCATGTATTTTGGACATACAAAATTGTCCAAGTACTTTTGCTTTGCTTTGTTTATGCACTAAACTCTCAAATCAAAGAACCATGAGACAATTCAGGGGTTTCACTTTAAGTGGTGTTAAACGAATGAAATGATCAAATGTTCAGCTGTATATTACTTATTCAGAAAGAAATGCATAGGATCTTTTAAGTAGCATGCAGCCAGTCCAGAATTTAATTTTGTATATTGTCAAAATTCCTATTGAAGACACACTTATGACACAGATTATCATGGGTTAATAACATTTAGTACATGGTCTGATGAACTGCTAATTGACTATTACAGATTATTAGAGACTAAAATACTTAAACAAGATTACTAGAATAATCTGATAGTTTTTTATTACCATGATCATATATCTGTACTCATGAATGCAACATGCTTTTAAAGACCAAAGTGATTAACAACATCTGAATTTTCAGATTATTATTATACACTTATTTGCTAACATAGGCACAACAGAATGCCAATTCTGTTATTCAGTTACTCACGGACCTTTCTTAGAAACAGAACACTCAACATGGTGTGGATGTTACTGCATGATTGACTATATAATTATAAGCTCCTCCTTACAATGAATCACAGCATTACATGAAAAAAAAATTGCTCTTCTCTCTCTGAGGAGTTTTATGCCATACTCAACACATACCATATATATGCCTAGATAAGAATATATGTTACACAGTGTATAATAAAACGTTTATTTTTCTTAGAACAAATTCAGGAGTCTTTATCTCTTCCACTGCCGCCACTTCAGCCTAAAAATTGCATAACCTTTCTCTTCAAGAATATAATTTAAAGCAGAAATATTAATCTGTAATCAAACTTTAGATCCAGAGGAAGGCAATTAGCCCCTTTCTAACAGTGTTAAAAAACCCAATAAACAAATGTGTCAGCTTTTCATCAAAGAATCTTTAAATTCCTAAAATTTCTATTTTTAATTTCATGTGAGAAAAGGCAGTGAAGGTAGTGGATTTGTTTGGACAGCATTACCTGTCATGAACACTAAGAAGTAAACACATAAAAGGAGCTTTTCATCAGTTATCTAGATTGTTTCAGCTGAGAAGGTGCAGCTGCACCTGACTGACAGCAATGGTTGTATACCAAACTCAATGCATTAAGAACCTAGAAATCCTGCACTAATAAGTGTACTTCCAATGGAGTAGCTGGAAAGAGCTAAGAATTTTCTTCTCCTACAGCAGCTGTCTTATGATGTGCTCCAGCACACCAACTGGCAGCCTCATGGGCAAGTGGTCCTTGCCCAGAAGTTTGCACAGACACGTGACTTCAAGTGTGCTTATAGTTTGAAGAGACTATGTAGTGACTCCCCAAGGTGCAAACCTGAAAATGCTTTGGTCAACTATTCTCCTTAAAGCAGCTCTTCTCCACAGGGTTGAATCATCACCTCCCTGTGAGACGTAGCCCCTGAAAAACTGCAGACAGCTCAAACTGATTTAACCAAAGCTTCAGCCAGACCCTACTGCCCATCTGCACTGAAGTATTAAAAAAAAAAATGGCCACAGAACACACCAAGCATTTCAGAAGCTTTCTTGCTTTCTTACCTACACATGGAAGATCACTTAAAATTTCTGGATGTGGAGCTAAAGAAAACATATTTAAAGTATTTGCATACACACTTTTTTTTTTTTTTTTTTCCATGTCATATCTGGTTATCACAGCTTTATGGAACAATGGATATCTCTGAACTATTGTGATAAAATTGTTTGGAGTAACATGAACAACACTGTACAATGCCTGCCAGCCTGAAATAGTGGCTAGTATGGCAATCACCATCTTTAAAAGTGGAGAACTTGTCCCCTGGAACTACACATATCCACATTTAATGATCCATCATTACTTGCAGACCTGTCAGACTGAGGAGCTCCACACGCTCCAGTGGTCAGACAGCTGCTCGGTAGTGGGATATCTATTCATCAACCCCCAAAGGGAAAAAAAAAAAAAAAGAAAATAGGAAAAAATACCTAACATGAATGAAACAAAACATAGCAAGTATGAGTTGGGAGAAATGGCTTTCCAAGAACTGTTTCACCTGTAGACACAGAACAAGCACAGGATTATTGTTAGCTCATTGTGGACTTAGATTACTACCACCTCAGAGAGCTTTTCAGTGAGACTCAGCATGATGACTGGCCCTTATGTTTCATCATATCAGGATTAAAATGTTTTCTTTAATAATGGAGTATAACATGTAAGCTGGAAAAAAGATGCAGACCTATAAAGAAAGTTTTCCCCTACTTCAGATCACCAAGGCATTTTATGCAGCAAACAACTGAGTAAGATTGGATAAGAATAACTTGGATTTGGTCTAAGAGTTCTGCAGAGGAGGATATTATTAAAACTTACTGATTGTCTAAGGTTTCATGATAAGGAAAAGATGGTAATGAAGATACATTCTTTTGTTACTGAAGAGAAATATTATTAATACCAGGGCCATATAAGCTTATGAAGCTAGTGGCCTGGAAAGTTGCCACCATGTGGCTGAAATATTTCAGTTACGCAGATCAAATGGCAACAGCTGCTTTGAATTTAAAGGGCAAGAATTAAATAAGCCATGACTTCAGTGGGAGACAAATGAGCCCTAAGTTTGTTTCTTCTACTCCCTTTGTATGTAGCTTTTCCTCCATAGGCTGCCTGTAGTGAATGTTTGCTAGAACTGACCTTGGTATGTCTCAAAAAACACTCAGAAACCCACTCTGCCAAATCCACTGGCCAGTTGTTTTTGGAAAGTGGATACTGTTCCCCTTTGGACTTAACTCTAGCCTCATCCTCACAGCAGCCAATACACTTCCAGCCTGTATTTTCCTCTGGTGCAGCGAATCCAATGTAATGTAATCATGTTTAGTACTTTCCAAACAACAAAGCAGATGTTCCCTGTACTGCAGATTTTGAAGAATGCACATAAGGCTTAAACCAGCGACAGTGTTATCCACCAAATGCCTGCAAAGGAATCCACATTGTTTCTGACTTACAAGTTTTCTTACTGAAGTAATTTTAGGGGGTGCCAACATTAAGGATAAAATATGCAGAAAAAAGGCCAAATATTGCCTTGAGGGACCTACTTGTCAATGCACCAGAAATTACACACAATGACTTTTCTTCCAGAATTGGTGGAGAAGTGCACATGTAAAATATACCTTGTGCACTTAAAAACATTTTACCAAGCAAACCATTTCAAATTAAACCCAGATGCTTTACATTGCATGTAAAGCAATGGGGTTTTCCCTGGTTTCAGTAAAAACAGCTGGTATTGCTGCTATTAATCCTGTGCATGTACATTAAAAAGTCTTGTATATCTGAGAAAAATATCACAGTCAGGTAGTAGTAATGTACAACAGCCTCTGGGGCCCTTGCCTATAGCAGAAAAAACAAACTATTTGTTGCTGATATATCTCTCCATGCATGCTTACAACTGAATGCATTTATTCACTGATACTCAGTATTACTGATACTTTAAAAATCAAATGCCTCATAACTAATTTTTCATACTAGAGAATAACAACTAGAGAATAACAATCCTGTTCAAGATTTATTTATGATGCTAAAGCATATACATTGACAACACACAGCATACACCTAATTTCAAGAAATTACTACCATAATGCTGTATGACTTCTTACAAGGCCAAATAAAGTAAGCCTTGAAACACCATTACAGAAAGTATTATGTTCATATCCGTCACATTACCCTAAGAAAGGCCTCATGAAGGCTCTAGGTATTTCAGATCTAGAATTTGCAACATACATTTATCCCTAATATTAGTAGCCCAGAGTTGTTTAGTAGTCCATCAGTCCAGTGTGATGGCAAGTCCATATATTTCTGAAGTGTTCATGGGAAGGGAATTTCTGGTGAGACTCTATGAGCTCTGTCATGAATAATTTGTTTCCTAGAAAGTGACAAAACGTGAAAAGGCCTTTCAGGTTTATTTGTTTTCTGCTTAGTCTTCTGATACAATCATATAAGAAAGAGGTGAACATCCTCTTATCTTATTACACATATTTGCATTCCCTTTCTCTACTGCATGTATAGAAAAGAAATACTTTTAAGGTGCAGGGGTTACAAAGACACTGATTGAATTAAATTTTGTACCTATTCCACACACCAATCATCACCAGAGGTGAACTGTGAATCCTGGAATGTATTTCCCACTTGCTGTGAGTCAGCTGCAGCACATGAAAGACTAGAGCCAAAAGTTAGCTGTGTTAAGACCACTGGGTTTACACAACATTGTTTTGTTTGGATACCTAGTTGGATGGCTTTCATGTTTTTTTCATTTTGAATGGAGGAAAAACTACTGCATGAAAATGGAAGAAAAAACTAAAGAAGGATTTCTTCAAACAGAAAAACAAAAGCCTGTTTCATAACTACTAAGAGAAACCTGTCTCACAATGGTTAGCAGAAGACAAATTCTTTGTTCAGTGCAGTAGTGCAGCAGGAAGATAGAGATAAGTGTGCCTATGTGCTTTATCAGCAACCTATGACAGCACTCACAATGGAACACAGGAGATATTCTAGAGGACCCCAAACTTCCAGGACAACTTTCTCTCCATTTGGTGAATTATTGTCTTCAGCTTGAAAAGTATTTTCAGTTTACCTTTTCTTTTAATTTAACATAATCTCTAATGGAAATGTATATTCACAGTTTCATCAGAACCAAGTCCATTTGACCTCCAAGTGTCTCCATAAAAGGCTCTGTTTCAAGAGGAAATGTAAGTCCTTCTATCATTGAGATACAGAAGGACATGCAAGTTTCCAGAGCTAGACAATCAGCATTTCTGGCTGAGGACGCATGGATGAAAAGCAGTCTGGAAAGCAGGCCACTCTCAATTCATTAAAAGCCCTGAGGAGCAGGACTAGGGATATTAATTTTGTGAACACATAAGCACGATGTCAGAAGAGCTCTCACAACACAGGTTTGATAGATGGCATTTTCTGTAGTTTCTGATACATTAGTAAACATCAACTTTTCTGTGGCAGCCATGCTCTATGTCTAGCAGAATAGCAGTCATCTAAATCAAGTCATCAAGGAAAAAGAATTATCTATCATACTATGGTCCCATCAGGAAGAAGATTTCTAGCCAGTCAGAGAAGTATACAAACATTTCTTACTGCAAATGTAACTTATTTGCATATTTGTAACTGGAGTAAAAATTGGAAAGTTTTCTGATGTTTCTTAATGCCTTAACCATGTCTAGTAGGAGGTGGCGTTTTTGACCATGGATTTAGTGAGATTTACATGGCAAAGATTGCCAATGTTTCCTTTGAAGAAAATTTCTGCTAGTAGATCAGAGAAACAGAATCATCACTGAGAAGTCATTCAGTTTGATAATGATTCTCTCCACTTATCATTTGTCCAATGATACATTGGACAAAGAGATACTTGTCTGAGTTCAGTAAGAAGAATAAAAAAGACAGTTTGATGCACTGACCGCTTCTCCAAAAACATAACATAGAGGTGACAGGATGAGGAAGAAGATTGATGTTAGTAGCTGTTGTTAAAATGTCTGGATATTTGAAAGCAAGTCTCCATCACTGAACTGATGTCTAACTTAAAAAAAAAAAATAAAATTAAGGCAATGGCTAAATTTTAAAAGCTTTAATCTGCAATTTACAAATTCATCTTTGAATTTCAAGTGCTAATGCTACTTTTCAGTGTTGTCCTTTCATAAGCCTTTCATGGATTGAGTACATTTACTTTGAAAAAAAGGATTTGGAAACAGGTAACATCAGGGTTTTAAAAAAATAGTAGTAAATATACACCATTCTGTCTGATTTTCTTTGCTATCAAAAAATAAAGATAAGAAAAGAGATAACCAAAAAATAAGTGGTGATATGTAGAAACACTTTGTTTCAGTTTCCTTATGAACACTGAGTCTGTTTTCTTCACATTTTCCAGCCATCTAATGGTTAGAACAAGAACTATTGAAATTGATTAATCTTTGTCTTGGAATTCTACAGTTTTAACACTGCTCTTCTACGGAGATTGTCATCTCTGAGTTCATTTGTTCTTCACTCTCTCTAAGAAAAAATAACTAGCCTGTGTCTTCTAGCATTCCTGCTGTAATGACGTGACTCCTCTTTGCTGACACTGACATGTCTATGCAGGCTCTACATGCTGACTGTACTGTGAAATTGGATTGTCATACTATACCTGTTGGCCAAGAGCTGTGACCTAGTTCCAGAAGGAGAAGTTAGGTAAATTGCCAAGTCTCCACGTCGAGGGTGAGTAATAGTGATACGTACAACAACATGCTCCAAGTAGATCACATGGTGGTTAGGATTATCTGAACAGCCAGTGGCTTTGTAAATTGAACGGACAATGCTGTCAGGTCGTATTGTTCTATAACAGAAGCACAGCAAACATCAGCATTTCTCATTTTTTGTGTAAAATACACAACCCCATCTTTTTTGATTAGTAGAGAATGACAGTATTCTCTATTCTTAGTAGAGAATGTCAGTATTGGACAACTGAGGAGTCAGTAGCCTATAATCATTAGTTTTGATGTGTGCTTCCTAGCTGAAAATACCGCTACAGGGTAATTATTTCACTGCAGATAATGGCTAATGGCAACTGCCTGGGTTTCTGTTAAGCACATACAAAAGGTAAAAGAGGAATAAGCCTTTGGGACAGAGCATTATTATGGATTAGTGGCCAGCTGAGACTTGCTGAAATTGTCATGGGATCACAGCTGGTTGCTAAACCCCAGGAAATGCCTGGCATAGCTAATCCTAGCTTACGTAAGAGCAAGTATTACATGCTAACTTTACCAAAAGGCATCTGACTGCTGGTTTAAATTGGCATGATATACTCACAGACTATACCTGTTACGGATCAAGCCTGTCAAATATAATTATCAAACAATATTCTAAGTGCTTTGGAAATGTGCCTCATGCTTGATGCTGTCTCTATATCCATGGAGTGCACATAACAGAATTTTGCTTAAGCTTGGTTGCATAGAGACCTTAACTTGGCAAGTGAAAAGCAGTTCAGTTTTGGCCTCTGAACTAGAGACTCTCCTAAGACTATTGGAGAGAGACAATACCATGCAGTTTCAAAAGCATATTTGCTTTTTACATACTGGACTGTTGCAAAGGTGACTGAAATGCATTCAACAACGTATTCTTCTTCTTTGATGTATCATCTGTATAAAAATCCATCATTAGCCACTCTGGACTCTTTTATACCTTTACCTTCTGGAATGTTCTTTAAACTAGGGCCTTTTCCCGTGCACTACATCTGTAAATGTGACAGACTCCCTGGTATGGCTTTAAAAATGATACATTATACACAATTCAAGGGAGGGGTAAATTATACCAAATTTCTTTCCATAAGTTTATGCCAGCAAGAGTTTTGGTAGCAGGTATTACTTGATTTGCCGATCTGTGTTCTCCACACACACATGCTGTGGAGGCACCGTGGTCCACTTTTCTGCTTCTGTCACCATTGCTTCAGCATCCATCAGTCCAAATCCATAAAGGTGGCTCACTGCAAGGTACAAACAGAATGGATACAGTTATAGCATTAACCCTTGTGTTTCATCATAGACTAATTCCAGAGTGTCACATCCTAACAGGAGTTACTTCTTTTCTCTTCTTCCTTACTTTCACTCAAAGCTCCAAAATCTCATTGCCAGGAACAATAATGACCATATCTAATTTGTTCCAACAAATCTGTTCACTGCTTTATTACAGAAGTGGCATCAGGCACCACCTACACTGCCTACCATGAGAACTACAGAATGCCAGTGACTAAAATTGCCTCTGGCTGCCCTTTGTCCATGTGCCTCAATTTAGCTTAGCCCTTTTGTATGACAAGGGGGTAAGCATAATCAATGAGAGGAAGGTTACTTCCATTACTCAAATACCAAACACATGCATCAAGGAAGATGATACAAACTTGAGAAGGAACACACCATTTTGTAACTTGTATTCTCTGAACTTCCCTGTGTGTAAGCAGCATGTGGATGCTCTTCTGTTCCTCTATACAGATGTTTGCCATTGGCCAACCAACTAGGTAGATCCATCATCTCCCTAACGCTGTCTTCTTGATGAGGGTGAAAAGCACTTCCTGAATCAGCTGTGTGTTTCTGATTGCTGTTCCAATCTAAACAGAAACTTGCAAAAGGGTTTTGATGAATTGGAAGGGCTGCTAGCCATAAAGTTCCATTGTAACAAATTGGTTCTCTTGATAAAGTTCTGACAGCTGAAGGTGAAAGAAAAAAGCTTTCACAGAAGGAGTCTAGATTGCAAATATCAGTAAATCAGTTTTTCTTGTTACCACAGAAACCCACACAAAACTTTAAGTGCAGGTTTAGCCAGTAATGCAATGAAGCATGGTGTAAGTCCTTCCAATTGCATGTTGTAGAGGGTTTGTGAAAGCAATCTCTATTCATTGCCAAACCAAAATTCAAAGAACTCTATCTGAAAAAACCTCAGCCTTCTCAAACCAGTAGAGTCCAAAGCTTAAGGACCACATCTTCCAAATATCTAGTACTGTCTGAAACTGCCAGATGAAAAGGATTCTTCAATGAAAAATACAAGGTGTACTGACTGTGAAATGGACTTGTTTTCTTCCCGTCTCCTTCCCTGTGAGCCCCAAACCAAAATGCACACAGCATAGAAATCTTCCTCTGGAGACATCTACATGCAGCTCTTCTGCCATATAAGGCAAGCACTGTGCTCCAAAATGAAACACAACTAAAATATATGAAAATAAATAAATTCAGCCTTCCTTCAGCATTCTGTATTCTCTTTTATGTATTCAAGAAACAAATGGATAGGGAAAGAGATGTCCTATTTCTATATGTAGGTGGAGCAGAGAAAGACAAGGAGAGCTTAGATGAACATTTTGCATGTGAAGAAGATTCCTGTGATGGAAATGTCCTTAGTCTTGGATGTTATCTTGCAAACACTGCATCTGATAATGAGTGCATATATATCTGTGAAGACATAAGCCTGTTTTTACACTAAAATTTAAATTAATAATTCTTCTGTCTGCTCGGAAGACAAACGGGAGGAACAAGAGTCTTAACTCACACAGTGAGTAACTGCACACAGTTACTATGTATAGTACATTCAAAAAGCAAGGGATTAAATTTTCATGAGTGGAAATTTTTTTCAGCTAACCCATGGAAAATGCATTTTTAATTTCTGACAGTTAGCAACTTATATTGAATTAGAGCTCAAGCTGTCTGGTTTTAAAATGCTGTGTGTTCAACCCACCTTCTGAGCTCAAAGAGCCAAAATTCTCCTCATCTCACCTTTTCTTGACAAGAAATAAGGGCAGAAAAGCATATAACACTGCCACCACCAGTCAGTGACCTTCAGATGGGAACTTATGTGACTTTTAAGCTATTCCAGCAGAATTTTTTTCCCTAGGATGCACATTAAAAATGCAAATAAAATCTATGGAGTGAGCTTTCTATCCTTACTACCATAACAATTACTTAGAAGACAGAATTTAGGAGGAATTTTCATCCAGGAGAAAAAATTACCACTCAAGGTTTTGTGGTTGTGTTATCTGTCCATGACTCAATGTTTAAAATCTCTTGCATGAGAGCAGCAGTATAGTGATAAGTTCTGCACCTGATGGTTTGGTTTTTTTTTCCAGTTGAAACAGAAGTACTTTTTTTTTCCTTGAAAGGCTTTCCCATTGGAATAAAAACTTCTTGATTGACAGGGTTACTCTTAAATCCTCCCATGTGGACTGACATTTGGCTGTCCAAAACATTTCCAATTCAAAGCCCTCGATCCAGTGGGTTGGTTAGCAGCTGAAGGTACAGTAGAGGCCCATAATTTTCAAAGACCAAATTACAGCAATTAAGGAGAGAATCGCAGTTAAACAAAGTAGTTGTGTCTTAGAGAAGAAAACTGATTTTTCTCTCTACTACCTTCAAGTTGTGCTTCTTCATATGTGTACATCCTTGTATTCCTGTGAGCCATACACCAAGATTCCTGTCCCAAAGGTTAACAATAACTTGGTGGTCTACATAGAACTATAAACATCTAGGAAACGCCTGGAACTGATTTGTATGCAAATGATACTGAGTTGACATTGCTAACACAGATTAATCAAAAGCACTGTCTGAAAGGTTATGATGACTGCAGAGTGAGATAAGCTACCTGCAAGTGTAAAATGCCTCCAGACCTTGCACCTACCTACCTATGTCCTGTACATTATTACTACTGTGAACTGCCCCTGGGCTCAGCTATTGCTAGGAATCATTAAAAGGCAGAGGGAGTTTTGGGCTGTTTTTATCTTTACAAAGATATTTGACCTTCACAACTGAACCACAAACACGAGGTTGATACAATGGAAACTGGTGGCTGAGGAATAGAGTGTTGCTTTTATTAAGCTGAAGGGTTGAAAATGTGATCTGCTTGTGTGATCAAGGTGTCCATTGGTAGAGCTGTCCTGAATTCTCTCTGCAGTCAGGCAGCAGTACTAATTGATCATTTTTATTTCTGCAAAATCATGTTTCAGAGAAAAACTTGCTTCTCACAACACAAAGTAAATACCAAGTTTTAGCTATCTCTTTAATCTTTCATAAAGATGTTTTCATCTTAAAGATGGAACATTTCTCAGGGCTATAGTCCATTTATTTACCCCTCGTGGAACTCTTCATTAGTGCACCATGAAAACAAGGTCTTCAGAGCTGCTGGAGAGACTTCCCCGGCTTTTTCACAATCTCCTTGCTTTTGTCTGAAATTGCTGTTGAAAATTCAGTAACTTTCTCATTTACATACCAAGCTACCCTCAAATCTGAATTTAGGATGTATCTCCCATTTGACTTGACTATGAGAAATATTAATAGCTGGTTTTGATAAATCATAACAGAGAATCATGCAGACTTTAGATAAACCTGGCCCAGATACTAAAAATACATTTCCAGTGTAGCTAAACTTGATTTGCTAGGTTGCAGTTTCATTGCCTGTCATCAAGATGTCTCATCAGTAACTTAAACACTAAGCCTTCCTTGCTATTTTACTCATGTGACAAAAGGCTTGCATAAAATTTTCTCCCTACTACATTTCTGGCCTTTTATATATCATATCCTATGTAATGTGAAAGCAGCATTTGAAATATAAACATTTTGTGTACACATATCAAATGCTAAATCAGGAGAGAAACAGTAATAATTTCAGTGTGACAAATAAGGAATATGCAGTTTCCTCAACTAGATTAATCTGTTTGATTTGTGAGCTATAATGATCTATCCATTTATGCTACTACAGGATCTTAATCTAAAATGAGATTCACAGAATAGGAGTCTAAAATGTTCATGGTTTCTTAAAATGTACAATGGTTTCTCAGGACTAGAAAATGTGAGCCTCTTGAATTACTCTCACCCATAAATGCTTTCAACTGATCTACACCAATCTTTTACATTTGCATTTTAATTGAAAATAGAATGAACTAATTCTATAATGCTCTAACAATTCCATATTGCTTTTCTGTCATTTGCTTGGAATATTGAAATGTTTCAACAAGGAAAAACAACTATCTAACAAGAATTAAACGGACAAAAAAGGGGAGAAATGTCATGATGACATGGCATTGTTTTGTCATGTTCTCTCTAATACTGGTCTTGAGTAATAATTCATCTTCCTTCAGCCGTTTTCCTATTTTGTGTCAACTTGTCACCAGTTACCTCTGACAACTGAGTGTGATTTCTGAAATACATAACTGCTTTACAAGCCAGTAACACAAGTGCACAAGAACATGCGCTTTCATTCTTACTTTTGAAACCAACTCCCTCATGGTTTTCAAATTAAGCACATTATTTGTATTTTTGTATTTTACACAGAACAATACCTCAATTTCTGTACCTGAAACCAAATGGAACAGCAAACTAAGTATTTCCTCCTCAAAGAATACCCTGAAATCCAGGAATTTTTAAAGACTCAGTATGGATGTAGGAAGATTGCATTCTTAGACCTATCACCATACTAGAGAAGGTTGTGAAAAACATAAAGTTGTCCCACAGATTCGTTTAAAAAGTGGCAGCTACAAGGATGCACAATAAGAATCTGAAGGGCCTCTTTACCACAGGATCATAGAAACACAGAATGATTTGGGTTGCAAGGGATATTTAAAGCTCATGTAGTTTGACCTCTCTGTTATGAGCAGGGACACCTTCCACTACACCAGGCTGCTGAAAGCCCTGTCCGGTCTGGTCTTGACAAACTTCCAGGGATAAGGCATCCACAGTGTCTCCGGGCAACCTGTTCCAGTGCCTCACCATTCAAATAATAGAATCACAGAATCATAGAATATTAAGGGATTGGAAAGGACCCTAAAGATAAACTAGTCTCAACGCTCTCTGCTATGGGCAAGGACATCTATCCCTCAAGTCGCTCAAGGCGTTATCCAGCTTGGCTTTGAACACTGACACGGTTGGGCATCCACAACCTCCCCGGGCAACCTGTTCCAGTGTCTCACCACCCTCTCAGTAAAGAATTTTCTCCTAATATCTAATCTATATTTCCGCTCTTTCAACTTGCTTCCATTATGCCTTGTCCTATCACTACAGATCCTGACAAAGAGTCCCCCTCTAGCTTCCCTGTAGGCCCCCTTCAGATGCTGTAAGGTTGCTATGAGGTTTCCACACAACCTTCCTTTCTCCAGGCTGAACAGCCTCAACTTTCTCAGCCTGTCTTCGCAAAGAAGATGCTCCAGTCATATCAACTTATTGGCCCTCCTCTGGACTTTCTCCAACGTTTCCATGTCCCTCTTATCTTGTGGACTGTACACACCACTCCAGGTAGGATCTCACCAGAGCAGGGGACAAAATCACCTCCTTCAACCTGCTGGCCACACTCATTTAAAGGCAGCCAAGGCTTGGATTGGCTTTCTGGGATGCAAGTCCACACTGCTAGTCTGTGTTGAGTTTTTCATCACCAACTACTCTCAAATCCTCCTCCTCAGGGCTGCTCTCAATCACTTCTCTGCCCAGCCTGTGGGTGTGTCTTGGATTTCCACAATTTAGGTGTAAAGACCTTGCACTTTACGTTGTTGAACTCCATGAGGCTCACACAACTCAAGCTCTTCAAGGTCACTCTGGATGGCATCCCTTCTTTCCAGTGTGTTGACTGTACCACACTGCTTCATGCTGTCAGCAAATTTGATGAGGGTGCATTTGATTGCACTGTCCATGTCACCAACAAAGATGTTGAACAGTAACTGCCACAGTGCTGACCGTGGAGTGACATTGCTTGTCAGTGGTTTCCATGTGGACAATGGACACAATTCTGTATGTGCGGCGATTTTAAGCTAGTTTTTCACCCAAGTGGTTCATCCATCATATCCATGTCTCTTCAATTTGAAGAGGAGGATGTTCAGTGGTACAATGTCAAACACTTTGCACAAGCCCAGGTAGATGATGTCAGTTGCTCTGCTCTGCCCCTATCCATCAATCCCGTAGGCCTGTCACACAAGGCCACCAAATTTGTCAGGCATTATTTCCCCCTTGTAAAGCCATGTTGACTGTTACCAAGCACCATGTATAAAAATGTCCATCATTGTGTCCAGTCTAAATCTATCCTTGTTCAACTTAAAAGTATTGCCCCATGTCTTGTCACAAAAGACCTTAATAAAAAAATTATTTCTGTCTTTCTTCTAAGAGCCCTTTATATATTGAAAGGCCACTATAAAGTCTCACAAGAGCCTTGTCCTCAGGCTGAACAACCCCACCTCTCATTGCCTTTCTTCATAGCAGAAGTGCTTCAGGCCTTTGAACATTTTCATAGTCCGGAAGGTGCTAACAGAATACTTCAAAAATAGTTTTTATTGAGATTCCAGTTATGTATGTTTCTGATTTTTTGCGTTACTACAAATAATTTCTTCAGTAATATATTAAGCATGGCTTTACCTGGTATAAACAAAAAAAAAGAAAAGGCTTCTGGATTTTACATTTTTCTTCCTGCCAAAAAGCTCCTATTAATTGATAAAACAAAAATACAGACTGCCCAGAAAAACTAGCAGGATAGCTCCGGTAACCAGTCTACCTTTTTGAGTAGCTCATATGTAACTCTGACACTGCTATGAAGTTGTGCAGTCATTAAAAAAAATAGGCTTAGAACACATCCTCTTAAAACACTGAGAAATTAAATCCAAGATTCTATTTTCCTTCACATCCTTGCATATTTTATCTATTCCACGATACATTGGTTGACTAGAAGATAAAGAAGATAAAGGCACTAGAAGCAAAGTACACTTTTGGGCTGTCAGAGTCACTAGTCTACTAGTAGTGACAGCATGTATCACCCAAATAGTTCCCATCTCTCATGAGCATTACCAGCTTCCAGGCAGAGGTCCTTAGTCTTGGGATTCAGCTGGTCTGTGATCAGGAGTGAGCATCCATGACTACCAAGCACAGCCACAATAAATTCTCCCAAGCCAACAGCTCCTGATTTACTTCTCAGAGCTTGTTTAGAAATGAGTTAACCAAGTTAATGAAGTCTTCAGAACACATGGTGTTCACACATAGACTGCCCTGCATATGGGGATATCTTACCCAGAGTCAGAGAAAACACCAGTAAGCTTTGCTGAAAACCTCAGCAGAGTGACCAGAAGACTGGCTTACTTCTCTTCCTCTGAAGCATCAGAGTTGTGACGGAAACAGAAAACCTGACTCCTGCTGACTGGTGATTGCTATGAAAGTTCTCTAGCAGGATCCTACGGCTTCTCTGCAGCAGCATGTAGCTGTAAATCATAAAGCCTTTACTGAAGACATTAATTCACTTGAACTAAGACAGCTTATGTGAATGGAATAAATCTGAAGATTATCCAAGTTTAGAAGGGTGAAAAAAATGCTTGCTGAAATAAAGTTGGCTAAGGAGCATCTACAGTAATATAAGCTATAGCTTTTTAACAGTAGTAGTCTTTTTAAACTGAATTAAAAAAAAATTATTTTTAGCATGAGGATCCACTGGAAAACATGGTGGTTTGCAACTTTTTTTAAAGCAAAAATGTCTTTTGTGACTACATTGTGCAACACCTTGCAGAAATCTGTACCTGTCTCCTCTATTAGGGAGTCAATTCACGAGATATATTTAGGATTTCTGGATATCTCAAAAGTGGACAAATACAATGTTATTCTATCGAACAATAAAAACGCATTTTGGTGAGAATGTCTGTGCTAGTCTTCGTCTCAGAGCAGATGATAACAGGTGAGTCAAAGGCACTGTAACTGGAAATCCTGACAGACTGTTAGCAGGAGACACAAACACAACATTTCTGTCCTATCAGGTGTATCAGACACATGGCATCCCTCTTGCTCTGTCCCACACTGAGGCTCTGTGTGTCCTGAAGTATTGCAACTCCAGCAGGATATTTACACCAAAACTAATTCCTGATTGAGCATACTGCTGCTGCAGATTTCGTCAGAAAAAGGATATACAAACATGCAGTAAATCACAGAAAAAGTGTGTGGCAAATTGTTTAATGATTATGATGCTGAACAGAATAACTAGAGAAATTATTAATTAAGCCAACTTCACATTATCCCTGTTGAGCTATGTAGTAGATGCTGATCAGTAACCTGAAGCAAAAGGAGGTTAAACAGTAAGCCAAGTCAACAGAATTAGCTGGCCATTAATGTCAGCATGGTGGGTGAGGTTCTGCATCCCCTGGCTTAAAGCAAATCCTCAAAACTGATTTTTCGGGAGGGAAAATGGATACTATTATAAATAAGTTCAGGCATCTAACTGAGCTGAGTTGCCCTATGTAGACCCTTATCTTTCCCTATTATTACATGAAATTCTACATCCTGACAGGATACATTAAGTGCTTAAAATACTACACTGTAGATAGTGTGATCTGCTTCCTAACTGGCCTGGATCCTAGTTCCATTAAAGTGGACACACTCTGATAATAAAACTACCATCAGTTTTGTAACTACTGCAAGGCATTATAGCAATGCAACAGCAGTGAAGAAGAGCTTTGATGCTCATAAATGCAAGTGCTTGTTGTTTTTTTAAAAAAGACAGACCTACCCCATCAAAAAGATGTTCACTATTGCTACGGAGGGATACAAGCATGATAGATATTTGCCTAGAACATTCTCACAACTGTACCGCATTGAGAGTTAAATATAAAGAGGTCATACAAACGCATGTAACCTCCAAGGACTTTTTTTTTTTAAATTCAGTGTTCAGTGTCTGCAATTAAAGCCTTTTGCTTTGGAGAACTGTATCGGTTTATCAGGAATTTTTAAATTCATTGATCCTGGTTCTTCTTTCTTAATACTGCAAAACAGAAATTTATATTTCCCAGTAAGTGGCAGACTCTTATGGTTGTGAGTCCACAGGGGAAGAGTTTCAAACCTCCACTTCCTCCCTGCGCCCCAGTTCTTTACAGTGTTTTCATCAGTGTCTGAGTTGAGCTTGTTAAAAGGAAAAAATGTCAAAGGTTATCAATCTCATGGTGTGCATCCTGGTAGAGCTGTCAGTCCACTTGGCAATGTTTGGAATACTAGAGAGCTGCAGATCTAGCAATTGCATATACGGTTATAGCTAAGACAAACAGACAGGAAGTTATCTCAGTTGTTGAGCTGAGGCACTAATTTAAATTCTTTGTCTGCTATCCTGATCATAGTTTGGTGACAATTCTGAGTGTGATTATAGTAGAACATCAAAGCCTAATTTTGCCTTTTGCCTGATGTTACTCCTGCTTTAGAGTCATTCAGTGTGCATTCTAGAACATGTGTAAGTTTGACTTACAATATATGACCCCTGGACAAAATCATGATGGATGTCCATCTATTGTCCTTTATGCATCCCAGAACAGGCTTGAAGCTTATGCTTAAGCTCTGTTTTTACATCTTTACAGCTTCATTCCTTGCTTTTCAGAGGGAACAGAAAACAGAGTGTTGCAGATCCAAAAAGTAAATGAGAAGCTTTGATGCTAACAGAAGGCTAATGCCTACATATGTGAGGACAACATCCCTCTCAGACTTTATATCCACCAATCTGTTAAGGATAATCATGTATATAGAGATAGATTGCCTTTTCCAAGAACATGTTTGCTGTCAGCTGCCTACTTAGAATCACAGAATCATTTGCGCTGGAAAAAATCCTTATTATCAAGTCCAACCACTAACCATACACTGCCAAGTCAGTTACTAAACCATGTCCTCAAATGCCAGACCTATACATCTTTTAAACACTTCCTGGGGTGGTAATTCCACCACTTGCCTGGGCAGTCCGTTCTAATGCTTGACAACCCTTTCAGAGAAGAAATTTTACCTAATATCCAATCTAAACTTCCCCATCACAATTCTTCTTGTTCTTGGCTTGTGAGAAGAGACCAACTCTCACCTTGCTACAACCTCCTTTCAGGCAGAGAAAGATAAGGTCATTTAGCCTCCTTTTCTCCAGGCTAATCAATTCCAGCTCCCTCAACAGCTCCTCATCAGACTCAATAGCTCTGTTGCCCTTTTCTGGACATGCTCCAACTCTCAATGTCTTATTGTGAGGCCTCCAAAGTGTAACACAGGACTTGACATGCAGCCTCACCACTGCCAAGTACAGAGGAATAGTGACTACTTCAGTCCTGCTGGCCACACTATTCCTGATCCAAACCAGGATGTCACTGGCCTTCCTGGCCACCTGGGCAACTACAGGCTCATGTTCCAAAGCTGCTAAAGCTGATCAGCACCTCAGTTTCTTTTATGTCAGGCAGCTTCCTAGCCACTGTTCTCCCAGCCTGAAGTGCTGCACAAGGTTGTTGTGACCAAAGTGTACCAGAATGCCATCTTGTTGCATTTCCCTAATTGGCCCATTAAGCCAGCCTGACCAGATCCCTCTGCAGAGCCTTCCTTCCTCTCCAGCTGATCAGCCTTCCCATCCAACTTGATGCCATCTGCAAACTGAATGAAGGTGCACTTGATCCCATTGTCCAGGTTATTGATAAAGATATTAAACAGAACTGGCCCCAGTACTCAGTCCTAGGGAATACCAGTAATTATAGCTAAATTTAACTCTCTGGGCTTGGCCATCCAGTCATTTTTTTCATCCAGTGAACTGTGCATCCATCTGAACCATGAGCAGCCAGTTTCTCCAGAAGAATGCTGTGGGAAACAGTGTCAAAGGTTGTTCTGTACATGCCACATGATGACACTCAAGATGAACTGGTCCACAACCTTCCCTGGCACAGAGGTAAGACTCACAGGTCTGTAGACCCCAGATCCTTCTTCTGGACCCTTCAACAGGACCTCTCTGGTTAACCAGGACTGCTGGTAAATAACTGATGGAGGTGAGCTCTTGCACCAGCTCCCCACTATCTTTGTGTGGCATACAGTTTTATGTATCTAAGTGGTGTGGCAGGTCACTGCTAATTTCCCCTTGGATTATGGGGTTTAATTCTTTTTCCCATTCCCATCTTCCAGTTCAGGCACCCAGAGAAAAATGGGTCTTATTATTGGAGAGCTATTAAAAGGTAAAAAGGTATTAACTACCTCATCTGTTTCCTTATCTGTAGATATTCTCAGTTCAATCAGAGAAAGGAGAGAATTCTCCCAGGCCTAGCCTGGGAAAGTTAAGAGAAAGAATGAAAACAATTATTATCTCTCTTTCTGTTCACGTTGTTTATAGATATGTTCTTCCAGAGAGTGTTGTACATAGTTCACCAATACTGTGAAAGGTTTTTGAGACCAATCATATTTCATCTTAGCAAGTCAGACCATAAAAAGGCATGCTACTTTCAATAAACTCTCTTTTGTGCCTTCTGTGATTTGAAGTAATTTTGTCCCATCCCGGACTTAACAATGTCATTCATCCTTTTTAATGTCTTTCCCCCTGCAACCAATAAAGGATGGAGACTACCCTTAACCCTCCCTTTGTTTGTAGGAACAATGTATTACACATAGTATTTATAGAAATTGTATTTGCACAATACAATGCATTTATACAAACATTTTCTAATTGCCTTTACTGCAGGAGCCAAATTGTGCTCTAGTTGGGCTTTGGCCCTTCCAGTTTTCTCACTGCATAAACTCATGTTATCCTTGTACTTCTCTTGAGTATGCTTCCAGTAGTCTCCCTAAGATGATAAACTCTTTTTTTTTTTCTCCTGAGTTCCAGCCAAATCCACCTCTTCAGCCAGGTTGGTCATCCTTTTAATATTTCAAGCACAAAAAAACACTAGTCTAGCTTGCACAGGATATGGCACTCCTCTCTCCTACACAGACCAATGCCCCTCCATCTGTTTGGTATTTTATTGACAACTAAAGAAAGCTGGCAGATTACAATAGCTAAACTCAAACCTTTGGTTTCACTTGCTCCATCCACTGTGTGTATGAGCATTAGGAGTGGATAGGAGTTGATACTGGCTGCCAGTACCATGAGAAAATACCAGGAAGTATCTGTAAGACTGGAAGGTCTTTTTATAGAGGAACAACTTTGATAGTTTGACATAACCATTTATGAGTTATGAGCTTGCTGTTTTCAAAAAGTCTTATGCCAGCTTCTGACAATGTCTTAAAAATATAATTTAAAATTTATTTACATTTCAAAGTTATTGAAAACATGTAGTATGGTGTTTATGAACAGTTTATTTGTCTTCTCTGAAATGCACACATTGTAAAGATATTCTTGCTAATTTCTGAATTCCTGCCTGGCTACTGGTTACCACAAGGTAAGTAAGTCTGTCCAGTCTAGGTCTCCTAAATAGAAGCCTAGATAAACTCACCTCTTTCTCACTCCCAGACTACTGCTCTCCTCACAACTAATATAATCACTAGTTTTATTAAATATTAAGCAATTATATTAAAAGGCTCAAAAATATTAAGTGACTAATCCTTTTCAGTGGTCACTCTCCAGTAGAAGCAGCGGATACTTTGGCTAACCTAAAGGGATGTGCCATAACTCTATTTTTACTCCTTGGAAATTGAGGCAATTTGGTTTCTCTAGGAAGAGTATCTCCTCTAGGCTAAGGAATGGCCCAAAACTGAAAAAACTGTGTAGAATTTTGATTTCATTTTATCTTATCTTTTGGTAGCATTTTACTTCAGCGTACTGAAGTGTTATTTTCTGTGCTTTAGAGCCAGGAAGAGTGAAGTAAGTTCTCTAAAAATTTCCCTGCAAATTAGTAGTAGTCCCTGTGAGTGGTCTGTTTCTCCAGAGGCAGAATTTCACAGTATGTAGAGTTTCACTTACAAATAACCGTTTATATGATTTGATCATTGTTCTTGAAACTGCAATGTTTCATTCCCTATCTTTCAACTAGGAGACAAGTCAGCATTAATGCAATTTCCTTTTTATGAACATACTTGCATGCTCTGTTGTTGACTAAACGGCTGACAGAACAAGGATTTGGATCCAATCTGCCATAGCAGAAACAGATCAACAGTCTTGATATCTTCACAAAAACAGATGCTCTCAAGTATTTTTCCATAAAATCAGCTAATTAACTGCTTTAATTATTAAAAATCCCTCCATTGACAAATTATATGTACAACCAGAGAATAGCTTGTGTATTCAAGTCTTTTTTTTTAGACTACAAAATAACAAGTTCCTGAGAAAAGACGCATGCTGTCTGACAAGAAAACAATAAAAAAACCCTACCAAGTAAAAATTCTTGCTCATTCCTGAGTTAATTCTATTGACATGAATTTAATGAGCACTGTTTACTTGCCAGAAAATTAAACAAATAACAAGCACTGCTTTAGCAAATCACTAGCTGGCTTAAGTGTTTTTCATTAATTAATCCTTCTTTGTATAAATAGGAGCCTAGATAGACTCATCTCTTTCTCACTAAAAAAAGGAGTTAAAATAAAAGGAAGTAAAAAAAAGGAGTAAAAAAAGGAGATCTTGAAACTAGTAATGACATCTGTGAGCTCTTTCTGTGTGTTCCGCAATGGCAAAACACTGCCGGGGACTATGGCAAGGGAAAGGGTTGCCATGCAGACCAGCAAAACAGCCCTCTGAAATGGCATGCTGACCCACTTTCAACTACCAGCTCTTGCTGACCCTTTGTTGAGTGAAAGGTTTTTTCAGGTTTTTGCTGTTTTTCACCCTTTCAGTTCTTATTTCTAAAGTGGCAGACCTCTTTGTATCTTTAGTCTTGTTTTCCTCTTTCTCCGCTGGTGTGCACTGAAGAAAGGTAGATTGTTTCTTTCGACTGTCTGCTTTAGATAATTAAAAAAAAAATCTTCCACCCCCTCTTAAGAACATGCTGTGGAAGAACCAGGGATCTTGTTATCAACAAGATTATGATACAATTCCTTAAGGAATTCAGTCTGATCAGAGTAGTTCATCTATGAAAATCCATACTTTAATTGTTACTCTTGGCGATAGTGAAGGGGAAACGGTGTATTATACTAAATATTGCCACGTGCAAGAAAAAAACTCTTTCAGTCTTGCCAGCAGTGGTGTGCAAATACCCTTTTGAATTCAGGTTTGGATGTTGTGATTTAAATGAAATCTTTTGCTTCACCTTCTTCCAAAACCAACAGGAGTTTAAAGAGAGATGTATTTTTATTGGAACCATGTGTTCAGCCTAAGTTGCCAAAATAATTTAGCTAAAACTAATGCTTTTATTTGGGTTATGGTTGATTCCTGAGTTGTATAGAGGTCAAGCATTTAGCTCGTCTTCCTCTTTTTCAATTTCACCCTAGAGCCTACAGTAGAGTTCAGCCAGTTCAAGTTGTTTTTCTTGAATCCAATTTACCAAGTTGAGCTTATCTTTGTGACTTTCCATGAATGGAGAATAAACCTTTTTTCATCCCTTTTCCTTACTATATATATGTTACAACACATAGAAAAATGGTTCCAAGGATTCCAAATAAGCAGTGGTTCAACAGTGATTCAACAGTGCGAATCCTGCTGCCAATGCTGCTGCTGGTGTGACCTTAGTATGACCTGTCTTTTGATAATGAGTGACAGCTGCTGTGGAATGATTCACAGGGTGTTTGTCTCACTTAGGCAACAAGTGAAGAAACTTAAAAAATACAGAGTTTTGGAAGTAAGATATAAAAAAAATAGCTCTGCTTTATGTTACTTGAAAAGTGTTGTTTGAACTTCATATAGCTTCAATAAACTGATGAGTCAAGATCTCCTGATAAAACTTTTAAATCCTGGGAGATGTATCACAATAACAAATACTGTAATATTATTGCAATTAAGAAAGTACTTATATGTTTTGTGTGGGGGCATGCACTTGTACATGGGATAAACCTAGGCCCTTGAAGCTTGAACTAGGCACTTTCACATGATTAGAAGGTCCTGATAAAATATCTGTTTCTGAACACATTTTCTGTAGTTAGAGACTTGTTTGGATCCAAAAATAAAAAGATTTTTTTGTTGTTTGGTTTCTATGCCATTGCAGCAAAAATGTTATAGGTCAAAATTACGTATTAAAAACGCTCTAGGGTAGCAATGCCTTGATCCAAAATAGATTAAATATAGGCTTCAGTTTTAAAGTGAAATCAGGGCAAAGATTTGGTAATTCTTGTATATTACATTTTTCTCTCAGGAGATCCTAGCACAAACATCAACTCTCATAAGAGTCATGTGAGTATTGGATGGAATTTTTATGAAAAGAGAACCAAAAATAAGCCATTCCAGGGTTTTGTTTAGGATGCAATACAAACTGAAATCAGTAAGAATGTAGTGAATGGGAATCAGAAGACAAATTGTGCTGAAATAAAATGTACAGATTCAAGGTTACGTTTCAACCCAACCTGAAAATATACATCCTATTTAATGGCACAAGTGTTTACCTCTACTTGCATTACAAAAGTGAAAAAATGTTTTTAGGATGTAGCTTTTATCAAATTTTCAAGATGGTACAAAATTTTAGAAATCTACCTGACAGGTCACCGAAAAATTATTACATGTCCCTGGAGAAGTCATGAGAGCTCAAAATTCCATTTTATCAAAAATCAGACAGAATTCTTACATATAAATAATGCAGGATTTATATTTATTTATGAAAATGAAATTTGAAAATACTGTTTCATCATTTTAAATTGAAACTTTCTGAGTGAGAACATGGCTGGAATCCAGAATTGCTGCGTCTTCAACTATACACTACTTTGGAATATTAGATATAAAAAGAAAAGTTAAACACCATTAATTTACTTAATTTTCTGGCAGCAGTGTATATGATATGGAACTGAAAGGGACTAACAGGATTGGGCCAATGCATTTTGTAGCTGACAGTTTTGTTCATTAGTCATTTTAAAAGGTTTTCCTTGTGTAAGAGAAGATAGGCCCCTTCAGATCAAGGCTGAAAGGTCTCCTAACTATGCATAGCATAGTGTAAAACAAAATTATCGAGTAACAGGTTGCTTATGATAGCAAAGAAGAAAGAAAGAAATCTCTCACCCTTATAACCAGCTGCATTGGTTTTCCAGTCATTAGCATTCAGATGTCCTGCACGTGAAGTCCTGACAATAATGTGCTGTACATCTCTCCAGGTCAGAAATGGACTATGAAACAGGGAAAAGACAAAGTCACAGATCAGACATTTTACCAGGATGTAGGGATACAAGGTCATGTAAGCTGAAAAGTATTCAAAGCAAAACAACTTTCATTTATCTTCTCTACTTTCTTTTGCCCCATTCAAAATAGCATGTTACAATTTTACAGAAAAGCTACATTAAATTATTTATACAACTGGGAGGTTTGCCATAAGCAGACTGTTAGAATATATAATATTCTGTTATATGAAACTTAAGGGAAGATGAATGAGTACATTTCACACAGACACAATTTTTATGACCATCAACAACTGTATCTTAATGAGTGCAAAGGAGAAGAAATCAAAATTTTGGTTTGCTGAAAAGCTCTAAAAAATCTAAATCTAAAAATCTCACTAACTGCTAGCTCAAACTGGAAATTCCTCTAGACTTTCAGTTCCTATTGAAGCTACTCCATGTGCTTCTGTTGTTATTAATTTGTCTGCTACCCTGGTCTTGGAATTCACTGAGAGTCTGTGTGTATTTTGCAAGAATTCCAACCAGCTGGATGGTTGGTGAGTTACAAAGCAAGGACCTGATTACACGGATGAGTACTCCTTTAAGGGATTTCTAATAACCTGTCCACCTGGAAGGTGAAAGAAAATACTGTTTCTATCCTCACTGTGACATTACTACACATTTATCTTCTAGAACTAGGGCAAATCTTCAGGGATTGCAGTTTTCCTGTTCCCTCTATATCTACAACAGGGAGAATTTCTTTTCTTAGAAGACAATCTAAAGGTGCCGTAATTCGGCTATCTTTTCTTTCTCCGTCCAATTTTTCAGTTTTTTAATTACCTGCAAGAAGATGAATAGTATTCTCTTTAAAAATGCAGTGTAGTAGAGGGAATGATAAACTGAGCCACTAAACAACTAAGAGGAAAAAAGTTTTGTGAGGCATAACACCAGGCACTAAGTAGCATTCTCAGAGCATCATTATCTGTCCCTACTGCACATACTGCCACAATTCCCCTCAGCTGAAAACAGACCAAAATGAAGTTTACAAAACCCACAACTGGCTGCCTACACTGCCCAGGACTGTGCAGTCATTGAAAACCAGGGAAACCTTGGTTCTTAAACCAGATTTCTAAACATATTTAACTATTCTGTTGTATTTAACGAGAACAGATGCCTTCTCTCTCTGAGCATTTTTTAAAAACGGTGCTATGCCTATAGGTACTTTTTTTTCTTATGGTGCAATTTCTCACATTAGGCGGCTAGATTAGAATGATGGTAATTGTTTATACTGTTGGGCTGGTAAAAATTACTGAAATAAAGATTAAAAATGTCATGGCAAAAGCAAGGCACATTAAGGGTTTGTAGGACAGGATATGCTTCCACATGTCCTGTACAACATAATTTTAATCAACTTCTAGTTCTGCTTTACAACATTCAGTTTACATTCATGCCACATCTCCAGAGTTTCGGCAATGCAACCTGATCTCATGAGGTAGTACTGAAAGGCTTTGCCATAGAATCTACAGCCACAGAATCACATACTGGTTTGAGCTAGAAGGGACCTTTAAAGGTCATTTAGCCCAAGTACCCAGCAATCAACAGGGACAGGTTGCTCAGAACCCTGTCTGAACTGACCTTGAATGTTTCCAGGCATGGGGCATCTACCACCTCTGTGGCAATGTGTTTCAAAATTTTACCACCCTTATTGTAAAGGGAATTAAAATAAAATCCTTCTTTTGCATTATCTTTATATTGCTTTATAGGACACGTGGTGATAGGGCATGATGTATTCCTTTAGATGAACAGTGGAGTAGGCAGCTATACATAAACCAGCAACAATGTTCTGGTGTACCTATGTCAAATGTGCAGTGCACACAGAGATAAAAAAACATAAGTGCCAAAAATCTAACAAACAATGGCCTGATATGCAGGCTGATAATGATGAAACTGGGAGGAGAAAACCCCTGAGAGAAAGGCATCTGAATTACATCTTTTATTGTGTCATCTCCAAAGGAGCAATAAAATGAGACTGTCCAAAACACAATACTCACCATATGCTTAATAACAGCACGGAAGGAACAGCAACAAAACCTTAGGTTAATTGCCACTCTTAGAATCAGCTTGACTGTGAAGACGGAGAAAGCTTACAGTGTCTCAGGTTAATAAAGAAGCTGTGGTTAGCATGGTACACAGGCTATTGATTTGACCTCTCTTCCACTTTTCAAAGGACTGACTACAGGGACACTGCAATTCAGTGAAACTGCTCCTCTTCTACCTTCCTCCTTATACTCCCACAAGGCAATGACAGGAAAAAGCAGTTGGGATCCCTGCTCTCAAGGTGAACAGCCAGAAGCACTTCAAGAGTAACTTCAGAGACTAGCCTCTAAATGCTGATGCTGGAAAACACTTGGGGAGCCAAGAAACTACAGGGGATAGAGCTTAAAAAATCTCAACTCAGAAAATGCCAGCTGAGATTTCTGAAAAGCTTATACAAATTAAAGGCATTGTCTTGGCACCAGAACAACAGCTATCCACTAGTTTTATTTCTAGCTATTGCTCCAAAGCACAGACACAGAAAAACTCAATGAGGAAGCTAAAAATCATCGCAATCAAACATTACTTGTTTTTAACCTTGTTTGAGTTTAAGAAATGTCTGAATAGAATTTTCTTAAAACTTTTTAAATGAAAGTTAAATGGAAAATTTCAGCCTGAATGGTTATTCTTTGGCAAATTTATATGTAACTGAAAACAAGAACTGAAGTACATCCAAGTCAATGTCAATATAATAACTGAAATTCCGTAGGTGGCATAGGTGGTTAAACTGTAAGAGAAATACAGGTTCTAAAGTAATCATTTATTAATGGTTATGTTTCTTAAATACTTCAATATTAAGAGTAAACTACTCAAAAATTGCGAAGATTCAGATTTTTAACTCACACACTCTAGCATTGCCTTCTATAACAGGTAGTCAATCAATGGAGCAAAGACCTAGCTAAAGCACTTAAACGATAACCTCTCCTCCTGCAGTCAAATTCTAGCTATAAAGGACACTTGATAGCACTTCCTTAATTTACCTCAGCTGTCTCATCACTTTTAACCACTGACTATATTTATGACAAAGCCCTCATAACCTTGATAACACAGAAATATATTCTCTGTATCCAAAGCTGTACCCTGACAGACAGTGCACTGCTTTTCTCCTTTCTGTAAGAAAATCACTCAATCTGGGAAGTGTGCAAATATCTGTTCAGTTGACAGAAATCCAAAGTATCTACCTCTGACACTGCTGACCCCTTACAATGTGAACTCCATTTTCCTTTTATCTCAGTGATTATACTTGGTGGTACTGTCTTTTAGAGGAATGTTACATTGTCACTTCTCTGTCACTAGTATCCAAATTCACTAAAATTAAGTTCGTCCCAGCACTTCCTTGTTCTACCCTTGGTTCATGTAAAAAAAAAAGACAAATGCAGGAATGACATTGATCTGCTGGAGCAAGTCCAGAGGAAGGCCAAAAAAAATGATTAGAGGGATGAAGAACCTCACCCTTGAGGAAAAGATACTTTTTTTCAAGAGAGTGGGTTTAGATTACGTCTTTGCTGGTGGGGTGGTGAAGCACTGGCACAGGGAGGCTAGAGAAATTGAGGGTGCCACTCCCCTTGGAATTGTTCCAAGGCCTGGCTAAATGAGGCCCTGAACAACCTGGTCTAGTGAAAAGTGCTTCTGCTGATGGCAGGGGGTTGGAATGAGATGATCCTTAAGGTCCCTTCCAAATGAAATAATTCTAAGATTCCATATCACTCAAGTGAAGAGAATAATGGAAGAAAACTGACTATGTCCAAGATTATACCACTGAGTATACCACACAGTAGAAAGGTAGCAGACTAATACTTCCATTTCACTTGCTGCGTCTTACTAATGAAACTAGTTTATATACCACATGCTGGAAAATATGCATTGGCTTACAGACAGGAACACACAGTTCAATTGGGGATGCATAATGTATTCTTCTGTCATCAACATAAGGGTTTTTATTTAAATTTGGCTTCTTCAAAGGAACACGGCACAATGGTCTCCAGAACAAATACAGGGCCATTGTCTCTCCTGACTCTGATTTGCTCAAATTTCAATCCAACCTTTTTATCAGTGAGAAAAGTATCTCTTCTACCAACAGTAGATGGTACTATGCAATGAAAATAGTTTATTTTTAGTAAGAAAATTGCTGTCTCTGTGCACTAAATAGATTAGACTTATTTTCTCATTTAGAATTAGAAAAATTTGACATTATGTAATGACATAATGCAATACACAAGCAAGCATTTATTCATAGAATCTGATCAAGGTACTAGATATACTAGGAAACATAACTGGGTACAACTGAAAATCAATTTACTAGCAAAATACCATAAGAAAACTGCAGAATATGAAAATTAAGAGACATATGTGTGATAGTTGTTGCATATTTATAACCATGCATTGCAACCTTATGGATTCCAAACAAGCAGTCTGAAACTCAGTTACATTTCTTTGATTCCTGAGGGAAAACATGCCATTTGGATACTCAAATACTAGATAAAAATAATAAAAATGCATTCATGTTATGCATAACAACATCCTCAAACAATTTGTTACCAGGATTTCAGGAGCAGATCCCTGTTGGAAGAAATGGCTAAGTGGAGGATTCAAATCAGTAGGCAGGCAAGATATCCTCCATCAGCTATCTGCCAATCCTACCATACGGGGCTTATCAAAGAAAGAAAAGTGCAAGCAAGACATACGTCTTGCTTTTTTCCTGTTTGGTTGAATGTACCTTTGTGTGTGAGTTGAAGCAACCTCTTGGGTGTTCTAACTCACACCCAGCCTGTATTAGTGCTCTGCTCAACTCATGATGTCTCCCAGGAATAGAACTTGGCTACTGGGCAAAACTGACTTCCATAGACTCTTCCATGGTATAAACTGCTGTGCACATGGTATAAACTTTCTAGCACAAAGTGGAATGAAACTATACATTATTAGAGACATATTATAGTCAGGAAGTGTTCAGGACTAAGCGCTCTAATTTTTAAGCAGCTTGCTGTACAAAGAATCCAGCTAACTTTGCAAAACCCTTTGCCAACTTGCCTTTGAAAAAAAAATCTCACATAAACACTGCTATTAGCAGAAGTACTAATAGGGAATCTAAAGAAGAATTTATGAAAATGCAAACTCTGTTTGAAACAAAATAGTTCCAGTAAGCAGTTAACTAAGACACAATATCATGTGTCCTTCATATCCCATTTTAGTAGTATTGTAGAAAATATTTCAATGGCTTCAAAATGTCCTAAGATTTACTTAGGGTCACCTAAATTGTGAGGCATCACAGGTGAAAAATACAACCTGAAATTTAAAATCACATAAATTAGAAATCCAGAAACTGTATAAAATAAACTAAACAGATTCCATACATGCAAACCTGAGACATAAAAATTTAATAGATCACAATATGATCTCCCTATAATACTAAAGGCTGTATTTCATAACCTATAATGTCACAAGACCAAAGATTTCTCCAAACTAGTGAAAAAAAACAGGATGGGAAGCCATAACATGAGAACTATTTTTCTCCCTAGTTTCTCTCTGCTTTTTAACTTGCCTTTTATTTTTTTTTTTTTTTCCTGTTTTATTTAGTATCTGTGGTTAGTGGCAGGGGCAGATTTTAAGTACACATGAGAGAGGAAAGTTAGTGAATGAAATACAAATATATAAAAACCACATTTATAGTATTATTAATATAATCCCTTTGGATCTACTCAAATATACAGTCTAAGATCTAGAAAAGAACCTTCCATTTCATGAAATGGAACAGAATTTAAAAGGAGGCAAAGCCACACATTTTCACTTTGAAACCCTTTTTAGTACCATGCAATGGAGTACTACAAATATGAGAGAGTTACTAGGATATTAAGTCACTGGCACATTTTGTCTCCATCACCACATACAAAGCTTAACATAGTCTTGTCTTCATGTCTATTACAGCTACTATTAGTTTTGGAAAAAAATGCTAGTCCATATGCGTGAATATGGTTTTCCCACTGATAGAGTCACCGAAGGTCACAGAGAAAAAGGGGTAAGCTTCTCAGTGTGTTTTAAGACGTAACAATCAGAAAGAGCTTTGTTGCAGGTCTTGTAAAATATAAATTTTCTGAGACTTTCAACTACAACAAAACAGAAATAATCAAATACCAATTTCAGTTCATTAAAAGAGAAAAACTGAACAGCAAGTTGAAATGTGCACAGACACACAGTTTTATTTGCATTGGCAGATTGTTTGAAATGAACTTAAGTATTTTAAAACTGGGGTTAAGAGGAGATTTAAAAGTTAAAAACCTCCCACAATAACATTATATTAACTTTTCAAAATACCTTTGTCTCTGATAACTGCATTAAGAAAACACTATTATAATGACTGTAAGTAGTGACACACTACTTAAGATTATGTCAGGTCCTCAATGACAAACTCTTATGCTTGTAACTCAATGGCAAAAAGTATTATGTTCCAAATATTGGGTCAAGCTGTCTTCAAAGAAAGCAACGTGAAAGATGGAAACATAATTCTAGTGTAATGAACTACATGCAATTTGAATCTACTATTGTGTGCAAATTTCTTAATTCCTTCAAAGAAAATGGCTGACCCCACAGGAAACTAGTTTTCTTCAGAATTTAATAGAATCAATCTCCTAGAACTTAAAAACACTGAGTAGGATTTGGAGTGAAGTATTCCGTTTTAGACCTGCAGGTATTATCCAACAGAGTACCAAGTAATGCAAAAGGTTCTAAAATACAGATTTACCTGAAGATTGCCCACATTTCTGCTATTCCCTGAAGCACATTAGAGACACATATTAGGCATAAAGAACAAAATCATACAATTGAGAAAATGTTTTTAAGACAGGAAATTTTTTGAGCTAACAGTACAAAGACTATGAAACTAGATTTTTAATGGTTTTTAGAGCTGGGGACGTGGATCCATGTTAAAAAATAGACTTGTGACAGCATGCAGAAGTTGTGATTTTATTTGTCATACCACATTAACTTCTGTTCAGGTTAACCTAACACCTTTCTCTTTCAGTGTTCAGCTATTGCTAAGAGGAGGGTGGTGAATGGAGGAGGTGACCTACAGTACCCTGCAGAGTACAGCAGACGTAGGCAGCCTTCTGAGTGAACTGTAAGATGTTGAGAGGATGCTATACATCATTTAATGGAAACCATCTTTGCTCAACATTGTTTCATGTTACTTCAACACTGAGTACTCTGTCAGCATCTCAGTGTCAGCTTTCCTTCATGTGAAGTAAGCATGGAGACCTTTCCCGCCCTTAGGAGGTTACTGTGTACTATGGCAAGACAGGTTCCAAAGTACAGTGTGAAGTCTGCATAAAGGTGCTGGATGAACGAGACATATCTTCCTGTATGCTTAAATTTTGTTTCAGAATATATCTCAGCTCTTACTTTGCTTCCAGTGCCAGGGCAATGATGCCTGCAGCCATAGGTGCAGAGGCTGAAGTTCCAGTATGGCTGTCTGTGCAACGCTGTCTCAAGTCTGTAGTAATCTGGAAGAAATTGAATGTGTGAAATTAGAATACAACTTCAGAAATCAGAGCATTTTCCATTTACTTGAATGAGTCACATGTATGTGGAGGGTATTTTCTTCTTTAATTGCAAGGAAAGGAAGACATTATGTTAGATGTTCTAAACTTGAAAGCACTCGTGAATTTAGACAGTATTCTCTATATGGCTCCATGGCATGATCAACAAAGACACTTTTAAACTAGAAAAACATGCAGAGGGGTTTGGAACTGCACAACTGCAATTCTGTTCTTCTATTTGGATTTGCAGAGCACTTTCCCTCCAAGAATCTTGAAGTGCTCTACAAACAGGAACAAACTAAATCTAACATACAGCATGCCTATGCATATTTTAGAGACTATATCGAGGTATGGATGGTTTGATTAGGTTGCCTAATCACACTGGAAGTATGTGACACAAGAGAATACAGTTCTGGCTCATGCTAAGTACTCTGTTTAATATTTCATTTACTCCTTATGCAATAAATCACAAGAAATTAAGCAGTAATTCATTGGAAAATCCTGATGTGATCATAAATTCGGCCCAGCCATCACAAGCCAATTAGATGTTTTCAGTTTTAAATTGTTATGTCTTATGTATAGATAATTACATGCTGCATATATTTTTAATGTAATCTAAGAGGAAGTATAAACTGTAATGTGAAATACCAACTAGACATACAGCCTTCTACTTAAGTGTTATGATGTTTCTATTCAATAATGAATTTTAGATAGATGCTTTCTGTAAGAATGTAAAACACACACAAAAATGTACATATACTAAATCTTGCTTCTTTGAAGGCAATGTCAATCTAAAGTGATTCTACTCTGTGCTTGTCTTCCTGAAGAGGTGGTTCTTTGCAGGAGCAATGCAGCAGAGGTAGGATGTCACTACTACCCAGCAGAAGCTCAAGCAAAACTTATGCAGACTGCAGAACAGTAGTTTGAAGACAGCAGTCTACAGCAGGGCAACCTCCATGAAGGTGAATGTCAAAACTGTAATCTGAGAATTTCAGTCACTGCAAGATACAACATATCTTCCTGAGGGGCAGAGAAGTTGCTTATGTAACATTTTATCAAAGAATATGGAATTATTGTGTTCTAATTCACCAGTATTGTACTTCACTTCCAACACAGATTTGCACAAATATGGGAAAATGAGAGGATGAGATGATCAAAAAAATCCCAAAAAAGCACATGACATGTAAAAATGCCTGTCTAACTTTGAAACCTCAAGATACATGAAATGTGATCTAAAAAATCAGCTGTATCTCATCTGGGCAGAACATAAGCAAATGCGTGCAGGAGGGATAGTTGCACAATTAACGTCAGCTATATTAAGTATATTACATGATTTGTATAAGGCTGATGAAAATTCTCATAACATGTAAGCATATGCAAGTTAACACAGAAGATTTCTAACAGAAATGGAACTAACAGCACCAAGAAAATGTTGAAAACAAGTAGGGAGCAAGTGAAACAATATGGAAGCTTCTGAAAATTGAAAAAGACATGCGAAAGCATTTATAATGCTGGATCCTTAAATGAATCAACTTACCAGGGGCTGAGTTTCTTGATTAATGAAGTCTAGAAAGAGCTTTTTTCCTCCTATTTTTTAATATTCTTCATTGGTACACACCTTGTTAAATAATTTCTTCTATCTGTCATTGGCTAGAAGTTGAAACCCCATAAATAAAATGCTCATGCAATTTCCTTGTCTCTTGCCCTCTTACCTATTGACTGTTTATTCACTTAGATCATGAAAATTGCCAATGTTGGGAAAATCTTTAAGCATGGAAATTGCGTAAATGCTGTGACAATATTAAGAGATGAAACTGCAGCAGGAACAGCCCTAACACTGCATTGCCTATCTGCAAATTCCAATAGATTTTCCAGGTGGAATTAAGAAGTCCAAGTACTAGATGATGACATGCACCCAGAGACAAATTAGATGCAGGTATCCCACTTGGAAAATACTGCTCAGTGCTGTGGCAAGGACCAGAAGAAAGGCTAGGAAAAAGAGACATTGAAGATGGATTAATACATGGTCATGTCTTTCATATCCTGGTCCTTTATGCCCAGCATAAAAGTGGTGTAGCAAAGAACACTGAAGGCAACAATGCATCCAGGAGCTCAGGCAGAAAAAAAGTGCTGTCATAGCAGTTTTTCTCTACAGGACAGCCTCTGACAATACAGTGAAACTCACACTGAACTGTGCTATCCTTGTTTCTCATCCTCTGGAAGACCATCCTTCCAGACTGATTTTACTGTCCTGTCGCTAGAGATACCAAGCACAACAAGCCATGATGTCTCTTTAATTGGCAACATTGTCCCTCTTGTTCTAAGTGGATGCTGTGGTAGCAATTTGAACCCTTGGCTGGCTTGCAGCAGATACTTCAGCTTAAAATGTGTTGAGAAAGCTTTGTACATATAAAAGTCATTTGTACTAATTCAGAGCAAAGTTACTGGCAGGAGCTGAGATGTTTAGGTATAGATTACCTCCAATATATGAGGCACGTTTTTCAGTACTATGGATTCACTGTCAGAGAACTGCTGCATTCACCCTAAGAAAAAATGTACATGATCACAAAGAAATAAGTAAATTTTGAGAAGAAAAATTATGCCCGAATTCCTGAGTAACAAAAAAACATCATCAATCACAATAAGAGGATATGGTGTTTGATAGCACCATGAAGCTGCCATTAGTGTATATTAGCAGTCATTCTGATTGCTAGGGTGGGGAGAAGAAGAAATTTTTAAATCTTTCATTGAGTATAACACAGCTGTTGATCTGTGAAAATGCTGATCCAACTTCCCAAGAAAAGTCCGTGCAGTATTTTGAGGGCCAAGAGTTACAACAACTTCTAAATAAGTTGAATCAGCTAGGTTTAACTGAAGCCAATGACAATGTTCCTGGTATTCACCTAGTTTAAGCAACATGAAATTAGCCACAGACACCTTGATGAAAGGCAAAGAGGAATTATAAAAATCATTGCAATGCATAGTAATACCTCCCATAGGCACTGGGGCAAAGTTTTCAGAAAAACTAGACATTTAGTAAAGGAAAAAATCTACAAACACTGTAACAGTTTCATAGAAGCAATTTGCTCTGAGCAACTTGATCTCTGAAGCAGATGCCAGTTATTATTAAGGCTGAATCATCAATTTTTCTATAGTTTTACCAACTTGGGAATTAATGAATAAAGTAAAAAATGGGATTTCTCTTAGCAGAGAACAAGCTCATGCACCATCTCTCAAGCTTCTGCATTTCTTTGTATTTCATATTTCATTACATGAGTTTCCTGAAGTGATTGAATAATTTTTTTACCTTCTGCTACAGTTCTTCAAGACACATTGACTTCTGTGAATCTCTGTCCCCAGAAGTGAAAATATTTTAACAAAAATCTATTCTACATTCTCCAGAGCCTTTACATCTCTATGTATTCAGAAGAGAAGATGACACATTGTGTCCTGTGATTACCTGGTGCATATCTTGATAACCTGAGTGAGTTTCTGAAGGAGAGCAGGCTTTTGTGTTTTAAGAACTGGCAGGAGACAGGATGGGCTTTCTTTTGTTTCAGTTTTAAGTTCTGCTTAGGGTAGAAGTTTATCAACAAGAAGAGAAAGAAAACCAGCAGAAGAATTGCTATTTATCAGAAGACAACAAAACAGGTGGAATATGAAGTAGATATGTTATTTGCAGGAGATAAGTAATTTAATAGGTTTATAAAGCATATCTATGAGGAGCTTTTTGATATCAAAATCTCAGGGTGTTACAAAATAATTTGAAAAACAAATTCAAAGGAAATGCATTTGTGCAATATGTTTGATAAGAACCATATAGACAACTGTATAATGTGGTGCTTAACCTGTCCTAGCCACATGGTCCAGCAGTGGGAAGCTATCTTTAAGTATTGTCCTAGAGCATTCAAAGCAGCAAAAAAAGAGAATAATAGGAAAAAATACCTTGACAACTGCATATTATTAGCCAATAATTCTGCACTCACAGAGTATGAGAGGTAACATCTATAAAGAAGTATAATTTTACAGTCTTTACCTACTGTCCATTTGTTCCTGTCCCACAGTGAGAGTTTCTATGCCTGTAACTATGCCAGCACTTCGTAGCAGCACTTGAAAACACCTAAAAGTAATTCTAGTCCTTTTCCATAAGAGTCTATGTAAAAGGCATACATCTATTGGCATCTTTGGAACATTCGCATCCTTTGAGTATTTTAATATATCCAAAGGGTGGAAACTTGGTTCATAAGAGGCTAATTATCACTGCAATAAAACTCAGTACAGTATAAAGTCAAGCGCACTTGGTGTACCTTTCCTGAACAAGGAACTATTCCAAGAATGTGTGTCTACCTGTAACTGTTAGCTTAAAATATTTTAAGCTGTCATTGTATGAGACAAGAAAACCCCTCCAAGACTAGAAAAAGTTCTTAAATTAAATTATGTTACATCCTATATTTTTAACAAGAAGCTATAAAAAATGGGCAGTAATGAAAAGAGAGAAAAAAAGCGGTTTTTGTAGTTATAAAAGTGTTTGCAATTCTATTACTCCATATTGAAATCACATTATTTTTACAACAACTTTTAGTCTACAAACTGAGTTTCTAAAACTTGGTTACTGTTTGTTCATTTACCTTATAATACATTCTGCACTTGCTGGACAGAAAAATAGAGAAGAAAAGAAAAAGGAAAGATATTCAGCTAAAGAACTGCAAGAAAAAACAGGAAGGAACTTTGCAACATGATATTATACAACTATAACTCATTGACTATTTCTAAGTCTTGGGTAGGTATTCCTGTGCTACAACACTGTAGAATCTCACGATCCTGAAATCTGTGCTGCGTTACATGACAAACAAAAGAAAAAAGAAAAAAAAAAGTTACGTTTGTTTGGTGTTGGTTGTAAATCCTATGCCAGGTCACTTCTTCCTGGTTTATTGCTGTGGTATTTTTGTTTGCTATTTTGAATGTAGGAGTCTCACTCCAACAAACAAAATCATCTTATGATCTGATCAAGTATTGTTACTCTTCAAATTGTGGCAGAGAGTTGAACCCCGCATTGTTTGTCAAGTGAATAGAAATTTTTATGATAAAAGAATTGGATAATTTAAATTTAATAATAATCTTTCTATTCACCCTGTATTGTTATTTTCCCCTTTAAACTTGCTGCAAGCTCTCAGTTTCTTATGGAAAGGTATGAAGACAAACTCTGACTCAAAAGGAGCATCAGTTTAAACAAAAGTGTGAGATAGGATGCAGTGAAAAGGATGCACGGTACAACAGTTAAAACATATATAGTTTCTAGACTCTTCTAGCCCTTAACAGCAGTCAGTTTAAAAAGCTTAGTATTTGAAATATTCAGTTCTGTCTTGAGTTCAGTTTTTGTTTCAAACAAGACTTCCCTCCAAGGTAAATGATACTTGATAGGACTTTAGGAGGGCTGAATTTTGGCAAGACAGTCATACAGGTAATAGCAATATTTCTGTCTCCCTGTGAGGGTATGCATGCTGAAAGGATTTCTCAACAATCAGTTTGAAAAGCTGGCATCACAGTTTCAGGGAATTTCTCACTAGGTTGTAGCATAAGAGAATCACATACATCCCTTATGTGGACAACTGGTTTACACACAACACAAACAGAAGCTATTTATCTTCACTACGCTGTATCACTTCATCATTGAAAGTATCTGAAGAGGGAACAACCTTGCATGGCTTTAAATATCAAGTACCACTAGTAAAACATGGAAGAGTTGTGAGTTTCAAAAGTCAATTGACAATATAGTACAGGGAAAAGAATCTTGGCAGGAATTTTTATAGTCTGATTTTCAAGCATCTAGGATCAGTGACTTTTGCAACTGTAACTGCAAAACTGCAAGGTTGCTTTGCACAAGAGTTGTCAAGGATAAATTACATTCTGGTAAACAAATGGTCAACAGACCTGGGTTAATTCTTATGGCTCCTCACATATATGCTTTTGCTATTTACTGTGCAAAATGATGCACATTGTAGGACTAAACTAAAGCTGGGAATGGAACTAAATTTCTAATCTGACTAGTAAAAACAATCCATCTGATTAGTAAAAAAAATCAATGCTTATATAATTCATGGAATTGCATCAAAAAATATTTTTACTTATCTCTGATATTCAATGAGAGATCTCCAAGGGAGACTTCAATTAAGAACATTTTTAGAGACATTTTTAATTCTTTTCAATAATGTTTATGTAAATTATCTTCCTTAATTTCCTAACTATGGGATAATTTCTGTGCATTCTATATATAATAACTATTATCTCCTTTGTAAGGTATACTTTTCAAAAATCTTAACCTGCCTGTACTAGGACACTGCAAAGTTCCAGAAGTGATGGGTACTATACTTCAGTAAACTAAAATACTATGTTCCATGAAAAAATTATGTTCCATGAGAAGTCCTGAACAATAAAGGTGAGAACACCTCCAGGTGTTTTTGATCCTATTGCAAGACATAAGGGAATAAAATGTGAAAAATTAGCAATGTTCTCTTACTGAAATAGTAATTCTGGAAAAGCAGAAAATGTGTGTTAATTGAAAAGAGTGGATGACAAGCATCAAGAAAAGAGCATCTATTAAGAAATCACAGGAATGCACAAAGCTTAAATTAGCAATGTAAGAAAGTACAAATAAGGACTGAGAAATACAGAGATATTTTACTAAGTATTAAAAACATGAGCAAGGATATAAAGAAATAGCAATTAATTACATTTGGAGGATAAAAGATGCAGAGAGGCAATAAGGAAAGACAAGATTAAATGGTGAACCCTAAAAAATAATGCATGTTTTATTTTCAAATACATCAGAAGAAAAAGAATCCCCAATCCTGTTTTAATTGTCCAGAGATGATAGTTTATAGTAAACAGCAATTTCACTGAATGTTTCCTTTTGGATAAAAAAAAAGCCTAAGTTAAATTTTCAGAGCATAGAGAGATGATAAATCATCTTCCTATTTAACTCTATTTTAAATAACAAGTTACTACCAGAAAGATTGGAAGTGCCAAACACTCTTACAAGAGCTAGAAAGGGAACTCCTCTGTTGTTTTAGCAAATGATTGAACACTGCAGAAATTCCAGAAGACAGAAAATCTGCATAGTGTCATTATTTTAAAAAGGAAAGCAGTATTGTCCTACTAATGTCATCTATTTGCCGCCTTTTCATGTGTAAACCTGGCAATACAGGATTTAAATTAATTACTAATAGATTAATTAGCCAGTAGTATACTCAGTGGTGGATAACAGAAGATGTTGGAAAAGAAATCCTGCCAAAGTACTGCAGTATTTTTTTCTGGCCACCACTTTGGCTGAAAGTAATATACTCAGGATTTTACAAGACACATCATGTAATACTGCATATTTTAAAAAAAATTATTTAAATTTAAGAGATTAAAAATTTATATAATGCAAAATACATTGATTTAAACTGGGATAATTATATGGTCCAAAAATGTAAGCATGTATAAAAAATTACAAGCAGAGAAATTATATATGCCCTTATACATACAGAAGAAATGATTGCTGTTTCTAATCAGGTCTTCTACAATTTGGTTCTTGGCCATAGTATGATGTCAAGCTTTTACCAAAGACATGGAAGAAAACACTAGCACCTTCTGATGAGTGTTGGGAGAAACTTGGAAAATGACAAAGTGATGATGAGGGCTGGTCTGAAGGTGAGTACTAAACCTGCCAGTTGTTAATGGTGGAATAAGGAGACCCTAGCTACCTACCCTTATGTATTTCCTTGAACCACCAACTTTGAAAAAGAGAAGCAGCAACTCTGAAAGTGGGGCTGGGCATCACACAGTGATGGACACATGACATGACAGTGAAACTAACAAGTCTGATCAGGGTCAATATATAAACAGAAGAAAACTGACTTGGCACATACAGACACCTATTTTCCTATGCTTTTGTCACTGCATACTGCTGCTACCTGGCTGGTGTGTTTAGTTCAGATTCTAGAAGCTTGTAACATGAAAAAGGGTTTATAAGAAAACATGACTTAGAATAATACAAGAAGCTTACCTACCATTATCAAAAGGGATTAACTGTCTGGGCTACATGGGCAGAGAGAGGACAGACAACTGGAGTGGTTTTCATACTAGCAATAAAATCTGTGAGACCAAATGCTTAGAAATCAAAGCTAAAGAGACCCAGAGAGCAAACAAGACAAATCTTTTAATAGCAATGAATAATTAAAAGCACTTACACTAAATTTAAGTGAATTTTTTGTCACAGAAAACTTTGAGACTGATTGTATTTATAAAAATTGTTGACTTGACAGCAACTGCTGGATTCAAAGGACTCAGAGAAGTCCTACAGATTTGTCTAAGTAAGAGGTCAGGCTGGAGGAACACAATCACATCTGCTCAGCTTATTAGTCTCACTCAAACATGAAGAAGCTAGTGAATGTCTTTTAAAGGACTGTGAAGGGAATTTAATCACAGAAGTAAGGACTACTAGTAGATATAGTAATTTTAAAATTTATTATTTATCAGGGATAATAAGAAACCTGTCAGGAAGAGAGAAAGAAGACTTCAGTGAAGAGAAGCGAGTAAATAACAGAAAAATCATTGGAATGAAGAATGATCTCAGAACAAGTCTAAAACAAAAATTAGACCATCTGAAAATAATGAAGAATCCAAGAAGGGATGGCCAGCATCCCAGAATCCTGAAAGACAAGGCAGACATTATTAAAAAAAACTTAGAGGCAAATATTTGTAACTCTTGATGGACACCAAGATAAAAGAAAATTGAGTCCTTAAGAAAACATAAAGATGAAAAAAGACCCGTCCAAATCCTCCAATTTTCTGATCCAGAAGTAATAAGTTTCTGTAAGTTAAACACTAGAATAAATAAGCAGGGAAGAGGACAATGTTAACAAACCTCATCATTCTGAGTACAAAGGTTTAAAAGGTTAAAAGGAGTAGAATGCTGAATACTAGAAAGTATTGTGAATACATTTATTTTGCAAAGGCACATAGGATGTACAAATACTAATGATATCAACATATTATCCAACAGAATTAATCTATTTGTCATTTTCCAGCAAAGATGAGAACATTAAGGAAATTAGATGCTGGCTGCTTAGGAATGAGAAGAGGTACAATACAGAAAAGATGAGCACTGAGCCTAATTTTCCTTACAATATATTTCCAGAATAGACAGCATTATGAGTAATAAGTGACAGTCACTGAATGTAAAAGAGGAATGATGCTGTGTCAAAACAAATCTGAGAAAACAGGTATCTAGGTAAACTGCTAATATGTGAGTAAAATGTAAAAACTATTGATAACTGAATTTTAAACACAGGGAAGATATTAGTGTGAATTATTTCCCTTTCTCTCCATCCCCCTAAGTCACTGTGCAGAATACAATCACATATACATAAAAAAACAAATAAAACCCATACTATTTTCCTGTCATAGGATTCTCCACTGCTGTACGTTGTAGCTAGGGTGGATGCACATTCTTCTAGATACCACGGCTTTTTTCCACTTTCAGCTGTGCTGCTTATGGAGATAGTGTAGATGCTATTGGTGTAGCCATCACAGGAGCAGTGGTCTCGACTTCTTCCACCATTTCCAGATGCCCAAACAAAGACTGAACCTAAGCCTCTTCGTCCCTGTTTGGAAACAGCACAAAATATTTGATTAATAATTCTTTTCTCCCTCAACTGATCAACCTCAACAAAAGCCAGGTCCTTTTCCCCAAAAAATTCTCAAGAGAATAAGAAAATAAAAGAACGACTACCCTGAGAAGAATTTGAAATGAGAAAAGTATTTAGCAAATTTCAAAATCAGACATTAGAAAAAACTGAGAAAATTAGTAATATGAATACAGCTTTAGAAACAAATTCTATACAGAGTTTGTTGGTCTCCATCTATATTATCCAGATGTACCAAGAGAGTAATGTTGAAAACTCAGATGAAGGAGTAAAATATCGTACTGGGCTGGATTTCTGGGTTGCAAGCACACATTGTTGGCTTGTATCAGTCTCTCATTCACCAGCACCTGCAAATCCTGCTTGAGTCCTTCTTAGCAAGACTGCTTTTGATCTGTTCATCTCCCAGCTTCTACTGATATTGAGGGTTGCTCTGATGCAGGTGCATCACCTTACACGTGGTCCTATTAAACCTCATAAGACCTCCACTGGTCGGTTTCTTGAGCTTGTCCAGGTACCCCTGCATGGCATTCCATCTTTCAAGAGTATCCACTGCACGCCTCAGTTTGGTGTCATCTGCAAATTTGTTGAGAATGCACTAGATTCCTTCATCCATGTCATTAAGGAAGACAGTAAATAACACTGGATAAGAATAGCAATGGGGACTCCTGAGGGACACTTGTTACTGACGTCCATTGGACTCTGAGCCATTGACCACTGTCCTCTGGATATGAGTGTCTAAACACTTTCTTAGCCAACAGTTCATTTACCAAATCCATCTCTCTACAACTGAGAGAGAAGGATGTTGTGGGGGATTGTCAAAGGCTTTGCAGAATTCCAGATAAATGACATCTGTAGCCCTTCCGTTGTCCACTGACAAAAGCCCACTAGGTTGGTCAGGCAGGAATTGTCCTTGCTTGTGGTCGTGTGTTTTTTATTTAATTTAATATTTGTTTAGTGCATGTTCATACCCCCACCCATAATCTCCTCCTCTCCCCAGTTGTCAATCTTCCCTAGCTCATCCCTAACCCCCCCTCTCCAAGATGTCAATCCTCCCTTTCCCTGCTCCTTTCCCCAGAACATTCCCTGTCACTCCTCCCAGCCTCCTCCCCTGCTTCCAGAGCATTCCCTGTCTATTTAGTGAGGCTCAACACCCTATTGGTTACTTTGTATTACTCCACTCCCCTGTTTTCCCTGGTAGGTCTGTGATATGTTAGTCCTGCCCTAAACTCCTCCCCTGCAATTCCCTTATTGGTTGCTGTTCCTACACCCCTCCTCCTGAGTTCTTGTATAAAACCTTTGTTCGGCCTCCCCGGAGGGTTTTGGGGCTCACTGAATAAATCCATGCTGCTCACCCCCAAGTCCCATGTCGCCTCCATCTGTCCCCATGCCAATAACTGGGACTGCAGAGCTTCACAGGGGGAGTAGCCACCCGTTCTCTTTCCTCTCGCTGCCCAGCACGCCACCCCTCGGGATATCGCGGCAAGAGGGGCTGACTGCGATACAACACTTGCTGAGGCTGTGCTTGCTATCCCAAAACACGTCCCTGTCCTCCATGTGCCTTAGCAGAGCTTCTAGGAGGACTTGTTTCATGATCCTCCCAGGCAGAGAAGTGAGGCTGACCAGTTGGTCGTTCCAAACTTTCTCTACCCTCTATAAGGATGGGTTCAATGTTTCCCTTTTTCCATCCACTTGGGCCTTCACCAGACAGCCATGACTTCTCAATTATCATGGAGATAATCTGTGAGTTTAATAACAGTATACTACCTTGAAAGACTTTTCAGCAAAGTAAGTTAAATAGGAAATTCTTCTGACTAGTGTCTACATGAAGTTATATCTCTAAAATTCAAATTTTCCTTCAGAAACATTTCAAGCAGAGAGAAAAATCCCAAGGTGCCAAGTTTAATGTACTATGAAAACCACATTCGCCAGACAGGATCAGTCTGAACTTATTTTTCACTTCCTTTTCTTGATCTTAGTTAATGCAGCAACAAAAAGATAAAAAATAGCAACATTTTCAATGTTTTGTTTGTTTGTTTGGATTTTTGGTTTGTTTGTTTTTAAGACAACTTTTATGAAGTGCTACAGCTCTCTTTCTGTACCTTTTTTCTTCACACACAGGTCTTGAAAGCAGTATAATGGCTAAACCCCACCAATGGTTTATACACCAATGGCGTATACACCAATACAACCAAGACAGAAGAAATGAGAATTCAGGCTAATCAAGATGTAGCTTCCACTTAAAAAAGAAAAAAAAAATTGAAAAAAAAAATTTGTGAAAGAACTTCTCAAGAAGATGCACAAAGAAAAATGTCCTAGTAATTACAGCCTGTAATTTTTCTGCGATTACCATCAGATGGTTCAGCAGTATAACATGATTTGTCCCATGCAATAAAAACCTTTTCACTGCACTGTATGACTGTATTGACTGTTTGCACAGAGAATGTTTATCCTCTGTGCAATCTGATTTCTGTGTAATCTATTTCATTAGATGTGTACTTATGCTGCTGTGCTAATAATAAACAACAAGCTGTAGAAACAGCTATTTGAATAATTTTTTGGCCACCAAATGGTGAAAACTTGCCAATGGATGTTAGAAATTCTGCATTTATAATAGAAACATGACTAACATCAATTTAGATTTTTAATAGTAAGGGCAGGGCTTTAAAACAAATAGCCATTTGCACCTGGATTTATGTTTTCATGCTAGGCTATTTTTTGTTAAACAGATAATGGCAAGTATTTCTTTAAAAAAAATTACTCCTGCAAATATGTAAAGGATCAATGTCTGTTATTGCAATAAGAAGTACCAGATGCAGTGACCAGTGGAAAAGATTATTTTCTATATACAAAGTAAAAATTGCCATTCCTCTAATGCATTGCAATCGTGCATATATACAGGCCCAGCAGTTCACAGAAAACAACAGCATTACCTTCAGATCAGAAAACATGCTAGACATCTTGTTTCTAGAAGATATTTGGCAAAGCCAATGGCATTCCTAAAAACAATTTAAAAAGCAACCCTCCAAACTAATTTCAACACTTGTGTTCAGGAGAAGTCTGGATCTGGTGCTGTGTGATATAGATGGTTTAGGGGCTTCTGTGGTAGTGGTAGGTGGACAGTTGGACTGGCTGATCTTGAAGGCCTCTTGCAACCTTGATGATTCCATAATCCTATGGTCCTATGAACTTGACTAAAATTAATTAATTTGTCAAGTAAAAAAATTCTGATTTACCATTTGGTTTCCAAACACTCTGCTTTAATTCAGCAGTCCTAGTCATGCTTAGGAAAATGCAAACCTGTTAGTAACTATGCTCACCAAGTAAGTAGAGCAAGAATGTCAGCTGTTTACTGCATGTGAATGTTATAAACACAGTTAGAAAATAGTTGGCCTGTGTTACAAAATTAAGATAAACACACATGCAAGGCACTATGTAGCTTTTACTGTTTATCTAAATCTATCATTTGTTATCTGCTAGGTGCCCAAGGGTATCAGACAAAAAGTCAAGCCTTGAGATGACAAGAAGCCATGTGCCATTTATTAGCCCAAAGCAAAGGTGAATGTACAAATCATATGGACAGAACTTGAGCAAAACTAAGAGCTGCTAACTCTTCTATAGAAGAGGCATTGACCAGTGTTGAATGGATGTCCAGCAAAGTATGCTCAATGTTCGTCTCATGATTTAAAAATTTCATTCCCTCCCCTCTAGGCACAAAGTTGCTTCTGCTCTTCCATTTGCAATGACAGCTAAGGATGCCCTCCTATAAACTCTGCATAGTGTCCATAATTCTGCACTTGTGCTTGTCAGCGCACCAAATCAGCCCACTATGAAAGGTTCTCCTTTTTTCTAGTCTACTTTCTTAAATTGCATAAAATGTCGTATCATTTAAAAGAAAAAAAAAAAATCAACTGTCCCATTATGTAAAACAAAACTGTTTCACTGATGACTGTGGCTTGCTATTGACCCAGTTACAATCCAATTTTCTAGTACACTTTATGGACAAAGCCAGTGTGCTCAATAGACAGCTTAAAAGAAATGGACTCAGGTCTTTTTCAAAGAGGCCCCAAGGCAGAAATTGCACTTTTTTTTTTTTTTTTTTTTTAATTCTGCTAATGCCTCCTTTTCCTTGGTCAGCAAGTTTGAAGCAGGTAAGTGATACAAAAGCCCCTTTTTGTTTTTTGTAGTTCACCAGCATGGACAGGTTAAGTCTGCCAAGAATCAGAGCCAGTGTGAACATGGTCATAATGACATCTGCAGAATTTCCCTATACTATTACAGTAACATCCCCTGCTCCAAGTGTGTGTGTTTGTGTATGCACCACATCTTTTTGAGTGAATGAATTAGCAGTACTGGCAGGGACTCTTTAAGACAGAGGTCTTCATACACTCAAATAAAGACAACCAGCAGTTCCACACACTTTTAAGTTGCTTACAGAACTCTTTAAAAATACCCTAATAAAAAAAGTTTCTACCTACAAGATGTAATAAGAGCCAGTGGAGTAAATTTTAATCACACTATTTTATAAATTTTAGACTTTACATTCATTCACTGCTTTATAAGTTAAGTTGCCTTAATCCAGCCTGTGAATCCTGATTATTTCCAGCCCAGGAATCAAGTGCCCCAATAACCCTCTCTGCCTATGGAATGAGTTACTGTCTTGATAGTTGTGATCAAATTTACAAAGGAACAAGGAAGAAAATGTAAGGAGCAGGAAAGGCAGAGGACAGAACAGCTAAACTGGAGTAATTAAGAGTTATAGGGGTGGCAGCCAGGGAGGGATAATTTGGCACCAATATGCTGGAAATTGCACACTGATGAGCAGAAAACAAACCATGAAAATACAAAATGGAGAGAGAAGAAGGGACACTCTTTCCACACCTAGAGCCGAAACATTTAATTTCCTCTATTCTCCCCAATATTGTTCTAAAATTACTTAATGTTTCCAAGCGCTAAAAACTTATGCCAGAAAGTGAAATTGATCCTGAAGTGGAAGCTGGAAAAAGCCCATGGTATGACCTCTTCCTTAAAAACTAATTCCTAAAGAGGAAATGTTCATAACTGAATGTGCAGAACAGAGGCCAGTATTCTGGAGACCTAAAAAAACGTACTTAGCAGGCATGGTTTTTAGCTCCAGAATAATACAATCACTGCAGCACCAGGCACCAAGGATCACAGCATCCTGAGAAAAGCACCTGTGAGATACATCCCCTTTCTTTCAGTTTTTGATGATTTCTGCACTCTCTAGGATCTAGACACTGCTGCCCTGTGCAGGGACGCAGCATTGCCAAGCTGTTCACTGCTGGAATTTTGCTTTTGACCAGTAGTAGCCCCTAGATTCTGCTGAGTTTCTACCATCCATTTAACCTCTTATCTGGGATTGAAAAACTGTCTGGCACAACATCCTTAAAGGACTCTTTTGTAGACTGCACAGTACTGAACTTGAAAGCAGGCATCTCTCCAAAAAACAGATAATGGTAAGCTGAGAGTCCAAGTCAGCAGTTCTGAAGTGCTACCAGAAAACAGCCAAGAAGATTTTTTTTAACACTCTTCTTATATATGAAAGTGAAAATTCACTAACAAAAGGAAACATTTCAGAGGCCATTAATTCGCTGTTGAGGTAGCCACACTTTCAGAAAAAATAATGTTTGTGCATCAATTTATTAAAAATGCACCCCTACAGTATCTGTGAGGAAATGAGTAATGAGCCAAACAGGTATGCATAAATAAAGATGCATGTTCAGGGGAATAAACAAAAATAGACACCTGTATTTTTATATTAAAAGTTATGGTTTTACTCTTATAGAAACTAGGAAATAAAGAAAATATTTTATGTTGCTGGAACACAGCAATATATATACACACATAACATATATGCAGTGCAAAAATATATGAATACCTACAAAAAGCAACGATTATCTTATATTGTTGGAAAGCGAAGTTGCTAGGAAAAGTTACTGGCTACTTCTGACAAATTAACAAAACAAAAGGGAAAATAATTAACCATACTAAAACAGAAAAAAAAAAACCAAACTTATTTTGTTATCTCTTAGGATATGATACATTTGAAACATTGAAACTATAAGACATTCTAATGTGCATATAATAAAACCCTGTACTGAATAACCACAAGCAGCTATGTATTTATACACTAATAATCAAAATATTTTAGTGGAACAATTCAATATGTAGGCTTCATGTGGTGTATTCTTTACTTTACTCTTCACAAGAAAAGCAGTTTAAACAGCTCCAAGATATTCTCCAAAGGGCTATAACTAGTGCCTGAAGTGCAACCAAAAGAACTGTTGGCTGAAACCTGAAATATAAACATGTTGAATATTGAATATTGAAATGAATTTCTCATTTACCTAAACAAAACAGAGCCAGCTCAAGGACTGCATGAATCACAGTTCCGGCTGAGGCTCTCTTTCGACAGTATCATTACTATTGTTACCAGGATAAAACAAGTTGTATTTGGCAAACAAAATGTGATAACACAAAAGCTTGCTTTGCCAAATTTTCTGTTGTACAAAGAGTCTCTAGTTAATCACAGGTGAAATTGTCCCTGCAAGCAAAGACAAGCAGTGCACATGAAAGCTATCAGTGTGAGAATTGGATATGTGATTGATGTTATACACAAACACCCATTATATGGGATAGGCTCAGGCAGTCCTCATTGCCTGTATACTACTATCTGATTAATCACTCTAGAAAGGAGCCCAGGGCTACTAGATCCACATAGTTTTTTTTCACGACTTATATCAGACTCTTCCTTGTGGAAAACTTCAGGTTTAGAGATGTCTATTGAACACTGGGGTTCAACAAAAAGAACCTCCTATTTTCTGCAAATTTAGCTCTTTTCAGTAGATAGGCATGAAAATATGGCCATTTCACTTCTACTTTTGCAAACTGAGGACTTAAGGAACAACTTTGTGCAGTTTGTCTCTCGCAGCGTTCATTTAAGAAACAACATACAGGCTGTTTGGAAAATCACCGCCTTCACAGTTTTGTGCCTTGAACTGTTAAATTCTCTGGAGAAAAAAAATTTTACACCAAAATTCCAGTGATTTCCATTCCAGAAATCTTTTTCCTATGTGAAAAACACAGATACTGCTTTTGTTCGAATATATGAGTGAAGGGTATATGTGATTTACTCATATACAGAAACCAGATTCATGTTTCAAAAAGGCATACTCTGAAATCTATATAACTTAGTGTATGGAAAGAGAATCATGTGCCAAAGCTGGTCTTCAGTATTGTTTTTTCAAATTAAGATTTACTCCACAAAAATAATGCAGTGGTTTTTGGTCTTCTTGTTTTTTTTTTTTTTTTTTAGTGTTCAATACTTCACCCGTTTCAGGGCGGGCATCCAAAACCAGAGGCATTTTGTAAAGTCCAAAAACAGTAATGCTGTTTCAATTCTGACTTGTTTCAACAGTTTCCATGTATGTATGAGATGGGATGAGGTAACCAAACAGTTTTGGTTTCTAGTACACTTCGTGACATTGTAAGGAAAATGGACATTTTGATTATATTTTCCTGTAACTCTCATTACAAATTTTCCCATCTTTCAGGTTTCTTTTATTTCAATTAATACAATGTAAGAACATTTCTGATATATTAACTATTTTTCTGCATTATTTTGTACTAAATGCTGATTACCTGTGAAAAAGTTCATTTTTTCACAGAAAACAAAGGAGAGCAATTTTAAGGTTAGTTTTGTCTGGGGAGGAAAGGGTTGAAAACCAGGAGATTGGTGAGGAGAGAGAAAAGTAAGTTCGTTTCAGAATTGTTTTTGCTCAGAGACCAACCTTGCACCTTGGAAGATGTTAGAAAATACTCTGTGTGAGAGAATTCATATATTTGTGTTTGCTTTGGGTCATTTTCTGTTTGCTGAAGAAGAAATTAATTTTTCTCAGAGTAGATAACAGGATGTTGTTAAAGACCTAAAAGCATTCTTCCTGTAGGCTGGGGGCCTCTTTGTAAGTGGGTAAAGGAGATAAGTTTTAAGATAGTAAAATACCACCTGCTGAAGACATGCTCCAGGCTCTTTGATATGTAATGCAGGGGTCAGGTCCTGCTAAAATGAGCTTAGAATGTATGTATATCCCTTTGTTTCTTTGTAATCCTCCAGCCAATGAGGTGATGGAATAAATCTATTCTTTGCACTTCAGATGTGGGTTGTGATTGCCTTGGTGTTAGCTGCGTATATTTGGTACACACACTTTGTACACATGTTTCCCAAACAAAATAAAGTGTACTGTATGAAAGTTCATCCAGGTATCACTAAGCCTAAATACTATTTTATTTACTGGAAGGCAATTCCAAATTCTGCTTTGTTTGAATGCAAGAAGTTGCTAACTGTGTGCAAACAGTAGAGCAAAGGATTACTATTATTAGCTTAAAAATGTGTTAAGGTTATTATCCCAACCTCATTTATGCTGGACCTAGAAATAAGGCTTATTGGTAAGAAATAAAGGAACGTGAACTAACTTTGCAAAGAGGTGGCTTAAGAAGTTTAGGGCTATGGAAGATAATCAATTGGGAATGACCTGCCCTAAAACAGTCTGTCCACTGGATTACTAAGTAAGATCTCTATGAACTCACCCAGGGAATATGGAAGCAATACTATGCATACATAGAAAATGCTTAAACTTGCATGTCCCATTCTGGTATCCACACTGGAAATAATAATGCCAGAAAACAGAAAGTGCTTCAGAAAGAACCAGAAGAATGAAGTCTGATTTGGAAATTCTAACTAACAGAAAGAAACTCAATATACAAAACATTACTCTTAAGATTGCAGAATAGATTATAAAGGTCAGTAAGTGGTGCCTGCATTACTGTACAAAAGCTTAAAATATGACGAACACTTCAGAATTTCAGATAAACCTATGAAGTTTTTGTCTGGTAACTTATTTTATGCAGAGCAATGTATTAGAACCAGATTATCAGGCTTCTGCAAAGATGTGATGAGCCCTGCAAGGAATCTGTAATGAAACAAAAGAAACTTAACATTATTGTAACATCAAGGTGGGAGTGGAAATAATTGTACAGGAAATAATATAGTCTCTGCTGGAAAAACCTAGAGGTCAAGGAATTTATGAGTAGAGTATGTCAAGGATAAACTCGGGAAACAAAGTTATTAGGTATTTTGACCTAAAAGAGAAAGAGCATCTTAGTGAGCCTAGTAATCACCATCACCTGCATTCAAGAAAAAAATTCAGGCTGGGAGATATGGAGAAGCACTACTCTAATAAGCAAGGAGATGGACAGACTAGTTTTTTAAGTGATCAGTAAGTGTGGCGTGTCTGTCGTATATAAATAAAGCTTGAAAGGAGACTAATTGAAAAATGTAGCAGAAACAAAAACGGAGGAAGTTATTTAAGATAAGGCACAATTTATATCCAGGAACAAATGGCCAGAAAACTACACATGAAGAAACCATGTTGCTACATAGAAGAAAATCACTTACCAATAATTATTGTTGGCCATAAAATGTTTTCCCAACAGAATCAGAGGCGAAAAGAATTTGACTTGTTCTAGAACATAAAATGCTCAATGTATTTAAACGGCACAATGCCTGTGGTGGTAGAAAGCTGTATTGGATGACCTATGCTGTCATTTCCTGTCTTATGTCCTATGTTCCAATTCAATTTATCCAAGAGATCGCTTGCTCAAAATCTGTAATGACTTAGATGTCGAGTTTTCTAATACTGTAAGATGCACCATAAATACAGCAAAAGAGGCAATTTACAGTGGAAATGAAAGTAAGAGACTTAGATGAGTAATTAGCTATATTATTTTCAATAGTGAAGGTTGCTACTGGCTCGCAAAGACACGGACATGAGATTTCAGTTAAGACTGGCTCTTAACTGACCTTGAACAATGAGCCCATTTCTGGGATATTCTGTCAAATATTTCCAGAAACCAGAAAATAATATATGGATCAGGAAAACAGGGATATAGATGAAGCAACAACTGGATGAAATTTTGCTGATTGGGCTTATGACAAAAGGCAGGTGCAGACGATAGATGTTAGAACTAAGAATATCAAGCCAATGGTACTGTGTCTTGTGACATCTGGAGGAAGAAATACAATGAAAAAATACTGATGGACTTTCCAAGTTCTATTATGTAATCAGCATCTACCTCTAGTACAGAGCAAATCAAAGATTAATTTAGTAGGTTGAAGCATATGTATATATCTATATCTTATCTATATCTATTTCTCATCACATATCCATGTTAATTTTATATCATAGATGCAACCAGGATACATAGTATTTATGCAAATTATATAATAGATGAATGCCAGGATCTAATACTAGATTGTACCAGCATACTGCAAGTCATGTCTTCTGACACCATCCCCAAGTACAGCACTAATTCCTCTTATTGATTTTCAACAAGTATTTTTTCCAACTTATTGGAAATGTGCAGGAGGTCTCATGCATGCAAAACATATCCATATATGATCACAGACATGTATAAACATAGGTATGTGTTATTTAGGCTCAAACAGCGGCTGTACAAGGTAAAAAACCACAATACGCAGTTTAAAAGATAATTTAAAAAGTCCACTGTGTATCACTTGAAATGTATTAAAAACCAGCCATTTTGACACATTTGACTAGAAGTCTTCCTGCTGTAACTTCTGCCTTTGATTTCTGAAATGTAGTTCTCTGACAAAGTAAAAGGGAAAAATTTCTCTTGGTGTAGGCAACGCATCCTACTCTAAATGATGCAGAGACATAATGACGGGACCAATAAATTTAATAGAAACATCTCTAGAAACATAGAACACTGGGAGCAAAGCTTTGCCTAGACACGTGCAAATGATGAGAAATCTCTTTCATTTTCAGAGCAGAAACATACAGTGATGATGATGATACTAATAACTGTTAAATCCTTTTTCTGGATTTCTCCTTTCTGTCCCTTTTCTCCCTCACTCTTGCATGTGGGCAGCATGCTTGTATTGATTGCAAGAGAGCCCTTCTGCTTCCAGCAAGCACTTGGAACACACACTCTGCAGCCAAAGCTGTTGAAGCAAGAGATATGAGAAGGGGAGAGAAGGCATGAAGCTCAGTTTGCACAAGAGGTTCAGCCACACAGCATGTGATCATTAATGTCCATCAAATACTTCGGCTTGAGTCCAGCTCACTAAATAGAGTGGTGTCACAGCAGTAAGATGAAGGTGCCTGCGCCAAAAGTTTCCATGTGGATTTCCCTTCTCTCCATCCTCTCTAGGTTATATTAAGGATGACCTAACTAGCTGCTGATTCATATACACTTCCTTATGTGTACTGCAGAAACAACATAAAACATGCGATTGGTGAGACATTGAAGAGTGAGATAACCAGCTCTTTGGAACCCTTCAATGAAAAATATCTACGTTGGTCACATATCCAGAAACTTGACCATTAGGTCTTTGCCAAACAGCAGTGAGAGAACAAGTCTGAATATCTGAAATGCCTTCCTCTCCAAATGATGTTGACACTATTGCAGAATACCAGGCTTATTTGTATGAATACAAATAAACTAGCCTGAACACTGCATGGCAGAGTCACGAGTCAGCAAACTCAACTCCACCAAGTGCTCACAGCATTGTGCTTATTGACAGTGAGACACTGACAGGTATCTTAAAAACATACTTAGATTTCATATTTATGAATCAAGGAAGGGTTTTGTGCTCTCCATTTTGTCCCAGATTCAGCACAGTCTTATGACATGATTTGCCGACAATCACATTATGAAATGCTAAGCCTGCTTGTTTTGAGCATAGGGTGAAATGTGACGTTACATTCTTAATCTTTTCTTGAATATGTTACTTTTTGATACAGCACCACTTGTTTGATTTTTTTTCAAGCAAATTCTGCATGATTACAATGGATTTTTTCTTGATATTATGAGGTCTACAAGTTCTAATGCATTAGTATGTAAAATGTAGACATGTAGAATTTTCTGCACTTACAACTACACTATTTGCAAGAAAAGGACCTTCTCAACTGAAAGCCTGCTATAAAGGGAGTTCTGTATTTGCACAGAAATTGTTTGATAGTAAAGTATCCAAATTCTCTTTGAATTCAAGTATGTAAATTAAATAAAATTATATGAAATACCCTTAAAGATGACATAAAATCATAGTACTTGTGACAGGTTTAAAAATGAGTTTTCTTTTTCATTACCTTGGTCATGGGCATAATTTTTAGGTATATTTAACTTAGGTATTCATTTCATGAATTCATTTATTCCTCAGTAGCCTTTCTTTAAAGAAATCTGTCTTTCAAATCAAGGCATGTGCTGTCTCTCTGTAATTCTACAGAAATCTATGCAGCCATCTTTATTTTTTTCTGCGGGATTTCAAAGGTATAATCATATTACCTCAGCAAAATTAAAAATAATAGTTGTGAATCACACAGCATAAGCAGTTAATTGGAATAATATGTGCTTAAGACAAATCAGGTGCCTTTTTCACAGAACCTAGTCTCTCAGGAAACTCAACAATGGATGGCTCTTGCATCCATTTCACTTTTATGCAATTATTATAATAAATTAAAAATAATAATTGAGTCTGATTATGCTAGAATCTAAGTTATTATTCAGCACTATCTTTGATTTTCCTAATAAAACCAGCCAGACATAATTTCCTTATCAGAAGTTTTTAAAAAACTCTTGGCATTTCCTTTGCTGTTCCATTTTAAAATTCTAATACACAATTGTGTGGATACTTGCATGATAAATTAAGAACATTGATCTTCAAATTTTGTGTAGGTCTGAAAGAGTGTTTTGCCAAATTTTCCTGTACTGATGTGTCCTGGGTAACCCAAAATGTTACTGTATTCCATATCTATCTCTGCCCAAAGTTGTTAGCAGCTCTTTGAGACCCAGTGGCCAGAAAAGGAACAGTGAGGTCAGGGTGTATGCTAGTCTTTTTTTAAGGTTGGGGGCATTCAAGAAAAAGTGCTCTTTCTCTTTTGTTCTTGCTGGGTAAGCTGAGGTAGCACAAGGCAGACAGCAGCTGCACTACCAAGCCAAGAAAAACAGATCAGCCCCCATTCCATATGGTTGCCCCAGACTGCCAGCAGTGCTTGGTCAAAGAAGGAGGGCATGGAATGCAAGATGTCCAAGTCCTCTGCCCGCTATTTTTGCTAAAGAGAAGGTGAAATCCCTCCATGAGTTCCAGCTGTTGACCCAGTTCCAGCCGACAGGGACTCTAGGTTTTCTTTGTGTTTTGTTCTTTTTCCTTGTTGGTTGATATCTGGGAAAAGAGGGAGATTTTTACTTGCAGAGGTTCAGTTGCTGTGTTCTTGTTCTCCTCTGTTCTCTCTCTCCACCCCAGGTCATTTGCAGAGGCAGCGATCCTGGGGGTAACAGTTCTCTACCATTTTTCCGTTATCTCTCCACACATGGTCATCCATGGAGAGTGCCATCTTGGGGGAGGGTTACTCTGCTGGTTTTGCTTTTCTTTGTTTCTGGGGAGTCCATGACAAATCCATGAAATTCAGCAACATTATAACTACTGATTATCACAGTTATTTTTTGCCTTTTCCTGATTCATTTTTTAGTGATTCTTTTAAACTGTTATTATTTCACTTATATCCTCTTGCATTCATCTCTCCTTATTGGTGAATGTGGAGTGGTTAAAGCTGAAAGGGAAGGTAACTAATCCTGGAGCGTCTGCCCCTTTAATTGTCTTGAACCAAGATACGATGTTACTTTAATTTACTCCACAGATGCGATCCTAGATGTTAGACTGTTGTTGTTCAGTTCAATATTTCTGAAATAGGACAGTAAGGATCTGTATATAACATAAAAAGCATTTTTGTCTGCCTATTATTATTATTGCACAATTATTGTGACTCCTTAGGGAAATCTATGTTTTGCTGAGTATGTAATCATGACCTTGAACAATGAGCCCATTTCTGGGATATTCTGTCAAAGAAAATTTGTCTTTTGTTCTTCCATTTACCTCGTCTTTTAAAATGACATAGCTTATAATAGTGTAAGGAAATATAGAGAGAGTACCTTTATCTGAATATAGGAAGACATTATTTATTAAAAAGAAAGAGAACAGTTCATCTTGAAGTAAATTTTGTTCAGGAAACATCCTAACAGGTAAGATGGTAATTCCAACAAGCACTGACAATTTTTCAGTCTATACTGTATTTTTAAGAATGAAAATTAGAGGTTAACCTTAAATGTTTTGTATTTCTTATCATTACATTTTTATATAAGTTTTAAAAAGAACTTCTACTTAGTGAGTAGAAATGAAGCTTTTGTAGTCAGAGAGATAAAATATCCAAATACAGGGAAATTTAGACCTATTCAATTCCTCATGGGTAACTTCAGGCAGAACAAAGTTTGATAAAATGACATAAAAGTTAAATTGTAAAAATAATAATTTCACTTGTATCAAATATGACTTCTATTATTTCTGAAAAAAATATACCAACCTTTTTCTTCATTGTTATCAGAAAAAGTCTACCTCAGAAAATTAAATGCTATGTTTTCACTATAGACTGGTGCTTATTCACATACAGAACAATGTACTTACTGGTAAAATAAAATTAATCTGGGTTCTGTAGGGTATCCTCTCATATTACTATAATAATAACAGTGGAACAATAATGTTTATAGGCAAGATCTACGCTCTTGGCAAGTTACTCCACATATTTATCCCTAGTTTGAGAACTTGAGATTTCAATGAGGAAATGGCTGAGTCCTTCTGGTACAGAAATTCAGGCTGAACTTTCCACAGCTGTCTTCCCTACATGAAATAAGTCATTTAAACAAACACATGCATGTGTTTAAACAAAGAACTTTTTTGAGCAAGAAAGAAAAACTGCATCCTTGCAGTTCCATTAGTGTCCCCTTCACCATAGTATCGTAAATTCTCTGAGACTAGACATAAATGAAGAACCATGGGTATAGACCTTTTTTTGGCCCCAGCTCCCTATTAAAATCCTCGAACTTACATTGAGAAATCACACACAACAAAGCAAAACAGAAATGAAGAAAGAAGGAAATATAGTCAAAGGTTTTGCTTTAAAATTTCTTTGCAACTCAGATTCGATGAGTTGGCACTGATGTGCAAAGTAGCATTTCTCAGTCAATTTATTTCTAATTACATCACTACCTCAGAGAAGTTTTAAAAGACACTGAGGATAATGTATTCCAGTTGAAAATGAACAGAGCTGATACTTCAGGTAAGACTGACAATCAGGTCACTGATTGTCACTACAAACAAAAAATATGTTTTCAGTTCTATGCAAAGGAAGTTTTCTTCTTTCCCTCCAAGCCCATTGCCTTTCCCCATGCTGAGCACTTGCATGTACTGGGCACAGGTACCCTTACACGTGCACATGAAAGCAGATCCAGGCGATGCACTGTAATGTCAACCTACCATTCTGATGCCGTTCTCAAAGGCCTGACGCGCTAGAGAAGCAGGTCCATCCACAGTCTTACCATCGTCATCGGGCCCCCAGCTGGCACTATAGATGTGGATGTGCTGGGGATTAAGGCTTAGAGACTTTGCTTCTACCATATCTGTCACATCTCCATCCAGCATCCGTACACCTTCAGAATGAAAAATAAATTAACTGTACAGACAAACTCAAAATGTTTTTTGTTTTGTTTTACCCTCTCAGAGAAAATTGTTGTGTATGACACTGAACTGAGTAATTATAAGAATTCCTACTGTTATTAAAGAAAAAACAGTAAGAACAAAATCTCTTTGGGTATCTACTTTCCCTATGTCTCTAGATGGAAAAAATATAAAAAGATACCAATATTTTCATCCTTCTTTATGTTTTAAAAATTATATGTAAGTAATTTATCCACTATACAGCCTTCAAGCTTCAACAACAAAGTTTTACGCTAAATAAAATTTTAAAAAATACTTGAACCTTGTAATGTTTTTATGTCACTTAAAGATAACAATTGATTTTCTTTCTCCTTTTATACTGACATGAAACTGCATCACCTTCCTTGAGTCATTCACAATGTCAATCATGTTAACAGATGCAATAAAAGGATCCCTACAGACAAGTAACCTCGGCACCATTCCTTCATTTTATGAAGCTGCAAGGAAAAAACTGGGGAGAAGTCTCTTGTGTACAGAATAATTACCACAGACTAGCACAGCAATTACAAGAGGTTATGAACAAATATGTAATGTTGTTCAACCAGAAATAACAATATGGTGAACATCCTTCTCGTAGAAGAAGCTTTTGTGAGGTATAATCTGAAATTCTTATGTTAAAATAATCCATTCATGTGGGTTTGGGCAAGTCAATGTGCCAGCACGTCACCACGTTTTAAGCTTACTGGACTGAATATAGCATGCTAAATTCTGAAAACTGAGAAAATATGGAAGTTGGGTTTATAGTTTTATAGTTTATAGTTTTATAGTTTTTGGTTAAATCTGACAAAAACACCAATGCCAGTTTTAACCAAAACAAGAAAAAAGACCTACACACAGCTAGTGTGATATGTGATCAAAGGGACACTAAATATTAAATAAAAATTAAATAAAATGGTATGATAGAGGGCTGATCACTCTCACAATTTACAAGATGCTCTTTCAGCTTTAAAAGACCACTCCTATTAATAAGCCAAATTTTTAACTACAGACACATTGCATTTTGTTTATGAGCTCAGATTAAAGAAACTTGTGTTAACTATGACATTAACTTTCAATTGACAAGAGGCATAGGGACTGCTCTGTTGAAAAAATACTTTTTTCCCTTACTCTATTTAACTTAAAAATGAAAAGCAACTGTGTTTCTCAGTTCACACAAAAGTTGTCTATGTTTTGTGAGATAATAACCTTCTACAAATTGTGATCTAACAATGAACTTTGCTTTATAGAAAAGAGTCATTAAACCAACTCAGGGATTCTAGGATTATATCTTCTCATAATCACAGAAAATTATTGATGGGTGAAAGTTGTGTGCTCAATTCCTTTAAAGCATATTAAAGTATCTCTCTAGTTCTGAATTAAGACAATAAAGGTATACTGGTTTTGAAAGAAGGAAACTAAAGCTTTCTTTTATGACTTTGGTAGCTAGTCTGAGTATTATATTCCAATGAACAATAACTCAAATGCTGCCACTGGCACCCTAAAGTAAATCACACTTTTTTTTTTTTTTTTGTAATAGTGAAGTGGTATACTTTTAAAGCAACACAGGCTAAGTTGTGACTTAGGCGCTGTTCTCTGTAGCCAACAATGGACACACATGCTTCAAAGCTGCCGGTCAAGGCCAACTGTGTGAGGTTCAACCAGGCCAAGTCCTGCACTTCAGTTACAATGCCCCCATGCACCACCAGAGGCTGGGGATAGAGTGGCTGGAAAGTGGCCCAGGGCAAAGGACCTGGGGCTGCTGGTTGACAGCCAGCTAAACACGAGCCATCAGCGTGGCCAGGTGGCCAACAAGGCCAATGGCACCCTGGCCTGGGTCAAGAATAGTGGCCAGGAGGACCAGGGAAGTGATTGTCCCCCTGTATTTGGCCCTGGTGAGGCTGCTTCTGGAGTTCTATTTCCAGTTGTGGCCCCTCACTTGAAGAAAGACCCTGAGGTGCTGGAACATGTCCAGAAAAGGGTAACAGAGCTGATGAAGTCCCGTGAGGAGCTGCTGAGGGTGGGGCTATTCAACCTGGAGAAAAGGAGGCTCAGGGGAGGTCTTATTGCTCTCTACTATTGCCTGAAAAGAGGTCATTGTCTGAAGGTGGGGGTCGGCTTCTTCTCCAATGCGATCGGCAACAGGATGAGAGGACATAGTCCCAGACTGCACCAGGGGAGAGCCAGGATGGACATCAGAAATAATTTCTTCACTGGAGGCATTGTTTAAGCAGTGGAGCAGGTTGCTCAGGGAAGTGGCGGAATCACCATCCCTGGAGGCGTTCAAGAAACAACAGGACATGGCACTTAATGCCATCATCTAGTTTGCAAGGTGGTGATGATCAAAGGTTGGACTTGAGGATTGTGGTCACCAAAATGATTCTGTAATTCTGTGCAAGATGACTCTGAACAACAGACATCTCACTGGATATTTGCAGTGAAAATAATGCTCCTTCCTCCCTGCCTTTCTATCCACCTCCTGCCAATGTCTGCAGTGGTTAAGTCTGCTGCTCACACATCTTCCAAACTGCATTTGGCATGTGGGATAGCACAACAAAAGCTATCCAAAAGGCAATTAGCAGACAGTGTTAGCAGATTTCCAAGACTTTAGAGCCCTACAAATTTTTTCTAACATTTGCAGTAATTGCAAAATCTAAGTGGCTTTTTACTCAGAACAAATTTTCAATGAATCATAGGAAACATCCAAAACTGAGCTGAAAGTTTTCTTTTAAAATACTTGTTTTTATTCAACATCTGACTTAAACTTAAAGAAACAGCTGAACTAATCCTCGTCAACAGAAGACAATATACATCTGCTGTGCCATAATTCAGTGTAACTGTTTTTCCATCAGGACTTGAGCCCAGCCAAGTAACTAAGCGCCCAAAATCCCCACAGATGTTTTACAACTTCCACGATCAGTTTGCAATAATAACAGCAAACTAATCAAGCCTTCCTATAAAAAGTCTCACAAGCTCTGTACATGGTAATTTTTTGCATTATAATTTCAGAGTTTAAATCTAAAAAAAAAGATCCCTTTGGTGCACTGGTTTGTCTTTTAGTGAGAGGGACCTGTAGCTTAGCTGCACAGAAACTTATATAATTTTATATAAGGTACTTGTCATAACCTGTGAAAAAACTGAAGACTCAGATTGCAATTTCACTAAAATTTTCTTTTCTACAAGGTACATCTCCACTTATGCCATTTTAAAAGAAGGCTTAGACTTTCCAAGAAACTTGGTCATCAGATGTTCTTAAACATTTGGAAATGAGACAAGGAGTACAAACACATTTAGAAGAAATTTAGCATTATTAATGGATATCTTGTTAACAACTTAGCATCAGAAACATCATTACCTGCATTTGTTCAAATGTCAATATTTTATGGCATATTGATGGGACATATTTTGTTTTTCCCTTATGCTTGGTATATTACTATCCCTTATTGTGTTCAGAAATGCTTTCTGGTTTGAAGTAAAAGATACTTATCTTGGTGGATCAAATCCAATATCATTGTCAGCAGGTGCTCCTCTATATAAGAAGAATGCAATTGCTTTACCTCAACTCTAGCTTCTTCTCCAAGAATACTCCAGGAGGGCCTCTAAATCCCTGGGAAACAACTGAGCTGAATAATAGTTCAGCTTGATATGATTCAAAATTTTTACACTCTATCTGGCCTGCAGAGAGGGAACACAACCATCATATATTCACATGAGAAGCTTTTGCCTGCTCTGAAGGAAAAGAATGAGACATGCCAAGTAGAGGTCAGCAGCAGCAAAGCTCTCAAACATATTCACCTAGTGGAAGAGGAAGCTTGACCTACCTTGCCTGGAACTTCCTCTTAACTCTGATTTTCTGCAGATTATTTGTTGAGCTTCCTGAAGTCTTATTTCCAAATCCTGATCCTTTTAAAAGATGGCACCTCAAGTGAGGTTTTATACACTGTTATTAATTTCCAGCTTTCTTTTAGGAATAAATAATAAAAAGGCATAAATGAATCTAGTCTTTACTATTTCTATTATCTGTATACTGTGTCCATCTGAATCAGTTTTTACACTATATTTAGAAAAGACTGTGAGTCAGCTAATATGCCTGGAGGGTATTTATTATTATTGCATATTCCTAATGCTTAATAATTAATAAACTATTAAGAAGTCACTGTTACTTCTGGAGAACTTTTCAAAACCATGTCAAAGCTGTTGCATTTTGTGTGACTATTCCACTAAAAAATGAAACGTCTCTGGAAGGCATCTCTTATTTCCATCAGTGCACCAACTCTCTTCTGACTCTGGTTTGACAACTCAACAGATCTGATATCACAACTGCTGGTTCACGGTTAAATGCCATGTTCACATGAGACAACCTGTTCATCTGTCACAAACTCCCTCACTTGACCAGTTCTGATTTTCTAAACCACTCTGACAGGGTAGTTTTGTGCTGGAAGGCTCTTCACCTGAGGGGATTTTTTTTTTTCGGCATCACTGTAACCTTATCCTGGATCTGGGATTATCTACCCTAATTTTGTTTACACAGCAGGACAACAGAAAGCTGACGTGAGGATGATGTGTGCTTTGGGTAATTTGAAATGCATATTTGCTCACATCAGATTTGGATCAAACTTGTACTGATCAGGCAGAGAACAGATACAGTATTTTTAATAATGGAAACATGGTCTCAATTCTGCCTGCTCATATTTTTGAACTGTCCTCTGGTGTACAAATAGGTAAACATATTTGTTTTCACAGATGGGCTCTCTTTTAGGCTCTATTTTGAAAGGCAATAATTAATGAGTTTGAGCTATGAGTCTTTCAGCTGAAAGCAAATATACCAATCCCACAACTTCATAGAAAGTTCATAATAAACTTCACTAGAAGTATAACAATCTGTCACATGCAGGCTACATCCCAGGAGTCATGCAGATGACATTTTGATAATCACTGTCATAAAACTACGCTAAAGACATTAATTCAACAACCAACGACTAAGAATTCACAGAAAACACTTGAAACTTCTTAGCTGAATGAAAAAAATATATGATCAAACATTGATTTTCAGGCAATAATCTTATCACCCATAGGGATCAAAAGAAAATTCTCACCAACCACAGACAAAAACCATCATAATGCATTATGATTTAAGAGTGTTTCATTTGGGATCAATATGCAAGGCAATATAACTGATGTGTACCTTTACTTATGGTTTGTCGAAGTTCATGGCTTAAGAGCTCTGAATTTGTGAGAAAACCTCAGTGTCCTGATTCTGGGGTCATGTTTTCATCAAAAGTTTGACTTTCTATTTTTTGATGTGTACTGGAAGGCAGTGCTCTAAAGAGCAGTGCAGAAGGGTCACCACAGACAAACTCCTTCAGTACTGATATTGAACGACCACCCTACAATTGAGCTTTACTAGCTAACACAGTGAGGCTTGTTTGTACAAATCTCCTTCTCTTGTTGAGAAAGGTCTGAATGTACCATTTAGCACAAATAGCTCTGTGGTTGCTTTTTTTTTTTTTCTGTGGGAGATTGTTTCACATACCTCCAATCTTGGCATTAAAGGCGATTCCTACTGTGCAGTGTGAGTTGTTTGCCGTGGCTGCCACTTCTCCAGCACAACGAGTTCCATGCCTGCAATTAGACAAACATTTTTCCAATAAGCACAAATTATTGGGATTAAAGGCTTTGATTTTGCTTATCCTCAGGTGCTAAATGAACAACTATCCATCATATATCATAGTATTTAACCCCTCACAGTAATTTATACCCATGTTACAATATTCCTCTGAACATGTTTTAACATTACCACTATCAGTTTAAACTCCTCATGCTGACTGGAAACATTCACAGACATACAGCAATGATAAGTAATTTACAGCAACAGAAAGGAGTCTTAGATATCAGTTCTCAATTTTGAACAAAATCTTACATTAAAAAAAAATATTTGTCCAGAATTCTATAACAACTACTCCCATCGCTAGTGTGTGTATGTCCATCCAACCTCCACCATGCACAACATGCCACGAGGAAGATGAGGATGCACTAATGCCCACACTGCTGTTTAGAGGTGAGGCTAAGACTGTGTGCCAGGTATGCTCAAAGCTTAGGCACATCTTGGTCCTGCCTTGGGCCAATCCTGCAAGCCTGCTTGCCTTTCTGGGAGCAGTAAAAATGTCAGAAGCACCTGTCACATCAGAGGTATGCTCTGTGCCTGGAAGCAGAACTGAGCTGCAAGTGCTCAATTTCAAGAAGCTGTTGAAGGAAAACATGAAACTGCAAGAAGTGGCTGCTCTCCCCCTTCCCCATTGTGCAAAGACACAGGGGATGCTTTGCCTAGACCTGATCCATGCACTCTACAAGGTGACAGTGGCCATCCATATTGTTTCCATGGAAAGAAATCTGCCCCTGTGTTTTTTGGTTTTTGCCTTTAACATGGATTTCATAGGGTGTTTCCTACTAAGTTGTACCCTCATCCTTGTGCAGTTAAGCAGCTCCATTGCAGAAATGTGACACAAGCAAGATGGAGCAGGCAGGGAATGATAGAGAGGTGTTGTGAAGGGGAGATATAGAGTTTCAGCCCAGACAGCAAAAGAGATGGGAAGTTGATACGACATAGACAGAAAGATAATATAAGGCTTGAGTAGCCAAAGAGCAAGAGGTTTAAGTGAAAGGGAGAAATGAAAAACTACACAGCAAGCACTTCAGAGGAGGCTGGTATCAGTTGTGTACACAGACACTTCTCCTGGTGGTGGTTGACAGACTTGCTTGCACACACATTTGGAGAACACACATGCCTTTTAATTAAAGCTGATGCTCATATTACAGGCAAGAATCACTGCTGCTTTCCCTTGGTACAGCTTGTTTCAATAGAGTCATTCCTTATTTCATTATTATTAGAGTAACTTTTCCTCCTTACCCTTTTAAGACACTTAGATGGGAAACACTAAGATGACTTGTTTGGAATGGATTAATGTAAAACAAGAACAACAAATAGGACTAGGAATAAAGAGAAGAAATAAAAAAGTAAGCAATATAAACGATCAATGCTAAACTGCTAAAATGTCAAAGACTATATTAAATTTATTTGACAAGTAAGATATACATAACATATGAGAAGTGTGTAACCGTTATTCATTAAATCAAACTGACAAGTTGGAAACTGATTAACTCTAAAGCTGGTTCAAGATTTCACAATTATATTATTTTAACTGATTTCCTATTGATCTGTCACAATTCATTATTTGGTTGCCAAACTTGACCAGAGAATTTTTCAAGACTAAATTTGAAGTTTATTTTTCATAAGAAGACTTTTTAAAGGCAAATTCTTCTTCATTTAAAAAAAGCCTATTTGACTTTAATTGGCAAATAAATGTCTTACCCATTTATAGAATTAATTTGAAAAGCCTGAAATAAATAATTTTAAAAAATCACAGATGAAAACAAATTTTGAAAATATCCTTCTTTATTTTCAAATATTTCCAAATAGTCTTCTAGCTCTGTGTTTGAAGTAATGTCTTTTAAAAATGTCTTAATATTTAAATGAAAAGACCTGTCTTAAAAAGTTTTACAAGACATTATATCCAAACATCTCTTCTTTTTATTATGGTTTTGTTAGGTGTCACATGCAAGTTTTGAGGCGATATTACTCAAACATCAAAGCACATACAACTATACTTTAGAAATGTAGATATACCTGCAGAGATCAGCTTAGTGCATATAATTCATTAATAAATCATTCCCTGCCTGGTGAAAGGCATGTGGCTAAACTGCATCTTCCCAGACAGAGACTGTGTTGCCAAGAAATCCCTCATAGGTACCAAGTTTGGGAAGATGTGATTGGAGGAAGGTCTTTCAGTAGAGAAAGTGAGTGGATAGAAGCCACACCTGGAGGAGGGAGGCTGCCTGGTGAAGAATAGAACAAACAGCTCCAATTTCTCCTTGGCTCCAAATGGACTATATGGATACCTGCTACTTTGGTAGCTACATCCAACAGGTCCTGTCAAAAAGATTAGACTTCCACTCTATCATCAAACATACTGGTTACCCAGGGACAAGTAATGTGTTCAACATTAGTTCTGCTCACACCTCTTGGAATCCCTTTTTCTAGGGGGAAACTTCCTGTGCTTAAAGACAATGCATTAGTACTAAGAAATAAAAATCCAACTTAGTCATTATTACAAATTAGAGCAGAATCCCAGGGATGTAACCTGTAACATGAACTAAACTATGGTGGAGCTTGAAAATTATAAGAATAAAGGCATTTTAAATGTTCTAAGAATTTTCAATCCTATGGAAAGAGAAAGAATGGAAATTTGGGTAGCTATTCGTATTTGTAGGAAAATACTGGAGTTGCAATTTATTTTTTGCTAAACTCTTCTTTAGTTAAACTTTCAAATGTTTTCAAAGTTGTGTCTTAAACTGCAATATAATCCTTAACAGAAAATGTGGTATCTGAAGGGTTACAATATAATCATAGATGGAGAAACAACATATTTTAACAGGAATCATAAGAAATTCATTTTCTTGCATCCCAGACTAGTGTTTTATATAGTACTGAAAAAAATATTCTTTTTAGAGCTGTCATATATAAATGTTCTCTAATAATCTGGAGGGTGGAAAACACTTTCCAAATTGATGCTAGGTTGAGATGCTTTTCTAGGAACATCTGAATAAGGACATAAAAAGAAACTGTCATATGTTAAAAGAATAGGCAAGCAAAATATCAATCTTTTGTCTTTAAAACATAATCTGCTACAGCTGAAAAATAGCAATAATAAAGCTACTTCCCAAAGGAGAGATATTTGGATACAAACAGTGGAGAAAGATGACAGAGTAAATATGGAAAACAAGTTACACAAATCCTCAATGTGAGATATCAAGAAAAATGCCAAAGACCTGGGTGTCATCACAGGCAGGATACTGTTTCTCAGCATTACGGTTTTGTAATGTGGTTACAGCACAGGACTGGAAGATCTCCAGTCAACGTCCCCAAGGCTAATGACTTTTTGCATGATTATGGGAAGTTGCTTTTAGAACAACTTGAAAATATCTCATCTATTTCTCACAAAATCAAAGATGACAGCATTAAAACAAACACATGGAACACTTCACACGTCAGACACGCAAATTTTAAACTTAACAGCATGGGTAACAGCAATGCTGACTTGCCACTCTCTCAGCATTTGTTAGCTATTAGCAGTTGATTTGTCACAAGTGTGAAGTTCTGATGCAAGCCTAGAAAAAGAATATGCCTCTAAAATTTCATTAGCATTTTACAGTGTTGTTTTTGTGAGTCAGAAAATTAACTGAACATAGAAAACAAATACGTCTCTTTTCTTTACTTTCAAAACAAACAAAGAATAGATGGTCTGATGGAGCCAAAGAAATAAGATGTAGACTAAAAAATATCAAACAAAATCAGTAAATAATATATTTAGCCAAGTATATAGTCTAATATACTAAAAACATTAAAAAAATACTGATGTCTGTATATGCTTTAATCCAAGGGAAAATTTTTATTCAGCCTCTTTTCTGGAAGGAAAAACAAACACTGATGAGAAGAAATACAACAGTTTAATCACCAGGACACCAAAACTTTCAGCTGAGTTTTTTCCTCATACTGCCTTTCATACTAACTGCAAAGTAACCTTCTCAAGGCAGGCAATCCTACTCTTAAGTCACTAAAGCAAATTGCAAATATAACCTGCACAGATCAGTTCCTGTGCTCTGGAATTAAATCTATTCAACAGTAACATCAAGGATAGTATTACCTTGGAAGAGTATATGACTACCTAGACATACCTAAGTAAAAGCACTACTTTGTCTCCTTTTGAAACTGAAGCATATGAGACTCTTTAGACTTCAAGACTCTCCTGCCTTGTAAGCAAGAAGGTTTTTTTATAACCAAATGCCAGTTCTTTTTATAACCTCTCAACCAGGTTAGTTGAGAGGCCGTAGAAAGGGTGGAAAATCCTAGAACAAGGAGTTTACAAGCAATTCTGGCACTCTCTTTTTGTACAGCTTAAAGAATAGAGATGGAAAGGAGGCTCAGGGGAGACCTTATCGCTCTTTGCAACTGCCTGAAAGGAGGGTGTAGCACATGGGGTGTTGGTTTCTTCACCTAGTCAACAGCAATGGGACAAGACGACGAAGTCTTAAGATGCACTAGGAAGGGTTTAAGCTGGACATTAGGAAGAATTTCTTCACAGAAGGAGTGATGGGGCATTGGAATGGGCTGCCCAGGGAGGTGGTGGAGTCATCGTCCCTGGAGGTGTTTAAGAAAAAACTGGCATTCAGTGCCACCATGACAGGTTGGTGATGGATCACAGGTTGGACTTGATCTCAATGGTCTTTTCCAGCCTAGTTAATCCTGTGATTCTGTAGCACAAACACTTGGTCAGAGTCAAATACCTGTCTACACTTTTCTCATTCTTAATCTCAGATTAGATAGCTTTATCACTTTGCTCATGACATACAGAAAAAAGAACAAACAAAAGCCCAAGTTCAAATCTTGGCTAGCAAAATGGTAAGGGGAACAACTACATTACACATCTTAATGAGGGATAAATGACAAAATCAGGAGTATGTTTTTACATAAGAAAAAAAATTGAAGTAATTTTTAAAAATAGTTAATTTAGCTAATTCTTTACATTTGGGATTACTGGTTCACCACAAAAATTAAATTCTCTGTTTCAGTCTGCAACAGTCTCAGTGACTAGGACACAATCCTAGAACTGAAGATTTTGCAGTATCCTAATAACATTACTTGCTTAACTTTGAGTAACAGCAGGGTAACATTGTACTCTTGCCCAATAAAGCTAAACTTAAAATTTCCCAAAGCAACTTCTAAACATAACAAACAGAATAAACCACTTTTCCAGTACATCTCCCTCTTCTTTGAGATACTAGCCCTCTCTCACATATTAATATTGCCAAAAGATGACAGCAGTAAAGTACATTGGGTCATTCAGGACTTCAGGTATCTCTGGGTGAAATCCACACTATTTCCACAAAAAATAAATACCTTGCTTCTTTGGGGAGAAGAAAGAATGAAGGTGAGTATATGGGTGCCCCTTCATAGTTTTCTTGTAAGGCTTGACACAAACTCTCATGTAAGTAAAGAAAGGTACAAAAGCAAGTGTATTTAAATGAGCAAAAAAATCTTTGCAGATAGCTTCTTACACTATTTTAACAATATTTCACTTCACTTTAATTTACCTTTGTTCATCTCAAAAATGAAGTATTTCTACCTAAGTATATTCAGGATGAGATTTGAAAAATTATGCCTCATAGTAATTCTCCACATAAAAATATGGATAATGAGCATAGTTTCGGGTTTTTTTAATTCTTTTGAGTCTAAAATTAATTCTAATTCGGGAACAAGGACTCAGATTGCAAACCAAGTTAGTGTCACTCGCAATGTTACTTTACACAAATCAGAAGCTCTTGGTATGCTTTACGAATGGTTCCTGTTAATTTAACCTTCTGGTTTATATCTTCTTTAACTAATGAACTGTTATCAGTGTTTCTGAATATATGCTTATCCAAAGTCAATGATCTATTACAATTTCAATAGTCTTTGAATGCTTTAGAGTACAAACTGGAACACTACAGAATTATTATTTTGGCTAGGCCATGTATTTGCTATTCCAAGGTAAGTCCACCCATATTTACCCAAGATATCCTTAGAAAACAAAGTCTTGGACACAATGAATAAAGCTTGTTAGAAAGCTGCTGCTGAAAATTCCAGTTGTACCTGCAGTGAACACTCATACTTGTATGCATTTCATCACTTTTACTATAACATCTAAACTACTAAAAAAGTAATACTTTTTGGATGTAAGAAGACACTTCCATTCTCATTCTACTGAAGAGGTACTGAAAGCTTGAACTGCAAATCTGAGACTAAAGGAAGCACTAGAATAGCCACATCTTAACAATAACTTTCAGAACAAATACTTAGGTTCTACACACTTTTCTTTGTTCTGTAAGCAAATCACCATATAACATCTGTAAACATAGTCAGGAATAAAACTTTGGACTGCAGTTTCTCAGCACACCTGCACAAGCTAGCTAGCTACATTTAAGCCACTGAGAGGCAGGAATATTTTGATGAGAAGCAAGAATGTTTTCTTCCACATTACTGCTTGCCTGTGGCAGAGGTTTGCTTTGTGAATTAGAAGACTTGATTCTGCAACCTAATTGAGCATGAAAAAAACAAGTGATGTAATTTATTTGGTTTATGATTTTCATTTATTTGTTCTTATAGCTGCCAAGTTAATTTCTAAGGTTTTCAGTGGCCCTTGACCTGCTTTGGAGCTAGATAGTTTCCTATGTATTTGAAGTATCATATGTATCTGTAGACACCACAATTTCCTTTGACAAATGTATCTGTGTTGTTACATGTAATACCTAAAATTACATGAGTTAAAGCAATCAAAGGAGTAAAGTTGGTTTTATACTTTTTTTTTTTCAACCTGCATTGCTCTGCCAGTTATGTGATGCTTTCACATCAAAGACACCAAAGACATATGGACCAGCATAGCAATTGTGGGATCAGCAACTCTGCAACAGCTCCTTGTTTGAATACTTCCCTGGACTGTAGGACCCTTATACCAGAATGTGTCTATTATATATACAAAATGTAGCTTATACCGCTAAAGATCCACCGGTCAATGTAACAGTGAAACTGAGCTTGCAGTAATAATACTTCAGATATCTGTTGCTATAAAGATGCCTTCCAAAGCTATTAGTTACTGAACTCCTGAGAACTAGAACTAGTTTTAAACACTTTTAAAACACTGAGATATTGACCCTCACAGACAGCTAGCTCCCACTCAGTCATTTGCTCCCTCCTTCCCACTGGAATTGGTGTGAGATTTGAAAGAGCAAATGAGAGAAAAACTTGTCATTTGAGATAAAAACAGTTCAAGGAGAAGAAAAGAAATAAAACATAATCAAGTGAGCCACAGGCAATTACTCAACATGTCCCACAAGCAGACTTAAGCCACTCTCCAACCAACACTTACTTTGGCAATAACCCCCCCAGATTAATAAGGAGCACACTGTTACATGTCATGGGTTATCTCCGACCAGCTGGAATCTGTTGTCCCAGCTGTGTCACTTCTGAGCCTCTTGTCCCTGATCAGCCTCCTTGAATGAGAGAACACTGTGAGTAACTGAGAACGCCTTGGTGCTCTGCAAGCTCAGCAGTAGCTAAAATATGCGTTATCAATACTGATCTGGTCACAAATATAAAACATAGGACCATGACCTTAACTAATGTCTATGTTCTTTCACATAATCGCAGAACAATTAAGGTTGAAAAAGACTTTCAGGAGAAATGAAGTCAACCTTTGATCATCACCACCTTGCAAACTAGATGATGGCATTAAGTGCCATGTCCTGTTGTTTCTTGAACACCTCCAGGGATGGTGATTCCGCCACTTCCCTGAGATACCTGCTCCACTGCTTAAACAATGCCTCCAGTGAAGAAATTATTTCTGATGTCCATCCTGGCTCTCCCCTGGTGCAGTCTGGGACTATGTCCTCTCATCCTGTTGCTGATTGCATTGGAGAAGAAGCCGACCCCCACCTTCAGACAATGACCTCTTTTCAGGCAATAGTAGAGAGCAATAAGACCTCCCCTGAGCCTCCTTTTCTCCAGGTTGAATAGCCCCACCCTCAGCAGCTCCTCACGGGACTTCATCAGCTCTGTTACCCTTTTCTGGACATGTTCCAGCACCTCAGGGTCTTTCTTCAAGTGAGGGGCCACAACTGGAAATAGAACTCCAGAAGCAGCCTCACCAGGGCCAAATACAGGGGGACAATCACTTCCCTGGTCCTCCTGGCCACTATTCTTGACCCAGGCCAGGGTGCCATTGGCCTTGTTGGCCACCTGGCCACGCTGATGGCTCGTGTTTAGCTGGCTGTCAACCAGCAGCCCCAGGTCCTTTGCCCTGGGCCACTTTCCAGCCACTCTATCCCCAGCCTCTGGTGGTGCATGGGGGCATTGTAACTGAAGTGCAGGACTTGGCCTGGTTGAACCTCACACAGTTGGCCTCAGATTATCAATCCATTTTGTCCAGATTCCTCTGCAGAGCCTACCTGCCCTTCAGCAGATAAACATGCACCCAACCTGGCATCATTCACGAACTTACCCACTTTACACTCAATTACCTCACCCAAATCATTAATAAAGATATTAAACAGTATTGGACCTAACACAGAGCCCTGGAAACACCACTAGTGACCAGATGCCAGCTGGATGCAGCAGCATTTACCACCACATTCTGGGCCTGGACATCCAGTCATCTTTTCAACCTAGGGAAGAGTGCAGCTGTCCATGCTGTGAGCTGTCAGCTTTTACAGGAGAATAACATGGGAGACAGTATAAAAGGCTTTGTTGCAGTCCAGGCAGATAAGATCCACAGCCTTTCTATCATCCCTTAGGCAGGTCAGTTGGTCATAAAAGGAGATCAGGTAAGTAAAGCAGGACTTACCTTTCCCTGCTGCCTAGGCCTGATCCCTTGGTTGTCCTGGATGTGCTGTGTGATCACACTCAAGATAATCTGTTTATAACCGTGCTGGGCACCAAGGTCAGGCTGAAAGGCCTGTAGCTCCTTGGAACTTCCTTACAGCCCTTCTTGGGGATGAGTATCACTGCGGCCAACTTCTATTCAGCTGTGATTTCCCTGGTAAGCCAGAACTGATGACAAATAATGGAGATCAGCTTCCTGGGTACATTTGGATGAATCTCACTCTGTCCCATAGACTTGTGAGTTTCCAAGTGGCACAGCCAGTCTTTCATGACTTTGTTCCAGATAGCAGTGGGTCCACTCTACTTTTTGTCCCTGTCCAGTTTAGGGGACTGGCTGTCTTTACTGTTAAAGATTGATGCAAAGAAAGCATTAAGTTCTCTCAACCTCTTCCTCATCATTGGTCATATTCCCCATCAGATCCAATAAAGAATGGAGATTTTCCTTGGCCTTCTTTCTGTTCTTAATGCATTTATAAAAACATTTTCTATTATCTTTTATAGCAGCAGCCAGATTGAGCTCTAGTTGAGATTTCACCTTTCTAGTTTTCCTTCTTCATGACCTAACATCACTATATTCTTCCTGAGTTTTCTGGCCCTTCTTCCAAGGGCCATAAAACAACATTTTTTATCTGAGTTCCTGCAAAAGTTCCCTCTAATTCCAGGCCAATTTTCTTCCCTGATTGCTCACCTAATAGGGTGGTCTGCTCCTCTATCTTTAAGATTTCCATCTTAAAGTATGTCCAGTCTTCCTGGATCTCTTTATTATGAAGAACTGATCACCTTAAATTCATGGCCATGAGTCTGCTCTGTTACAGATACATTCTGTACTTAGATATCTTCCATTTTATATTTCTGTTTCACAAGACTTGTATGATAGTATATTATCAGTCACTGTATATTCTGATTTATATTTTTCGACCACACTGACACCAATCTGTATCATCTGAAGATATCTCAGGTGCTTGAGCAACCTCCTTGTACTTAAAATCTCCACATTTCTGTGTAACGGAAGTCCCAATAACACAGAAAAAAAATACTTCTCAAAAATATTTTGCATCAGTTCTACTGAAATCACACCTAAGCAGAAAAGAAAAATAACTTATGAATACAAGAGTGCAAATGTGGAGTTTCACGCTTAGATGTCCTTGGCAGGAAAAGAAGTCCTGGAAGCCTTTAGAGATCCCAAGAACAGTGTAGGGGAACCCTCATAGGGAAAATTTTCTTTCATGGAAGGAAGATACTGACAGATGCAAGAACCCTAAAGTCACAACACAAAAAGGAGCAATACAGTTATGTGCACACAGGTCATGGATGGATCTTTGTCTAGTCTGCATGCTCCATTTTTCATCGTGAATAACTGCTGTGACAACATTTTAAAGAAATAAAGATTATGTAACTCTGGATCTGGATCTGCAACATATTCCAGCTCAGAGACACACTTCCCACCTATATTGAATTTTGAGTGTAATTTCAACTATACTGTGCAAGATATGTACTGTGCTTAATCCTAAATTTCAATTGATGCTGTTCTGCATCAAACGGACCTTCCATTTCTCCTTAAAGATCCATTTCAAACATGAATGAGGAATTCGTTGAAATAAATTCAAGTCCTACTTTTATCTGTCTTGATAATTGCTTTTTAATGAAACTTATGTAATTGACTCAGCAGGAGCAAAGTTTCCTTTTACTTGGATAAAGGGTTTCAGCACTGGAAGTCTAATTCTCACACACTCACTTCAGTGCAGAACAAGTTAGCAGCTGTTCATCTGATGTTTATGGAGTCTTAAGAAGAGAAGAGCAGACATAAGTTTGGGCTGAAAGGAGAAGTAAAACATTCCTTCTCACTCTACGCTTGTCTTTGCCGCTCCTTGACAAACCTAGCCAACAGCCTCACCATCACATATTTTGGCTAAATAAACAAGCTATAGTCTCCTCAGTTTTCTAACACCAGAGATTTGATGATTGCTTTGAGTCTGTATAGCAGTACAAGTAATTTTTAAACCAGGTTGAACATATACTAATCAGTGCAATCTACATCTGCAATATACATTCCTTTACTTCTATCTTGGTTATTTTCCTACAGGAAAAGAAAAAAGATGATTTGTCTTCAAGAGAGAAATCTGACTTTGATAAAATGTCTAAGGTAATAATGTGACCATATCTTTAAGAAAAATTACAGAATCACATAAATGTAAATCAAGGCTATAAAAATAAACCTGCCAGCAGCAATAACCTTATAAATGCACATTTTTTAATTTTTAAAAGAAGGCAACATCTAAAAATTCCTTATAAAAAAACCCTAGGAATGTCATTAAGACATTAATCTCTAGCATAACTTTCCAAAGTTCAACCATTAATAGTAGATTTATAAAAATGCTTCCATTTAATAGCTTTTGACACTGGATTCACAATTCCTTTATCAAATCTATAATTAGAGGTCAGTCCTGATGCCACAAACATTAGAAGGGTAATCAGTGCTATACTTGTGCCAGCTGAAAAATCTCAACGAACCACATTTTGCACTACCTTTGAGTGTGCTAACTGTGAAATCATCTGGCAAAATCAATTACACCATATGGATCCACTCTTTAATTTTCTCCAATATCTATAATATGTGAAAAGTGGAAAGCACAGAAAAAAATGTATTTGTGCTCTCAAATTCTATTCAGCTGTACATACATGTTTGCAACTTGAAACTGGTTTATCATTTTACCACATCAAGACTAGCCTACTATAGCTGCAAATTCTCCTCTGCTAAGTTAAAAGCCTCAAAATACAGACACATACTTAGAAAAAATAACTACAATTACTCTGGGAAAAAGAACATCTGAAAAAAACCTTTCACATCTAACTCTTGACAGAAAAGAATTCAGAAAAGTCTGTATCTGTCCTATTGTTGACTTTGATTTGTAAGGGAATATCTGACTCACTGTGATCAGTAATTTACATAAAAGTACTAGAAGCAGTTGCATAATGTTCAGAACTTAATTTTATTTGTGAGCTCATTGTCTGGTACTTCAGTAATTAGAAACAGAAAGAAGGCTTTCCTTAAGTGTTGTGGTTAAATGTTTTGAGACCATGAGAATCTTATACATCACAAAAGGAAGAGCTCTGTTCCTCAAACACCAGTTAAGCAGTAAACAATACTGCTCAGTGACTGATCCCAGGGTAGAAAAAAAAGACTATTTTTTCATCTTTCAACTGGAATTCTAATGGAATTTGGGTTTTGTTTATTCCTCTGTTTTGCTACTCTCACTTTCAAAGATTACTCAAAGAACTGCCTCTCCTATGGCTATCAAAAAATATAAATTATACCACTTATGGTTTTCAGACAGGACTATGTAACATAGTGATACCATAAGGAGCAGATTACAAGAGTTTAACAAAAAGACAATTTTTGGCAGTCTGACAAAACTTTCATGATGAGATTTTCCACTATTGAAGCTGTAACCTTCAAAAGGCTACTTAACCAAGGCTTGTAGTCCAATGAATTTTTTAATGTCTTGTCAATATGCAATGCTGTCATCAAAGACTGATCATAAACACCAGTGATGAGGGGCACCTACCATGCATAAGTGAATTGACTTAACAGAGACTGCTCCTCCTCTAGCCTGGCTAATTGTCCTCAGCTTCCAGCAAATCTAAGTTCCCACTTACTTTCAGAAAACTTCAAATGAACAGACATTTTATTCTGATACAGCAAAACATGAGAACTTCAAAACACCAACTGTTAGCTTGTTGTCTGTTTTGTTTTATTGCACACCTCATCTCTTCCCTTAGGTTAAACACCTGTTTTGCATTAAAAGAAAAACATTATCAAATGCAATATATAGTAAGGATTTGTTTTTACAACAATTTCCTTCCAAGAAAATAAAGTTTTCTGATAAAAGATTCTACCCACATGTTTTCAATTCTACCCTGAGAGAGAAGAAATGAAGCATGTATGATGATTGCCCCTAAGGTATAGCAATCTGAAGGATAATCATGTTACATAACAGCACCCAAAGACTCTAAGTAACAGTTAAAACAGAAAGTGAAGAAAAAGTTCCTCCAAATGAACCTGTAAAATTATTGTATTTCATCACAGTACAATTCTGCAAGCTGCAAAGTTTATCCTCCTTATTTTTAAAATTTTATGCTGTAACCTACTTGCAAGATCTAGTATGTCATGCAGTAAGATATTCTCCATGCTCCATTGAGCCCCATGGCACTTGGTTGGATCATGACTTGGTTCTGGCCAGGAGAGGGTTAACTTTTGCAGTAGCCAGGAGGAATGAAGCCACTGGTTATTTGATACTACCTTGAGCCATGAAGGGGAGAGGAGTATTGTTCAGAGGGGTGTTTGTGGGATTGCTGATTTGTAGAACTGTGAGGTCTGATGCTGGGTTCTGCAGTGAGCAATGCCAGGTGGATTTTTCACCCTTCTTGTACACTCTCTTGTTACTGTCAACCATCTTATTTGCTGTTCCCAGTAAACTGTTCTTATCTCAGCCAACAATCTTCACCTTCTGTGTCTCGAATTCTCCTCTCCAACTTCACTGTAAGGGAGCAGGAAGAATCGAAAGGAGCGACACAAGATCTTTAGTATTTAGTGGGAACAGTAGACTGTGGAATACCATTTCTAAACCCTGACAGATCACTAGATTGTAACTTGGAGATTAGCTGATAAATCACTAACGATGTTCCTTGTAAAAAGTGGTATCTCAGTCTGTAAGCTGAAACAGACTGAACTTACTTCACTACTTACATCTGCTAAAATTGCAGCACAGTAGGATGTGGCCATAACAGCAATGAGTTTAGAATCGGAATACAACCAAAACACTGTAAATCAGGATTGCAGCCACTGACTGCAGCTTCTATATCAATGACCTCTCACTGCTTGGTTCAGATCTTGGTTTTCACAAATGCGCATGTCACCAGATAGAGAAAACAATTCAAAATCTGCAGTTTCCTTAAGAATCCTGACCGAAGTCCATGAAATTTGCAGTGACACTGAGATACACTAGACACCTGACATTTAGTCACTGGTACCTGCAATCAACAATACCATACTCAGGGTAAGCATTTAATTCTATTGATCTGAAACACATACACATATTAAGTGAATTCTCTAGCCTAAATTATTTCCTCTTTAAGGAGTATTTCTGTGCTGTCAGAGATGTTTTTCAGGCATTAAGCAGACCTCACTCTGCCGGCTAAACAACACTTCATGCTTTTGGTTCTCCAGCCTCCAGAGGCAGGAGGAGGTCATGTCAGGGTACAGAAGAATACCAAACGCAATTGAGATTCCCTCTGAAAAAAGAGTTTTTACCTAGTAGCTGATACATTACTCCAACTAAAAGCACAAGATGCAGTAATGCTTCTTTGTACAGTTTATCTTCCCCTCTGCTTTGTCTGCAGCACACAATACAGCAAATTTAAAATCAATAGCAACAGCCGCATACCAGCCCTCAAACTGCATAGAAAGATACTCCCAGTTGTCAGCATTCCTTTCTGTCACACTGCTGCTGTGGGAACCTTTCAAAATGATCTTTCAAGCACCAGTGAGAGACTTGAGGCTCTTTGCATTTGCTGTGCTCAGTTCTTCAGGTATCTGCACTGAAGAGTGTCACAGCAGGCAGTAAAGCTTTTCAATTTTCTTTGATTGACTATCCAGGAGAAAACAGAAGCTGATCTGCCTGTCACGTATCTTGTGTCCAGTATGATTAAATTACTCTGGATCTACTATAGGCCTTCACCATAAGCAGAAAGTATAAAGTAGCAGTTTCTCACTCTGTGAAGAAAATTAAGACTTTGGCATTTTATTGGGCACCTATGTCAATGTGATTGGCAAAAGGAAGTAAAAATGAATCACGATAGATGCCATGGCAAAACAATGCAAGTGTGTTGGATCAAGCAGCACTCACTAATTTTTTGTTTGCGAGAAAGGCTGTGAAGTTCTCCCCATATTACAAATTTTAGATGTAAGAGATTCTGTTTCTAATAACTTTTGAATGACAAGAATTGTTGTCTCTCAAAAACCTTACACTCATTAAAAAGCAATTTAGGAGGTTATTGAAATAAATTATTTATGTAGTGGGATGCATCATTGAAAAATGTTGAAGAGGCATCCAAAGAGTGACTCAGTATCTCCAAAACAGAAATAACAGCTCACTTTTACTTTTTCTTATGTAAGTTTAATAAGAACTGCATTCAAGTCAACTGGTATTATTTAAAGGAGTTTTTTTAGAAGTCCCTCTGTTTTAAAAAAATACCCATCACCATAGTAAAACTTAAGCTTTGAAATTTGATCCCTAAGAAAATTCTTACGAAACAGAAGAAATAATTTTTGTTTGGTCAAAATCAAAAAATACTATGAACATTTCTGTTTTATTCCTGAGACTATACAATAAGCACAGTATCATTTCAGTGATCCCATTTGCATTCTGTTATGGACCTGAGATTGATAATGGCTACATAGATGTTAACAAATTGCAGTGGAATAAAGAAAAAATACTAAAGCAGTAAACCAAAACAAGATGCCTTGCATAGCACAAATTACTTCATCCACAGCTGACTGCCTCTGAGCAAAAGGAAACTCTAGTATATGTCTGTACCACTTAGAAGCTTTGTGATTTCCTGGCAATTTGTAGAAACCAAAGCAAACTTTTGGCAGTATGCCTACATACCATAGTAGTTAAAGAAACGATCATCCCACTCATTTTGACTACAAGCCTTGAAACACTAGTCTAATGTTTCTTCCTACCCTCTTTTCTCCTTAGCTAATAGAAGACTTAATGTAGAACTTCCAAAATGTAATTTTGGAAAGTGCCTCTTCGTGTTCACACTGAAGTAATCTACAGTTAATTTTTTTCCCCTTTTCACTCACCAATAAGTCCCAGCAACAGAAAGTCTTCATACTAATTAAAAGTGAAAAGCTAGCAAACAGATCCAATACTCTGATGTTACACAGCTGCATCCAGAGCTGCCCAGACACCTGTTTATTTTTATAGCAATTCCTTTTGCTCTTTATCATTCCATCCCTTAAAGTTGGATTATAAAATTAGGCAGAATAAACTAGATCATCATGAAAATGACAGCACATTTGTACATCCCACCTTCACTGAAAAACACAAATAACTATAAAAGCAATTTTGTCTGTCCAGCTGCTATTGCAGAAAGCAGGAATCAACCAAACTGATCTCCACATTATGAAGTCTTTGTAATGCATGGCTTTCAGAACATTCCCTGCCTGTGTTTAGCTCTACTTCCTGACACAGCTTAAGTATCTAGTGCCAAATGGCCATGTATGCTGGACAATATGAATTCCTGCCCCAGTTTCTGACGTTATTTTCGATACAAAAAATTTGGACAGGCTATTAGTAGTGTTTTTCAGTACCCATGCAGTGGTTTAACTCTTGTTTAGTCTAGGGGCAGCTAGAAAAGAAGGGCAAAAGCTGCAAAAACTCAAGGTGGTTAGCTGCTGATTATCATGCTTTGTGTGTCTGCTAATTGGAAACATTGAGGCTCTAAGTTCTTAGTAGAGGTTAGGCTGCCAATTAATCTTACACTGAAAACATGCTTCATGTATCCTTGGTGTCCAAAAGCTGACTCTACACTGACACTGTACCTCCTGATAACACTGACAAAGCTCAGTACAACACAGCTTCTGCCCTCCTGTTGCCACATTTCAGTACACAATCTTGGAGGCTGGGCAGTGAAAGTACTTAAGGGGGAGGCAGGGTATGAAAACTAAAATCCCCTAGGCCCTAGGACATAAAAGAAGTAGTCCAAAATTATATCCTGTATAAAACTTTAACTACTAATAAAACAGAAAGCAGTCTCCCGTTTCTGGACATGCTTTGTAAGAAAGTGACTTCAGTACTCAGCCAAAGAAAAAGATTCAATTTCACAGGTGAAGGTATGTGACGTCTCGCTGCAGCCAGAAGTCCTTTAAAGTGAACTGAAAGTTCGAAGTCTCCAAGTGTACCCTTGTTATACCTCAAGTCCAAGAAGAGGAAAATCTTCTCCCAGATGAGCCAGGATGTGTCCCTGCAGTGTGTGTAAGGATAGGTGTGTGCTGGAGAGCAGAAGAGAGGGATGTACTGTGATGCAAATATGCAGCTCAGCTGAGGAGTATTTGCAGAGGGCAAGTAACAAGGCCCTGTTCTTCCACCTGTCCTATTATGTAACAGCCTTCCATGCCATTATGAAGAAGGTTTTGACCAGGTGAGGATTCTCCCATCTAAGTGTGATCCAAGGTTGTTCCAACTTGTTTCTGCAGTAAAATCAATATTAAGTTTTGTAGCTGACTCCCAGCTTTCACCTGCTGCATTCTTCTGGACAAAATTTCTTTGTAGGAAAGAAACAACACAAACCCCCAAACCATTTTAGTTGTGTAAAGGACAAGCTTTCAACCTTTGTAGTTTCTTTTCTGCAGGCAGAAAGTATAAAATGCTTTCCACAATTAAAAAAAAAAACCAAACAAGAACCTAAACCTTTAAGAAAACAAAATGTATAGTTAACATATTGACAAAAAGAGGATCTTCCTTCTTTCAAAAGATGCAGTTCTACAGAAAGGTGTTTTCTTCTGCCAAGTACCTAGCTAAGAAAATTTTATCAACAAATAACTGCCCTCAAATATCCATTGAGCAGAAAGGTGGCCCACTTCCACAGGTGAGGTGTCTTCCCTGATTTTCTCCAAGGCTTAACTTGATCCAAAGATCAAGCTGGAGTGAGAAATATCAGAGCGCAGAACTTTCTGATATTTCCCTCAGAAGGGGAAATATGTCATTCATTGAGATATCTCCAACTAGTCATCTGACACAGATATAACATGCCAGAATTACCATTTCTGTGTTGTTATCTAACTCCAAATGAAAAATCTCCATCACATCGTTGCAGGGGAAAAAAAGCAACAACCTCCACTAATTTGCCCACTTCAATAAAAAAATTCTACAAAGTTCAAAAGACTCAGAAACTAGGACAGCTGTAACACATAATAAAACCCTAATAATTCAATGAAATTATTTTTAAGAAAAGCAAGTCATCCCATGTATTCTGCCTCCCAAAGGGATTGAAAATGGTTCATTTCACATGCCTGAAACTCTCAGACATATTTTTATGTGTTTTCAGACAGTTTCAAATGCCTTCAAAGAGTCATATGTGTGCATGGAAAAGACAAAAACATGTATTTCATGGAAGACTTTAATGCAGATAATTCTCTCTTTTGAGGAATAAAATTTTTAGGAGTTTCATATACAAATTGATACTTTCTATCTGATGCCTCAGATTGAAAATGTGAAGGGAGTCATAGTGCCTTACTTGTTCTCGTTGCTGGCATCATATCGAGGCATAGGGTCAAAATCATTTCCATTTACATCAAAACTGGCCTGCGAATCCTGTATCCAACAGAAGAAAGAAAACCAGTTGCTAATTAATTAGCCATCGACTCATGTGGCCTATACATTCGTTAGCAGGTTCCTACAAAAGAGTAAATAAGCTAACTTAATATTCTTGTGGTTTTATGGTGACTGTCTTTTAGGAAAGCATTATATACAGGAATTATATATTTTATTTTAATTTTAGAAAACAGATAAGGATAATAAATGCCCTGAAAAGGTACAGGTACAGCACTAGGAAGGAAATAGAAAATGGTGTTTCATTTAACCAGAAGACTGCTTCTCTTCTAATAACCTTTAGAAAGTTAAGAGAGTTCATTCTCAAAACTGAGATTTTGCTGAATGTTTTAAGATTCAAAAAATTATCTTCATGACTATAACTGAAATTTCAGCCATTGCTTCAAGAAATAAGAATAATATAATTTTCTTAAGAATATTGTTATAAAATTACATATTGGAAAGCAACACAAACTGCTTCCCCATTTCCTTGGAAGTATAACTATTTCAAATATCTGCAAAATATCTGTCTTTTTCTTCCATATTTATCATAGTTCTTACAGCTGAAAATAGTGAGTGAACAGCTGCTGGTCAGTGTATGGCTCTCATTAATTGATGCGGTAGCATGTGGTGTGTTCACATGGCAAGCAGCAATTTTTAAACTCTTGTTTGTTCAAAATCAGTTACGCATCCACCTCAAATATTCCTATTTGCAGCCCCATCACCTATATTCTGAGATATAGAACACTTTTGTGATCCAACAAGTAATGTGTATTGCTTGTGAATTTGGGGAATTCCTTGCTGGCATCATGAAAGGGAGAGAGGAGTGGTAAGGATATAAATAGTTGTTTTTAATCAGTGGTAGGACAGTACTGGAATGAGGCGACATGATACAATCTGGGTCATGCACTGATAAAACTTTATGCGCATCATTTAAATGATTTAATATATTAAAATGAAAGATGTGTCATGTGATAGGAGCCAACATACATTGACAAATTGGGCAATTGCCCCCCACTTGTGTTTTCTACATTCTCCTAGCTGAGTTCCACATGCACCATAGGGGAAGGACACATATGTAAATAGGGCTAATTTAAAATAAGTGCTTTAACCTGTGGCACCACTGTAGTTTTTAATGGTTCATTAAAGATGTTTTTGTCACAATCCCTTAATGCTCTATCAAGAAGTAATCTTGCTGTCAAGAAGCCTATGTTTAGGGATCTTTAACAAGATCTACATTTGTAACGGGAATGAAGGTATGTGCATGTCCTGTACTGGTCATCTTCACCAGTCCAACTAAATCCAAATATATTGGTTCTTTTATTACTTTGTGTAGAAGTACACCTTGCACACTTTATTTCAGACAAACCGTATGGTCCTCACAGTTACATGCCTTCAACTAATGCCTTCCAAAATATAGGACAAATCACTCCAGTAAAATGTGGTCCTGACGCTCTGAACAGCTTCAAACTCTGACACCAACACAGGAAGCAACCCACTAGAGAAGAAGATTCTCCTTATGTCATCAGCTTCCAAGACAGATTAAATCAGTCATATAAATGTGGTGAACCACAAACAAACAGAAACCTCCTTAGGCAAAGTGAGACATAGAACACAGAAAACTAAGGATGCAGCTCTATCACAAATTGTGAGGGGACTCGGTAGAGTTAAAAGAGATTTATTAGCAAGAATACCATACAACAGAATATCCTACACCTGCTCTTAACTGAGTGAATCATGAAAGGTCATATACTTTTCCTTTCATATTGTTTCTAGCAGTATGATAAACAGCTTTAAAAATTAATGCATGGAAGGGTTACTGTAAAATTACTGTCTTTGAGAAAAGTTTCTGTCTCGCTGACTAAATGCATTCGCCAAATATGGAATTCAGTGGCATGTTAACTGAAAAGCAGTGTATTCCATTTTTAAGTTCTGAGAGTGTGAATATATTAAGCAAAAAAATGGCAGAAGAGACAAAAAATATCCAGTAATTGGTTCCAGTTCTTCAGAAATTCAGGACCCAGCTGCAAGACGCATCCAGATATTAAATACGTTCAGAGGAAACACAGTCTTAACTAAAACAATACATATTATCAAAAACTGTTTTCCTTCTTCCCACTGATGTTAACATTTGAGGAAACACTTAAATGATTCTTCCTCCTTCCCTCCTCTCTTTCTCCATCTTTCTAGAGGCAGCAAATTATTTTTGAGTAATAACAAAGCAGGAAATCTGGGCTCCTGTGGACACTCACATAATTCTGCATCAAGTCTGGGTGGTTTCTTTCAATGCCGTCATCCAGGATGGTGACCACAACATTCTTTCCAGTGTAACCTCTCTTCCAAGCACCTACTATATTCATATCTGATTGGCAATGGTGAGTGTTGTCACTGCAATGCTGGGGAGAGAAGAGGAGATAAAGATGTTGTATATTGGAGATTACTGAGCAGTGAGGGATTGAGATACTATCCCCTTACATTACCATTACTATTTAAAATTGGACATGAACATACTGATTTGAACAGGAATGATACAACATCAACACCTTTATTTAGACAGAAAACAATTAAAAAAATGCAATTGTATAAAAACTACTCCCGCTTATTTCTCTTTCTGATTACTCTTCATGCTAAGCAATACAAAAGGAAGCATTCAGCGGTACTGAATTTGAAATACTTGAAAGTTTTGTTTTTTCAAAAAACTAAACCATATGTGGATAAAAGTAGACAAATGCCTGTAGTGAAATGGTAATGGAAAAAAAACCACCTTGCTTTTTAGAGCTTACACGCTGTGTACAATTTCTTGACAGAATGTTTGGAAACTAATCAAGACTCATTTCTATCTACAAAAGAAGGCTTTTGGCAGGTTTTGTGCAGTATCAGCAGGAGATGAGCCACAGTAAAGAACCTGTAATGAAAATACCACCCTGAAAAACTTGCACCTTAGGGGGTTGGATGAAGTGTAGATAGTGCTGATTGACAGCAGCCTGGGGTACAGCTTTCAGAGCAACCAAGTCCAGTATGACAGAGGGAGAAAGTTTAGCATACATTAAACCTGAAAGCCTCTTCCTAGACACAAATGCACCCTGTTCACGTGAAGAAATCTGTCTCGCCATGGCAATGAGACATGACCCTCAGGTATTTGTAATGCCCCATTAGCCACTCTCTAATCCACACATACAGCCCTCCCCTGTGAAATTAGTTCAATGAGTCTCTCTCATCAGTACTGCTTTCATGCACCTCCACCAGGCTCAGACAGAGCAATAGGCAAAAACTGAAAAAAGAGGGGGTACAGGGTGGAAGCAAAAGCAAAGGGTGGGAGGAAAAAAAAGAAATTAAAGAAGACATTTGTATCATAACAACAGTGGCTGTAGAGCATGTTCCATCTCAATCCCTGTCCCACCACCTCAAGTCCCCACTTCAGCCTCATGTCTTGTCATTCTACGACTTCTAAGAAGTAAACAGATTTGGAGTGGTGTACTTCACCTTGACTTAGTCTTCTCCAGTCAGCAAACTCTCAGTCTCCATTAGCAAACCTACGTGCAAACTGATTCCTATTAAATTATAATTATTCTCCTCCTCCTCCTCCCTTTTCTCCAGTTTACCACCCAAATCACAGGATTTAAGAGATGTCATTTGTTGTTAATAGAGCAAGCTTATATTATTATACATAATACAAAGTCTCTCTCAGGGTCTTTCCATTGCACCCACAAATATGTCTGTCTCTGTCTAGCCATCCCCACACAAAGGATTTCAGGGACCAGTTCCAAGGAATGTGTAGCTTTTGTTCTCTGTATCGCTTGGAAATGTTCATGCTGCTGGCTTTATGAAATTAATTACAGTGTGAACTTGCAGTCTGAATGTAATAGTTGTACACATGAGGATTTCTAATGAACAAACAAGATGGTCAAACACATTTAATGTTTCCAGGTACATTTCTCTTTTTCAAAATATTACTAAATTAAGTATCAGAAAATACCTGCAGAAGTTTTTAATATCATCCTCCACATTTTCTGATGTGAAGACAAAGAGACGGGAAGATGGAAGCACTAGCCTTTAGCCACAGGGTGAGCTACAACAGGCAATCTGGGATTCCTGGGTCTGGCCTCCAGTCAGATTTACTGGACCATTACACTGTGCCTTTATCTCCATCTCTGAAAGGCTAAATGATCCTCAGCTGCTTTGCTTAATGTCTTGTCCTCTCTTCCTAGGGGATGAGCTTGTTATTTGCTTTCATGTCAGCCAAACCACACAGGCTGAGCAAGCATATGGGTATTTTAATCCCCATTCCTTTGCAAACTCTTTGGATCTCAGCCAGAAGGTCACCAGTACTTCCCTTAATGAGTCCATTGCCCTCACTTGCCTTACTTAAATATTTGCTTTTGTGGTGGTGACTGAAGGGGTCTTTGCTACGTGCATGGAGACAACCATGAAAGACATCTCTTTCCTTGATGTGTGCTCTGATGATTCTCTCAAGAGACACATGAAGTCAATTTGATTAAGCAACGGTAAAGCAGTTGTAACTGTGAGCCCACTTGTAACTTTAGTACACAGCATATGTTAACACAGGATAAAAAAATGTAAAGGCAGCAAAGAGGCATCTAAATGGGAGTAGTTCAAAGCAGATGAAGAGTTCAGTTATTATCATTACAATAAAAAACAATTTCTCATGTCCTATTTAGAAAAGTGTCTGGGTTTTTCCCCTCTACTCCCTACTGTTTTTCTTCTATTCAGTTATTTATTTATGCATTTTTTAATCTCTGCCCTGTTTCTGGCCTTATTTTTCTCTTCCAGTACTGTCTTTTACCACTGAAACACCAGTTTTGTTTAATTCAACATATGATCCAAGATTTCTCTATTTTAATCACAAATTAGACTTCCCTCATATTTGTGTCTGTATTTCTCCAGATAAATCAGAATGGGTATTTTCCTCTTGAAGCAGTCTGATTTGTCTTTAATCAAGAATGCTGAATCTTACAGTGCAATTACTCAAGTACTATCTTTTATGGTATATGGTATAGATATGCCACTCCATATACAACAGCATCTAATATTCAAGCTATTACTTGGCTTCACTTGCACTCTTTTCTGTCCCCCTGGACTGGTTTTGTCTGAGATAGAGTTAATTCTCTTCACAGTGGCTAGTATAGGGCTGTTTAGGATTTGTGATGAAGAGAGTTTGGATAAAACAGAGATGTTTTCGGTATTGCTTAGAAGTGCTTACCAGAGCCAAAGCCTTTTTTTCTCTTCACATCACTCAGTGAGGAGGCTGGGGGTGGACAAGAAGCTGGGAGGGGACATAGCTGGGACACAGGTGACCTCAACTGACCATATCATAGGATGTCATGCTCACTACTTAGAGCTGAGGAGGAGGAGAAGGAAGGGGAAATTGCTCCCATAATGGCATTTGCCTTCCCAAGTCCTGCTTCATGGAGATGGCTGAACACCTGGGAAATGGTGAATTTTTTGTTTTGTTTTGTTTTGTTTTGCTAGTGTATGCAGCTTTAGCTTTCCCTATCAAATTCTTTTTATTTCAATGCATACGTTTTCTTTCTTTTACCCTTCTGATCCTCTCCCTGATTCAACTGCTGGAGGAGTGAATAAGAAGCTGTATGGTGCTTAGCTGCTGGATTAGGTTAAAATTCCTTCAAAAAACACTTCCTGCAAGGAAATTTCCTGGGTTACATTCTGTAATTTTTCACCTGCTCCTTCTCTACCACCAATCCAAATTACATTGTCAAATTGTTAGCAGAGGGTTGGCTTTAATTTTGGAAGCATCTTTTCAATTTACAGTGTCACCCAAATAAAAAGTTATTAAACATCTGTGATGATAATAAATGTTACATGATCCAGAGTGACTGAATTTTGTACCAACGAGCAAATACTGAATTCTATGGTTTATTTTCAATCTATTTTCCATATTCTTTTTCTTGTTAGAAATTTTACTTGAATTAGAATTTTATTTGTTAGAATAAAAACAACTTTTGCCATGATCATGTACAAATACAGTGCTTGGAAGCTTTTATTAAATTTGTCAATCTTTGAACTGTTGCTTTCTGAATTTTAAAGGAAACCGTATAAAATAGACTATTCTATTGTATTTTCTGCCTCTCGAAACAGATAACGTAATTCAGAAATTTTCTGCATTTTAGACAACTGATTAAATCAGCACAACTTCAACATGCATTGCTTTCATCCATAACCCAGAGAATACCACCAAAAGGAATAAACAAGCTCTTGCCCAGTTATTTAGAGAAATTTTACTAAGATTTTAAAGATTTTACTAAGATTTTAAAATGGCATTCAAAGCATGATGTTTTTCTTTCGCGTGTTTAATTTGAAAATGCTAATGATACAGCCAATGGTATTTAATAAAAACCATGTACAAAGCGGAAAAACTTCTGAAGTACACACAGAAGAAAGAGGGCTATTGTATGAAAAATTTCAAGTATAGAATTTTTCCCATACTTGAAATTCAATACTTACAAGCATAAAAAGACAAAATATATCTTATTCTAGAGATATTTTTTATACCCCTGGATAGAGATTTTGGAAGCCTGCCTTTTCACAATTAACAAACAGACATATCTTTAGAAGGATTTTCTGAAGTTTGCATGTTGCAGCCCGTATCAGACATGGGCACGGATTCTAATGCTTATTTTGTGAAATGTCTGTGAAAACTACCTTATGGTAATTGTCATTATCTTAATGTGTCTGCTGCACTAATTTTTGTAGTTGGAGTCTTGGTATATCCAGTTAGGGATCAGGAACAAAACTGAACAGTTAAACTGAAGAATCAAGAAAGTATCAATGATTAAAATATTTTGGAATTACAGAGATTAAAATCAAATTACAAGAACAATAACTGTTTAAATTCTGTTCTGTCTTGCTTAGCAATGACTATTAGTCTACAAAACCAGAGCAGAAACAGAAGTTTTTTATTCTGTGACATGCCGTTTCTCAGAAATGGCACATGGTGCCTTCTGTAAGTCTTCATGACTTCACTGCAGTGGTTGCTTGTAGTTTTTGAGTTACAATGACTTCTTCGACAAGATCTAGTCTTTATCTACAGGGGTGTAGAAAGAAACACAACTGATATCAGAATGACCAATTGTGAGTTTGACAAGTCCTGGATCTCATTTAGTATTAGAGTACCTAAACTTCTGGTCATGGGAAAGCTCTGAAATGCTAGATCCCAGTAACAGATCAGAAAAGAGGTTCTGGGTATTGCGAAGAACAACAGCAGCAGCAACAACAAAGCCTGGTTTCCTTAGAGTCATAGTGAAATGGTCTTTGACACAGACAGAAACAAAAATACTACAGTCATGTTCTCTGCAACATAGAGTTTTGTCAGCTACTAACCTGCAAGCATGGAGAAGACAGAAGCTGCACAAGATCTCTCGTAGAGGATGGACAGTCAAGGACCTATGGCTTGACCTTGAGCAACACAAGCAGAGAGAAAGGGGACACATAGGGCTGATTCTGACATTCTGTGCAGTTAAAGAAATTACTATCTCCCTCTTCTGTGAAGAGAATGTAATGTGGGGCATTTGGCACTCCTAGCTTGGTCTAGGCAAATGCACAGGCAGCAAAGGTCATAGGCTTTTTAATAGAGGGGACATCCTAATGCCACATTCAGCTTTCTGAGGTATGGGTTTGTGCAGTGTTTTAAGTTAAAACTTGCCAATTATTCTCTTTTCTTGCAAAAAAATATGTATATTTTTTATTATGCTTTTCAGGTGATCCCATTTTAAAGGGGAATGATAGAAGCAAGCAAGGTAGTAATCAAGAGAGTTGGAAAGCTAGGGACCTTATTAAAATGGGCATAAGACAATGTGATCTACTGAAATTACTTTTTGGCTTCTCCAAGAAGCCAAGAGTAAGCACTTGACAGCTCTATTTTCTAACCAGATTTTAAAATAATGTTTATTTTTAGAAGTATTTATCACTTTTAAAAATTATTTTCTCACAAAAGGAAGATGATCAATGAAGACTTTTTAGAAGGAGGAATAATTGAAGATTTTTTTTTTTAATTTTTCTCAGGCATAATCTGATACTTAATACATGACAAACAGTACTTGCTAACGGAATACAAAAAGCATTTCCTTCTGAGTTACCTCTTTAAATAATTTCTGATTGTTGCTGAACACTGTATGTTTAACATCTAGCAGCAGCAGGCAGATAACAGAAGAGCCTGATAATAAGGTAATAAGCCTGATAAAAGGAGCCTGATTAATCTCAAAGATAAGATTCTTTTGCATGAAGTATCATCTGATTTCTGGAGTGATACTTTGCTGAATTGCTACTTTTTTTTAATCAGTGCCTGTATCAAGAGGAATATTTCAAGACCGCAGGATATTAAATATTTAATTCCAATTTATTGCTTGTGCAGCTTCAGAGTGTTTAGTTAATTTACTTTAGACATGAATTTGGTTCTTACGCTTCACTGACTCATTAACAAAGAATACACTTAGAGGCCAATAAAACAATCACAGACATGCATTATTTTTTGCTTCTTTAAGCAATGAAGAACAGAAAACCAATATGAAAGGGCTTCTTCGTAAGAGTATCTGATGACTATAGAGAGAAAAGAGTAACTTAGAAACCTACATACATGGGTTTTCATAGTGAAAAATAAAGAGTTCATGAAAGTTAATTTTTGGTCGTGATCAAACTGCTACTCTTAACAAAAATAGAATAACTCATAACATGTTAAATTTATGTTCAAGACAAGTCCATCACTTTTTCATCACTGGCACTTTTTAAAATCAATTTTCATGTTTTTTCCTGTAAACTGTGTGCTGGCTTAAAGAGGAACTAATTTAGGGAAGACCTTTATGTCCATTTCACACAGGCTGATGACAGTTCACTCTTTTTAGGGGTGGGAAGTTCCCCTTCTTCTAGGACTTCAGACAGCAAAGTTTCTCTCCCAGCTGCAACTGCCTCTAACATCACCTCCTACATGGGCCATAACCTGTGTCTCCAATAGGACATCTGCCTCTAGTCCCGTTTCTTTCCCATGTGGCAGCGACTGGAGAGATTCTTTCAAGGCTGAGAAAGAAAAGCAGCTAAAAATGCCTTATTAAAAATACAAGAGTTGGATGGAAAGTGCTGCTGCCTATTATCTGTTCCCAACAAACCTGTACTGCAGAAAAGCAAGTTGGGTTAATATTCAGGCAGTGCAGTCAGATCCACACACAGCTGGCTCAGCAAGAAAGGCAGAAGGCTCCTTCTTGAAAGATTTTATTTCAGCGAGATATCAAATGGGCCAGATGAAGGGAACCCGGCAAGAAACAGAGGACAACTACATGGTGTTTAAGAAGGAAAGGGGTGAGCATGGAGCTCAGGGCAGGGCAAAGGGGATTGGTCTCCAGGGGAGGGGGGGCGACCACCAGGGGTATCCAACCAGTGAGGGGACAGGGAAAGGAGAAACCAGGGGTCAGTGAGCCAGAAGTCCACATGGGAGTCTTGTCTTTTCCCCCAGGAGGAATGATTCTATGGTAGGTCTTTCCAGGGCAGTGGGCTTGGGAATTGGCTACGGGGAGAGAGTTCATGGGATGCTACAACTTATGGTTATTGTGCATGTACTGCCACATTTGTTAAGAGGCGAATATGAAAAGTTCATTCAAAAACTTTTTAAAACCACTGTGGAAGATTCACTACAATACAATAATAAATAATAACAACTACAGCAACAAGAACAACAGTGATGATAATAAATGGCATATTAGACCTAGTACACCTCGTATGTCCTTGCATCATTGCTCTTGTGTCAAAGGTCATGTGTTGAAAGGTATGTGTCAGCATATGGACTCTCCCTGGGAAGCACTGGGAGAAATATAAGAACAACATGCAGAACATTTTGGCAGAGAGAGAGAAAAAAATTAAACTATTTTCTGTACTTACTGCCAAAAAACACTGGAAGGAGAGAAGCCTACATTGAAATGTATGTCTGTATGTGGCCTTATTCTCTCAAGATCACTGAACAATGACTTACTGCTATTGCTGCTGCTACTATTGATACCATCAATACCATATAAATAGCCTACTTAGCATGAAAATGCATTTATCCTTGTCTAAAGTCCTGTGTGTGAAAAAAAGGTATGGAACTTCTTTTACTAATTAGAGTATGTGGGAAGAACAGCCTCAGTGGTGCACCACCAAGCCTAGGGATTCAGTATTCACAAAGGACAAATGACTCCTCAGAGAGACAATGCTTTGCATTTTACCATTTTACATGGTCTTTGACTCATTTTTTTATTTGACCCTTTCTAAATCACAAAAAAGAAAGAAAAATACTGCAGTTTTACGGGAAGTCCAAAGATGCTTTTTTATTTATGCATCAGTTCATGCAGTTACAGTTCTCTAGTAAGAACAAATTTCTCTCTCTCTCTCTCTCAAATTAGACTGGATATTTTTATTATTTCTAAGAAAACAATTAAAGAGAGGGATGGTAATCATTTCTTTAAAATAGTTTTCATAAGTTTCTAGAGATTCGTGACACATTACTAAAGACAGCCTTTTCACAATTTACTTTTTAAGCTGTTTTCAAGTAAGAGACCATTACTTCCTCATCCATTTGTTAAGGAGCTTGGAAGAGGAAGGTGGTTTTACTTAGACCTTGAGTAAACATATGTTACAGAATTGAAACAACTGCATGGAAAGAAAGCCCTGAGCAGATGGCTTCAATTAAGCACTAACCTTCCAAGAGACTGATTGATGAGTGGGAGGAGCCTGGGGCTTACACAAATCCACTTCCTTCTCTTTCCCCTCTTTTTTCTTTTACAGTGAGAAAGGAAGAGTGGTGCTTAAGAAGAATATACTATTTTGGGATGCTGCGAGTGGGCAGGGAACTGATACGGGATAGACCAGGAAACTTTTTTTTTTAAAGGATGTTAAAAATTTCTAAGAATAAGAGGACTTGCAAGGAAAAAGATGAAGAGATGTTGACTCTGAATGCTTGTATGCAACTTTTAAGGACTCTTGCACAGCTGCAGTCCTTTTTTCTCTATTTTATGTTGTGGTCTGGTCCCTCTGATCCATGAGGCAATACCCTGCTGACATCTGGTCTTAATGGCTGGATGTCTTGGGGGGAGGAGAAGGAGGGACAGAGAGACAATGAGAGAGAGCTATTCAAGACAACAGGACACGTTCAGGAGGCTGAAGGAAAGACACATGTTGTACTCTTTCTCAAGGAACAAAAGTGGGTAGGAAATACAGGGCACTTTTAGGTCAGAATATGAAGAGAACCCCATATTCCACTACTAGAAATGGAGAATGCATGTTGTGTTTCTCAGGCTGAAACTGTTTCACAGTGCATTCTGTACAGGAATAAATATCTATGTTAGTTGATACTTAGCAACCTTTTCCCTAAGAACCACAGCCACCAGATTATTGTAGCCTTGGTCCATTATTTGTTTAGGTATATCAGAGGAGATTATAATTTGCAGAGGACAAACTTTAGGATCATGAAAACACTCTCTTGAGACACAAGTGCAGAAATCACTTCATGCCCTCCTTAGAGAGCCTTATAAAAGTGTCTCATCTAACATTGGAAATGCATGCTGTGAAAATTCATTAATAGTAGTGATGAAGACTAAGATGAATGGCTGCTATTTTAGCTTGCCTACAGGGAAGTAAGTGCTGTAGGCATCAACAGACTTTTTACCATTTGAGTGTGCTAGGATTAATGAATGTAAAGCCCACTGTGTAGTATAAGTGAAAACTGGGAAGATAAGGCCAAACCACTAGAGAGGAGGATAGTAATATTTTGGAGTTGAGATCATCTGTCCTAAATGAGAGAACTAGCCCAGAGAAGCTAGGGAGGCCTGGGAAGGAAAAGGAAAGATTACTCAAGAACATCAACAAAAACCCAACAAAGAAACACTAAATAAAGTTTTGCATAAGATAAAGAAGTCTCACACAATTATTCATGTTATTGTCTCAGGAAATTTGACTCACATGATCAAATTTTGAAGTTGCTCTGCAATGTTGAGCAAGGTTAGTCCAGATATTTATGACACAGCTGTGCAAGAAAGACTGTGCAAAATAGACAATGAACGTAAAAATGTTGTCAAATTGCAAAGGGTCTTACAGGAAATCTCAGCACAGTGTCAGGATTCTAGCTATCTCATAAAATACAGGTATTGGGAAAGGTTCTGGAGAAGTCCAGTGTACTTGAAAACACTGTTCTTATGGAGAACTGGACACAGACTGATGTCTATTGAGCTTTGAGGGTCTTGGGGAGCTGCTGCTAATCTAAATCCTGACTTCATCATCAAAGACACATAGATTCTATTGATTTCAGCAGTGCTATGAAGGAACTTCCCCCAGCTGCAAATAAAGTATTTGAATATATGGAACTAATCTGAGAACACAGTTTAGAACTAATATTATAGGAATGTATTCCTTTAGACAGAGAAAATATACAATCTCAGTGTATGCACTTTTATGCATATCAAATGTTTGTCTAACAACAAATGGAGGAAAATCACATTTGTGACTACTGGTTTATACTGTAAATAATGCAGTTTTTGCACTGAAATTATATCCATTCATGATACCTTTCAGAATTTGCAGGCATCTTTACAAATCCATGAAGTCTGCAGAGAAAATTCTCAAAGAAAGAACCAAAGAAAGCTACGATCAGAGCATCATCAGAAGGAAAAAATATATACAATCAGAAGCAAACTAAAGGTATGAGTTTAATTTTATGACTGTTGACAATTCCTCTGTGTCCACCTCTTTTACTGGTACTACAGTTATAAAATACTCTTTGTACTTGTTATAACACTTTCTGCATTCTCCCTTGCTGCTCCTACCATCATTATCTTCTATGATTCCTGCCAGTTAGCTTATTTATCTCAGCTTACTACTCTATTTTCAAATCTGAGCTGTAGATGGATTGTCTTTTCCCTCTTTATTTTGTTTCTCCTACAAAGAGTCTGCTGTTTAACTGTAAATATGATTTTTAAATGAATGGTCAAAAATATGTTACTAAGTTAGAAAGGTTCTCCCAAGTAAAATGGGGGATTATCAGGGAAATAAAATGTACCTCCAGTAAACGATGTTTTTCCATGTTCTACCATGAAAACAACCATGCTACATAAATGTTTTTGTTTCCTTAAAAACTATAGTGAGATCTTTGGGTCCATGAGAGACATGGTATGAATCTGTAAGCACTTAACATATCTACTCATAAGGAAGCTAGCAGAAGATTTGGAGTATCACTTCATACTTTGACTCCATTATGATTCCTTAACATACAGTTTGTTCAAGGAAACATTACTTAGCATGTGCAGTTATTAAGTCTCAAACCTTAAGAGGCTCCACTGTTTACTTGTAGTTCAGGAAAGTTAAAACAGTGTTCTTACATAGCACACTCTCAAATCTGATGACAGAAAAGTTAGTGTGGCAGAAAGTACAGAGAGCAGCAGAGACAGTAATCGGGATCATTTATGAAGGTGAACCTATTTAAGCAGTGTGTTTGTAATATAGTTTTATATAAATTCGTGGAAAAAATTATACCTATAGAATTAAGAGTGCAAGGCTTAAAATGCAAGTCTACAGAAACCCAGTAACAGTTAAAAGGATTTAAGATCTAAGGTTGACAGTCACCTAACAGCTTCAAAAAGATGCTCTATGAAGCTACATATTATTCTTTATAGTTAAGCAGTGGGGTAGCAAAAAGTGGGTTAAGACATTTTTCTTAATGACAGCAGTGATGCTATTTTGGGAACAATACATGCATGTGCCCAGTATTGAAGTTTTACAGAGTATGTTACTGGAGAATGAACATTGAGATGTTGCTTGTTTTCTTGATGCTTCTTGTCTGAAATAAGTGGTGTAAACACAACTTAAAGTGATTCTTAACAAGCTTAAAGAACCTATTTTATCTGAAAGGGTACATGACTGCAGCATGCAAATAACACGATTTTATTTTTGAAGAGGAATATTTATTTATTCTAGTAAAGAATGGCCTATATTCTTTACTAGACTAAAAGGTTTAACTAAGAGGTGTAAGATTTTTTATCAAGAAAAGGCTCAATCAAACCAAATGAGAATTAACCAAAGGAGTTCAGATCCTGATGCTGATTTCTGTGAGCCTAATGTAGCTCAATGTCAGCAACTCCACTGACGCCTCAGTAAGAAGGATGATATGGGAGAACTAAGCTTTTTTCCTGCTATTTAACTACCTTCAAATAATTTGAGAGGAAGCTTCAGTTTATGCAGTTGGATGTGGGCTTAAATATAAGCATATAATGAATAACTCTCCTCTAAATACACACAGAAACATTAATTACTATGACTAAATCTCAATTAGATATGCTAAGCAAGAATGTAAAAGTCAAATAGATGATTTTAAATGTCATCCTGTTAAACTGTTCTGCAGTAAGCAGGAATTTATTTACCATGTCTTTGGAGAGGCAGCAGACCACTCAAATGCACCTGTCCATTCACGGATGAGTAGCTGTGGAAATCTAAGCACAAAATTGGCATGAGACATCCAAATGAGTTGATTTATATTTTTTCCCTTTTTGACATCCTGCAGGAATGAGGGCTAAGGTCATGATGGCCTGCTGATGGAGTGCTGGGTTATCAGGTGGAGAATGACCCCTAATGCTGCCATCAGCCAGGTGGAAGAGGGACTGATGCTAAATCATCATCTGTTCTGCTCCACCTCTGCACAAGACCCATAGTCTGTAATCTCTGAGCTACTCTCAGCATCTTATTTTACATAAAAAGTGGCTGCCCATCACCACCATTCATAATGTAAATTACAGAAATTACAGAATATACAGTCTCACGTTCACTATTCCTTGAAGTATAAATTGGCATTTGAAATCCTCTAGGCCAGAGGATGAGAATACAAACAACTTTGCAGAAAATAAATGGGTTTGCTCATCTCCCAAAAGCAGGAGCTTTTGGATGAGTTTTGCTCCTCCAGCTGAGTTGGAATATACTCAGGAATACTTACACACAGTACTGTATATATAGTACATGTACAAACACTTATATTTGCAGGTCTAGCAAATTTATCACCAGCAATCTAAAAGAATCTATAATTTGTTGCTCCTATAAACTACACTGTTGCTGACTGTAGGTTTGTGCAAGTTCCTATTGAAGTCCAGCAGACTTACAGCACTGCAGTGATTAATTTCACTGTTCGTCAATCTGCTTATGGAAGTTCTTATTGAACTCTATCAGAATTATGTTGCTGAATTGATTTTAATCAGAAACGAGGCTCACCCACACCCAGCCTCTCTGATTGCTGAAAACTAATTGGAAAGCAATTGTTTATTTTATGCCAAGTTAATGCAACACATCTACATTTAAGAGTGGGTGACAACATTTTTGAAAAGAAGTTGAATAAAATTTTGAAAAAATACTTTTAATTCCCTCTGGAGCAATATTTTAGAAATTTTAGTTGATAAGCATGACTACATAGATATTGATTGTTTTAAAACAGAAAAATATGGGTTTATGTGGTTGCTCTTCTATGAGTTTTCAAGGATGAAAGATTTCTAAAAAAGCAAGAAAAAGTTGGTTTCATTTTATAACCTTTATGTTCTGTAATATAAATATTACATGAGAATAAAAATAAAAAATAAAGATAATAACAAATAATATTATTTTCTATTAATTCACCTGAAGAACCATTTCAGTCTTGTTACAGACACCCTCATCAACTCATCTAGAGATGGAGGATATGGCATAAAACAATCCACAAAACCAACTAAAGTAATGACATGCTTATTGAAATACAAAATTTTGACCAGTTAGCAGCCAATTAATGTTGGAGAACACTGGGTAAAATCAACAGAATTTTGAAGTATGCATTAAGTTTAGGAATATGTTTAAATCTGTCCTTGATCTGCAATGCATTCAGGTGGATGCCTATTTCCAGTGAGGTGCGTGGGATCTGATCCTTTGCCTGTATACTTTGTTGCACATATTCTCAGTAACAACATCATTACATGTAGCACTTTATTATTAAAGATCTCTCTTTTTGTTCTTATGAACAGCCAAAACAGCTGTTCTTTTGCCTCTATTTAGCCACTTTTGTCCTGTTTACCCACTTTAACCTTTCATCCTTTGACTTACGGATGCCAGGATTTAACATGGATACAATATTCTAAGTGAGAACTTTTCAATACACAAGAAGTACTTTTCTTCTTGCCTATCTCAATATAACACATTAATCAAATGAACAAATGCATGTGTGATTAGAATCGCCCTGCCACCAAAAGGAGAAATGGGGAAAATCTGCCTCATACTGTCATTGTATGCATTCCTTCTAATTGAATTTTCCTGTATGAATCCATTTCCTAGTAGTATCCCTACTGACAAACTCCTACAAGAAAAATAACTTGGAGTAACTGATAAGTTAGATTTTTTAAAATTATTATTGTTATTTTAATCTAAATGCATATACTGACATGTAAATTGTCCCTGTCCTTCCCCACAGAACATGACTGCATCAGGAGACCTCTGCTGCTTGGTGACTGCCTGGAGGCAACAACATGGGTCATAACCTCCGTTCCCTTCACACTCACACTCGTATATAGAACTTCTGTAGGCCAGGAGATTAGAAGAGATGCATGGCTCAGGCATAATTTGGTTTTTCCTTTTAGACCATGCAACAAATCCTCTGTGTGAATCACTCAAATATTGAGACCACTGAAGATTTTTTCTAGGCCTTGGTATAGCAACAAACCAAGCTCAAAAAGTGTGTTTGGTCACCCATGTAGATTAATTCAGAAGAATAAATGCTGAATTAGTCCTCAGAATGTGTCAGCGGTTATAGTTTACACAAAGCACAATGTGGTCTTAGGGTATCCCTGTGTTTGAAGTCCCAAACAAGATAAAAGCTGTTTCACACAGTGAGGTCAATACTCAAACTTTTGAATACTGCTGGAGCAGCAGCAGCCAGACAGTAAAAGCAGACTACATCTCATGCCCAGTGTGAGTGGCCTTAAACGGCAGGAACCTTTCAGAACTTAGTTTTCTCTCACTGGTGGGTATCAATGAGAATGGGTCAATGTTATGGTGTGTTTGGGCAAACATTTTCAAAGGACAGGCACAAAGTAGAATAATGCTTTCACTTTTCAGAATACTTTTATCCTCTTATGTAGTATTACATCACCAGTCTGGAGTAGGAGCAGATGGAAATTGCAAGACGCAGTGTTTTAAAAAGGACAACCATGTGAGAGTAGCAAATAGATCTAATAATTAAATCAAAACTAACAAGATAGCTACCATAAACTGAGGGTCAAGATCATCAAGAAAGCTGGATCCATCCAACTACTCAGTGTTGATACTAAGAATTTTGATCCATCCTTGTTTAGTTTTTTTTGTTGGTGTTTTTTCTTTAGTTGGTTGGGGTTTTTTTGTTTGTTTGTTATTTTGTTTTTTCTCTGTTGTTCATAAGAGAGCCATCATGCAAAGGATGGAGACAAGATTGAGGAACTAGGGGCAAAGATACTGTAGGTGGTAGGATGTGAACACAGAGCCTCAAGCTTGTGTGCTGTCTTGGGAAATTTCATCATCAGAAAAGGGTCTTGATTCTTCAACACAAATTCAGTGGTCTGCAAGAATTGGGATTTTTTTTTCAGAATCACATTTTCTGTAAGCAGACTGACTCCTAATCTCCTAAAATGTACGGGCTGTAACACTTTCTAAGTAGGCTATATTAGTTTCTTAACCTGCATTTCAATTAATTTGTAGATGAGGTCCTATTAATAAAGGGTATATGAATTTCAGTGCTTCAACAGCTGGTATTATATAAAGCTCATCCAAACATGGCTTGTGAAAACTTGCATTTAACAAACTTTCCTCAACAGCTTATTTTCAGCCAGACCAGGAGACTTATAATGAGAAAAAGTGATTCAAACTTCATCCAGGCTATGGAAGAATTTTTTATAACTTTGTAAATAATTTTTCTTTGCTTAACTTCTGGGTTTTTTTGTTTTTGTTTTTTTTTTTTTTCTAAATGGGATTTCTGGCTCCAAATACAATTGTATGACTAGGAGTTGGTAATCATAAAACCCAAACCAGGGTTTTTTTACTCCCGAACAGTAGTTTACTGTTTATTAATAAACTGTCTTGTCCAAAGGACACAGGAGAGGGAAGACCCTGCTATACACTTCATATTTAGTCTATCATATATCTGACCCTTATTAAGCCACTGTGTTTATACTACATGGGTTTAGTATAGTTTCAAACCATTTTGAAAACTGAAAATAACTTTATTCTGTCAGAAATTCAAATAAAAATCAATGAAGACAGGAAAAATGCTTAGATGGCATGCTACTCATTATTTAGTGAACTCTATCACTATAGAAATGGTAAGACAAAAGTAGTATTAATACCTTAAACAATTCACACTTTAATCTCTTGGGCTTTAATCTGAGGCTCTTCATTCTTGCACATTTCCTCTCCTTTCTGACCACCTTTTCTGCTGTTAGCTGGAAATGAGTTCATTTTGAAACAGCCAGTTCTGCAGCATTTATAATCTCAGCAAAACAGCAAACACAGATACTGCCTTTATTGCTCTACACATATAGAATTGGAGTATTTTTCAAAGAGCTACACCTGCCTCTCCTTGAGGAGACTTGAGGTCTTGTTCTGTCAGAGTCTCCCATTCAAAATGCTCACTTAATTTATTCAGGTTAATTTTCATCAAAGCTTATATAGAAGTCATGCAGATGAGCAAACAGCTGTTGGACTTCTTTCCAAAATGGTGCTGATGGAATTTGCTGTACTGGTAGTTTCCCCTGCTATCTGCTCTTGCTGGTTGGGAAGAAAATCCCATCCACAGGGCTTGAGCAGCAGATGTAAGCACAGCAGAGATTTCACTACATCAGAGTTATCTAAAAGTAATGCCAAGGGTGACCTACATTTAATGAAGTAGTGCACAACGCACCTTATTGAAGTGTCTGTCCTCAGTGCATTTGCCTCCTCTGTTGTTGGGGGGAGGGGGAGCAGTTTGCATGTGCTTTGTTTTTATTTTAAATATGTAAAAAAAAGGAGCATGAATTAATGTTGAAAAAGGCTCAGCAAGAACTAAGGTGCTATGCAAATTGGTAATTTTAGTCACCACATTTGTTTACATGATATACAGGAAGACACAACTGAATATAGATGCTGGAATCTGGAAAGGTGGAGTTTTGATTACCTCATTCCATGGGGTCCATATGGCATCTGTCTTCAGTTAAAAGGGGCACACTGATTTTTAACAACCAATACAAGACATAATATCCTAGAGCTAAATACTGTTCTCCAGTTTCTTCTTTGGCACAGATCAAGCTCTCCTCAAAGAATTATGGAATATCTCGGGTTGGAAGGAACCTACAAGGATTATTAAATTCAACTTCCTGCCCCTCACAATAATACCTAAATCATATGACTAAAAGCTTTATCCAGGCTTTCCTTGATCCTATGAACCAAATGATTAGGAAAGTGCCTTACACTTTCATAATACCTAATTTTTGTCTCCTGACTAGGAATTAATATAGTAACTGTTTGTGTCAGAAATTCCTAAAAGTCTCATAGGTTTATGAGTATGCTTCTAATAAGGGCAAAATGACTATGTAACAGTATTTCATTTCTTATCAATCAGACCATAAGACAGGCAAGCCTCAGAATTAATTCTGCACTGTGGTTGTGTACTTTTGGTAATTTTTGCATTCCTGATGCTTGTTCTTTAGGTGAAATAATGTATAAAATATTAATTAAGTAGATATATAACATATTAATTAAGTACATACACATTTCCAAAAGTATCTGCAATTTTAGCATGGAAACAACAGCAAAACAAGATATAAAGTTTGAAACAAATCAGTATTTTTTCTATTAATTAAATTATCTCTCCTTTTTTCAGTAAATTAATAGAGTATGCAGTACTGTGTGACCTAAGAAATTGTTTTGCTATTTGGCATTACTTGATTTTAATTTTTAAAAATCTGAAAAGTGGATAGTTTACTAAGCAGCTGCTCCTGAAATCTGCTCTTAGAAAGCAATGATTTATTCTCCTTTGTAAAGGAGATAATTACTCCCAGGTAATTATGTGTGTCTGTTTACAACAATAGTTTTCCTGCTGAAGTGCAATGTAAGATAAAAACTGAAATACAGCAGAATGTGTCCCAGTAGGACATTAAAAAACTAGAATCAGATATTTATCAAATATCATTAGAAATTCAGCAAAGATTTTGAGGCATTATAATTTCCTTACTTACTGCAAAAACTATTTAGAAAAAGGCAGTGCAGGAAAACACAGTACTATACACAAGTGATATTTCACAAAGAACATTATACAGACAAGTACCGACAGTTTCTTAATGTAATTCAGTTGCTGCCCAGAAAAAAAAAAAAGTTAAATTCTGTAAAGATAAGAGTGGATGCTCTGCCTCTGAAGATACAATCACAGTAGTAAGTAGAAGAATGTGGGCTTTTGCTAGCTCGTTTATTACCAAATCTTTGACAGACAGGAAAAACTCTCCAAAAGCAAGTATGGAAATTATTTTGGTATTGTTTCTTCTTGCTTCAGCAAAAACGCTGGCTTCCATTTTGTGTTTGCTGGGCACTTCCAGCAAACTAAAAATCAGCACACTTCCAGGTGTGCTTATCTAGGAGAACAAAGGAACAGACCAGCCTATCTGGTCTTTTTTGCCTTCAAACTATTTGCTAATCTTGCTAAATCATCTGCCTTAATAATCTATTTTCAGCAGTAATGGATAAATCCTCTTCTACAGGGTTTTGATTACCTAAAGTGTGCTGTTGCCTTCCAAAAGGAAATTAATTTAGGTCAAATTGTGTATTACTTGACCTCATGTTATTGTTCTGCCTTGTCCACAGAGAACAACAAAATATGTGTTTCCACATGCAGATTTGAAGGGTAATGTTTGGCAGGCAGAGTGTCTCTTTCTAGCAGCACTTTTGCTGAAGTTAAGTCACAGATCATCTTCTTAACTTTACAGAACACCAAAAGCTTGATCTTCTCATGCAATAAAATCCAAAAATATGAAAGTGCATGCAACAACCAAACCAAGTTACGAAATATGCAAAACACTTTCAAGCATGCCATGCCACCTCAGAAAGAGCAACCATTTGGCTTCCACTGCACAGATGAAAGGAGAGAACAGTTCTTGGGAGGGCAATAAAAAGAGAGAGGCTTTTCCTTAGCTCTCAAACAGACTTTTAGGAGGTCGTAAAGGAGACTGACATGTATTCATTTGCTGTGGTGTTAGCATATGGCAGAAAAAAATTCAAGGAAAACTCAACAAAATTCTTCCTTGAGTGCTGTCTCCCTGTACCTTGGCCAGCACTCAGATCCCCTGTGACCTCTCTCCCTTCACCCCTTTCCAGCCCATCTCATCAGGCTTTTGTCACTCCTTCCTTTGTCCCTCTGTCTCCTTTCACAGACCCACCCACCACCGTCCTCGTTAATGGCAAGGCCAGGGAAGTAAAATCTTTTTCTCTGCTCTGCCACTTGAGCTGGGAGAAGAGGCACAAGGTAAAACAACTCCCTACAGATCTCATCAGTGGCATAAGGGAGGCAACTTACCTGTCTAACTTGTCACCTCCACCTTATTTCATGGCTACAGGACCTTCAGAAACTCACATTACTCACTGCTGATAAAAGTTTATTAGTCCCATTCTGGCTGCCATCCAGAGTCAACTATACTGTGTCAGAGCAGAAGGCTCTGTCCCTCCCTGTGAATGAACAGCTCACCTGGGAACTCACAACCCTAACTGGAGGGCACTATGTTGTATACTGGAGAAATTTTCTGAAAAAATGAGGTAAGTTGGCTTCACCAGACACTTCATTGAAGCTCAGAGCAATGCATGCTTCACAGTCCTCACTGAAAGCGAAAAGCAATTTTCCCTAGGTTTTGGTTTCAGCATCAGAGATCAAGGCAGCAAGCCCTATATGCAAGTAATTCAGTACACACAAGCTTGTGTGCCTTGCTCTCAACAGCAGTATAAATTACATTTCACCTGTTTACATCAGAAATCAGTGTAAATATACCAATAAATGTGATGATTGATGACCAATAAATACTGACTGATGAGGCTTCTCAGCAAATCTTTTACCTTTAACAGCTTTCTAAAACCCCCCAGTATATCACTCTGCATCTATAATTGTGAAACAATAGCTGTTTGGTTCAAGGAATTACTTTATTATTATTCACCAAGTAACTGGTAAATGTTCATTTCCACCATAATGTTCATTTCCACCATGGCTCAGTCACATGGTTTTACTGTGCCTTGCTGCTATAATCCTCTTCCACCTTAAGTGCCCTAAAACACCTCATATTTGTTGATCTGCTTGTCCTTTCACTCCAGTTCTGTGAAAACCCCACAGAAAAAGGTCTCATAACCTGTTGGAGAAATAGCACAGCCAGGCACTGTATGTTTTCTTAGGTTTACCAACTTCTATTTGAGTATGTTTTCAGACTTTTTTTTTTTTTAAATAGTGTTTTCATTATCCAAAATGTTTTTCTTTTTTTAAAAAAATGTAAAAAACCCATCCAGTGGAGCCTATCATCACAGCAGAGGTAAATGACAACTGCAGAAATCTGTGTAATTCCAGTTTCAGTCTACGAAGCTCTTCTTGAAGTGGGGAACAAAAAGAAATGGCCAACAACAGTACTCTAACTGAAATCTACTAAAGTTAGTTATATTAACCACCACTTTGCATGTATTTCTATTTTTAAATATATTTACTTCCTCTCTTTTTTAATATATATTAATATATTTACTTTCTATAGTTTCCTTTGCTGACAAGATAAAGAAATTCATTTAAACAACTGGCAGGTACAGTGAAATTGGTTAAGCACAAAGTCACCTCAGTCATTCTGAAGATGGTGTTTATTGTTAGCTCCAAGTTAAAAAAAAATACAGAACAGCTAACTTCAACCTCTTTTAGCCAAAATCACCAACCGGACTATATATAGTTCATCCAGTTATTGGCGAACAGGTTATTTTGTCAACACCAGTGGAAGAGAAGAAATTTATTAGATTTAACATGATGGTATAAAGGTAGCTGAGCTCTGGGAATGGCAAAAATTTTGAAAAGGATATTACCTAGGGATTTTTTTTTTTCATTTATATCAGTTTGTTCTGAGCAAACTGCACCTGATTCTGTAGGTCACTTTTGAGTAACATTTGGATTGGTAAAGTGTCATATGCTAATTAGTCTATAAAAATATTCTATTTTACTCCTAAGCACAGATGCCTCAAGATTCAGAAGTTATGCTAAAGAAGTTGGGTTTTTTCCAACTTTCTTTGCTTTGAGGGAGGGAAGTCAGAAGAAAATAACCTTTTCTTTCTTCTTAGTGCTGTGATGGCTCAAAGAGAAAGAATGCCTGATAATCTCCTGTAACTCTTTGTCATTGATATCATACAAAAATAAATGTATTATTTCTAACCTAGAAAATTAAAATGACAAGAAGTGGTACTTGTGAAGAAAAACCTTGGAGAGGAAAAACATTATTCACATATGGTTTGACAAAGTCTTTGAATAACAGAACTTCTGTCAACAAATCTGAACTGCACTTATGGCCTTATTAGAAATTGTGCCAGTCCAATAGGCAAAGGTATCAATCTTAGCCCACAACGAAGCCACTTATTAATCGAAATGCAAACTCTACATGATAGTTTATTTATTTACTATTACTCTTGCATAATTTCTTGTTACTCTTACTACTTTCTCAACAACATGTCTGCAGCCAGTAACCTAAAAACCTCTTTCAGCATAGCAAAGTCTGAAACCATTAACCAAACTTGAACTCATCTTTTCCCCTTCACCTTATAAAGCTAAGAAAGATTAACAAAAGGAGCTATGGTAATGATCATAAACACAGTCATATGTCTCAAGGCAGTCCCGAAGTCAATCCACTCACATATTTTTAGCTACTCTCCCTGATGATCTCATCAGCATGGTCACTAATACTTTTACTGATATCTTTCAACAAAATGTCATCAAACCACTACAACTAATGACGTTACAAATACATGGAGTTAATCAGTGGATGTAAATGCAGTCCGTCAGGAATGGTCCCTTCCCAGAAGGTTTGAAAGTGAGGATTTTTTCCCCCTGTGACAGAAATGAGGAATTATGAAAGTTGTACAAAACATACAATGAAGTCCATTTGATACTCTAAAGTCTGTTCAGCGTTAGACTGGCAATTGAGGTACAGCTGTGAGGTAGTGTAGCTAGACAACACAACTGGTTTTTAAATAGGGACTGCTATGTTACTGATAAAATTAGAGGCAATTGCTATAAGTATCTATTATCAGAGCACCTGTCCTATGAAGGAAGACTGAGAGAATTGAAATTGTTTATCCTGGAGAAGGTTCCAGGGAGACCTTGCTGCAGCCTTTCAATATTTGTAGGGTGATCATTAGGAAAAATGAGGACAAACTTTTTAGCAGCACCTATAAAGGCAATAGGACAAGGGCAATGGCTTTAAACCAAAAGAGGGTTGATTCAGGTTAGATATAAGGAAGAAGTTGTTTACAAGAACAGTTGTGAAATGCTGGACCAGGTTACCCAGAGATATGGTAGGTGCCGTATCCCTGGAAACATTCAAGATCAGGTCAAATGTGGCTCTGGGCAACTTGATCTAGTTTAAGATGCTCCTGCTCACTGAAAGGTGAGTTGGACTAGAAGGCCTTTACAGGTCTCTTTTATCCCAAACCATTCTGTAATTCTAAATTTTTATCTAGCAAAAATGAGGATAGTTTTTAAAACATTGTGAGTACAAAGTTTCACTCCAGGCTTCAACTGTAATTACCAGGACAAAATGAATTTATTTTTTTTTAAATATAACTTCTGTCAGACAGGAAATGAATGGTCAGTGCTGGTGGCTTTCTTCTTGTGTTTCAGTACAAAATACATTTATGTTGGGGACAGTCAATTCAGTATTCAATACAAGTGGGTTCTCACACATTGTGGCTAAGTTCCTTCCATTCTCATTGCTTATTAATCCTCAAATAAGTAAGATATCTTGCAATAGGAAGAATTCATGAATGAATGCATCAATAAATGCTTCCTACTGCACAGTTCACCACAAATTCTTCATAATATTTCTAAGGAGTTAACAGATTTTTATTAGTTACATAATAATCCCCAAATCTGCTTTTTCAAAACATGCTCTTCCTCCCCTTTTCATAATATCAAACCAGACAACTAAACATGAGCATGAAACTGAGTCAATGACCCTCCATATACTTACCATGTACCACATGCTTGGCCACTTGGGATCATTGAAATAAGTGGATTGGGTACCACCAGGTTTATAATCCCTCTTTATCCTTCTTTTAACCACCTGCTGTTGTATCCACTCCACCTGCCAACCAGGAAAACATACGGAGAATGTTATGGTTCTGTGGAGATTATCAAAAAATGTGCAAAAGCTTCGGATTGTTCTCATTGCCACACTCCAAGGCATACTTCATATTAAAGAGTTCATTTTGGCAGTAGAAATCATGCAGATCACCTTGACATACTGTTCACTAAGGAATACATTCAATTTAGCTAGTGTTACAAATCTACTTGAACAATTGCTTAAATACCCTACTAGAAGGAATTCATTGGGTATTAGATTTTAACTACTGTTATTTTTTCCAATTTTTCTTTACTAGATTTACTCTTCCATTGAATTTTTAAAAACTCCTACACAAAATCTAGCAGCATATTACAGTGAGTAATTAGTGAATTTCTATAAGGGTGAATTTGTTTTTATTTTTATCTTTCTCTTCCAGGAAATAAAAATATTTTAAAATATATTCAAAAGTTTTGTTTTTAGATCAATCACCTTCACCACTCAGAGAAAAAAACCAAGAAAAATACCAAAATTAAACTTCATTTTAAGTAAAGTGTCAAGATTGTCTCAGAGAGGCACTCTGGAATTTTATTTTACACTAAGCATTCCCCTGTGAGACATAGCTGGATACTAAGCAACAGCTCTAATTAAAACACAAAAAAGTGCTTGAAAAAGGAAAAGAAATATAAGGGTTAAAAATCTATCTGAAAATTATTTTTGTCTGTCTGACACCTCTTCAAAGATTCACAATACATCCAAAGAAAGGCAACACCAAAAGTGACATCAACTTTAGATCAGAGGGGACTCTGCAGCTATTTTTCTATTAGCTATTCTTGAAGGGAGCTACTTTCAATAAATGTAAATAATATGAATTAACCACAGAAAAAGTCCATGGTATATTCACACACATCTAGCAGCTTATATTTCTGCAGAATTGTTCCAAGGGATATAACTACAAAAATTAATTCACATCTCTCCAAATAAGACAGTCATCTTCTAGCACCCTACTCTGCACTGTTTGAATATCTGTGTATGCACACAAACATATAAATATATAAAAGAAGTTACTTTCAGCTCACATATTTGTCACTGGTCAGAGACAGTATTAATATTTTCCTTTAGCAGGCTAATCTCTCTACTGTGCATTCACAACACAACTTCAAATCCTTAGGTAGATACACCATAGCACTCTGGCCTCTACTTCTTGGCCAGAAAAAAATGGAGAAAGACATCTCTGAATTTGTCCAAAGAGGATTCCTAGGACAGTCATTATAGAGGCTGGATGGTTTTCATGTTTTCCTTCATAAAGAAGAAATTAAATTTTCACCTTCTCAAGAACTAACTTCAGGATTAAATGTATTCTTCTAGAGGCTAAATTAAGCAGTCTAAGAACACAGACCATTGGGTAGAGCTGACACTGAAACTCACTTATTTGTAAATCTTCTAGGAATAATCATTAGTCACTTTCTGGTTATATGAAAATGGAGAAATTTGACAGTGTGCCTTTCTCTCTTGCTTACTGTCCCCTCTTCCAGAACCATGTGAAATTCCCCATGACACAACAAGAGGTAACTGCTCCCTTCAGATCTGACTGGATACAGGTGTCCTCTGCAGGAGATGACAGCTAATAGGTCTCAGGCTGTTTGATGCAACAAAGTCTAGAGGCCTGTAGGATACACAAAGAATGTCTGGGCAAAAGCCAAAGAAAGTAAAATAAAAAGACTGATAAGCACTAAACGTAACGGCTGCTGTAAACTGGGGTCAACAAGCCTCTTAAATAGTTCTCTCCTCCATGAAAAAGACTGATTTTTAACTGAATAATGAACCCTGTTCTCCTGACTTTTGCTGCTAATGTATGCTTTCTTTTCCAGACCCTCACAACAGAAGCTTATTATACTTCAAAGCTTTTCTTTTTTCAGGTGGCCCATGCCTGCAAACACATCACAAACCAAGAGACTGGCATCCTATGTACTGTTTGGTCTCTAACTCCCCACCCACCTGGACTGCCATAGACAATGGGCCTCACTTCTTCTATTACTACTGTTTAGCAGTCATGAACAAAAATGCTTCAACAGGTCTGAAAAAGCAACCATGGCTTGCAGGGCTTATACAGCTCCACTTTCCCAGTCTTATTGTAAGATTTGGGTCTCAGTGTTAGAAACATGTTCAGCTGAGGGGTCTAAAGCTTCTATGCTGCAAGAATATTTACTGTTATCTTGACTCGCCCTTTGCTGAAGGGATTAACCACATGAATATGTTAACCATGCTGAGAAAGTTGCAAGTCAACAAATTTCAACACTTCTCACACCAAAACCACACAGCGCTTATCATGCCATGCTTGGTAACTCCTATCTTCAGTCTGCAGGGAGGAATCAAACCTACCACCAACATAATGTAAGGATCTGACAGTGTTGCAGAAAACTGTCCACAAAGACAAACCAATGAGACAGATTCAGCTGAAGAGGATTAAACCTTCTGCCACTGCTACCTCTAGTTAAGATGCATGACTATTAATGAAGGAACTCACCAACACTACTATTGCCTAGAGGACCCATAAATCAGAGACCCAGGGCATCTAATTTGGCATTAGGGACTCATGCAACAAGGCTTCTATAGGAACTACAATGAGCAACTGTGAGGAGTTTTGGAAAAACACCCTTCCTTTTTAATGGAGCAAAGAAGTAAACATATTCCTGGAGCCTGAGCAACCTAAAGTTTAAAAAGAACTTCAGCAACCTAATACCATTTATATATGGATAAAATTAAAGGAGTTTTCCTGATTAGACAAACTCTTAGCCAAACTCTCTAGTCATTCACTGCAACATGTTGTCTCCATTGATTACTGCCTATTCAGCTACCAGTATCTGCTGATCAATAAAAAGATTTAAATATAAAGGCAGCACAGTACTGGTGGAGACTGGTGCATGCATACATTGCTGCCTCAAAAAAAAGCCCAAATAATTTCTTTTCTCTTTTCCTTTATTTCAGACAATATTATGGAGAATAGTATCAGTCAATTAGTCGAAGAAATCATAAACACTACAGCACTGCACACTTCCAGTTCATATATACATCATTTAATATATATCATTTAATATACACCATTTTACACATAAAGAATTTTCAGTATATTTATATGCATGTGTTTGTACAAGACTTTGCATCGACAGAGTTAATCTGCAAGTCTGTAGTATGGTAGGTGGTTATATTTTAGTGAGATAACAGATAATTTTTTTTTTATCTTATCTACCACCTTTTAACAAAGACACTCTGTTGCAGGGCGTGCTCCTATTACATGCTGGATGTCATCAATAGTTCCTATTTCATCAATTTCCAGCAAAATTAGGGAAAACATATGAAACAGTAATTTTGAAGAAGGTCTGTACAGCTTGAATGATCAGATTCAAACACAGTAAAAGAAACATAACTTGTCTTCCCACAAGACTTAATGATAATTTTATGTATGCATAGAATTGCTCTAAGTAAAATAGCTATGTAAAATAAAGATGTGAGTAATGACACATTTGCCTAAGTATGAATATGGGAAGATAGAGCAGGTAGCTCTTTAATGATGGAATGCAAGTGTCTAGATGGAAAAGACTAGACTAATACAGAATATTTCAGTTGTGATGGAGCTACAATGATCATCTAGTCCAACTGCCTGATCAATTCAGGGATGAACAAGTCAAAGCACAGTATTGAGGGCCTTGTCTAAATGTCTTTAACACTGGGGCATCAAGTACATCTCTAGGAAGACTGATCTCTTTGACCAACCTCTGGGTAAAAAATGCTTCCTGTGATGCAACTCTGAACTATTCCCACATGCCCAATCACTGGATACCAGGAAGAAGAGATCAGCATCTCCCTCTCTCCATCTCCTCCTCAGGAAGCTGTACAGGGCAATGAGCTGTACAGGGCAATGAGCTTGCTTCTCAGTCTCCTTTTCTTCAAACTAAACAAACCTGGTGTAAACCATTAGGACTCATTTTGTATAGTACAGGTAACCACATCAGTGAAGGGGGAAGTCAAACTGATCACTCTCAGTCAGTGACCACGCACTGCTATGAGGGAGACAGTGCAGGATGCTAGACACAGTAACCTGAAACATCCCGACAAGCCTGATCACAGTCCTACTTATGGCTTTGCCTGGAAGGTGTTTAGTAAATCCCTTATATTGAGATCTGCTGATTCATTGTTTTTATTCTCAGGTTATATAGATACAACCTTTTAAAACTTAATTTAAACATCACAAGAAGACAACATACTCATCTGATAAGTCAATGCATACAATTTTGTTTACAGAAAATAGCACTGCTACTTGAATAGTTTACTCTACATTGTACAATCACTAGGTTATATTAATGAAAACAAGGTCAAGACTCAGAAGTTATATTAGCATTGTAACACATATTACCTTTGAGTATTTTATGGGTATTCATCCACAAATTACTATGCCTGGTATATTTTGGATTTGTTTGATTCTGTATGAAAGGAGCTCATTTGTATAAAAATAATATTTCTGAATTAATTAATTATATAGATTCTTGGTTTTTTGCCAAAAGGTGCAAACAATGAAGTTCATTTTAATATTTCCATAAAGTCACACTTACTGAGAAATAACAAAAGACATCTTCCCATTGACCTCAGCCTCAGAAGTTCCATTTTTTACTGAGTGTCTAGAAATCAAAGCCAAGCCAGACTGCAGAAGAAACTATTTTTAAAAATCACCCTTTTTAGTCTCCTCAATTCAGGACTCACAGCATTGTTTTGTGCATAACCCAGCTCTTCTTCACAGACCTGCATGGAATACTGCTATGGCAATAAAACTGTCTGAGCTAATTCAAGCACTCTTTTTCTCTCTTTAAGTGCCAGAATTTGAAATGAAATGTTAACTCTTGATGAAATGAATCAAAACTACTTTCTACCATTTTTAGACTCATTGATTCAATAGAATTCTTAGAAAAAAAACCCATGTAGGTATGCTGCAGTAAGATCTCCCTCACCCAGAGTTATAAACTGTGAAAAGTTTGATAAATGAAAAAAACTTACATACTGGGAAAAAAACCCCACCAATTTATCAAAGCAGTATGATTTTTAACATACTGCTTATCTTTCATTGTTATGAAAGATATTTTTTTCAAATATACCATGACAGGGCCTGCTTAAATAAACACTTCAAAATTATTAAAAATGTGTCAACTCCAATATGTGAAAATGCCATTACTCTACAGCAGAAGTTACAGGCAAGCTGAAGGTGTAATCCTTTTCATTTTGAGGAAAAACATGTTTGGGCTGAAAAGATTTTCTAATTCTGAAGTAATTTATAAATTTCATACCAGAATCTGTGACTTTTATGACAAAATTCAGTGTGAAGGTGTGGATCTGCAGTCTGTGAAAACGAGATTCTTCAAGTGCCGCTCCTAATTGAAACTGTAACAGTAACCCTTGTACTGCCTCGTTCACTTTCATCTTCCTACACCTGTAAGAAGAAACTGGAAATTCCTTCTCAGGTAACAAGAGAGGAGGTGCCACAGGAACCCTACAGATTAAAGAAAAAACTGAGAGAAAACCCACACAGAGCACATAGAAGGTAATGCCCAGTAAACAGATCAGCAAAAGGGGCTACTCATCCCATGGAAAACAGGCACTGAACAGCAGTGCACCACTGTTACTCAGAGTTTGTCAGCAGGCGGATTTCTCTGGGCAAGCATCCTCCCCCTCAGCTGGATGGTCTCATGCTGCATCTGCTACACTTCATTCTTTACTTGCCTAAGGACCCTCAACACTCATACATGTGAGTTCTGAAAGACCCTGCTACAGAAGGACAGAAGTGAGGACAGCACACTTTGAGGCAAAATATGAGACTGCGCTGTCCCAGCATAGGCCATAGGAAAAAAATTGCTCCAACAGTTCCTGTCTTAGCAGGATGCCATCCAGAGGGATAGTGACGGATATGTGAGGTGAGCAAGAGGTGAAAAAGACCAAGTGTGAAGTCCTGCACCTGGGTCAGGGTAATCCAAAACCTCAATACAGGTTTAATGAGTGGATTGAGAGCAGCTTTGCATATGGGTGGATGAAAAACTGCATGTGATCCAGCAATTCACATTCACTTCACAAAAAGCCAACTATGTGCTGGGCTATATCAAAAGACACTTCTCTGTTTTACTCTCTGGAGTGCTACATCCACCTCTGGGTTCCCCAGCATAAGACAGTCAGAGGACAGCCACAACAAAGATGGTCAGACAGCTGGAGAACCTCTGCTATGAGGAAGAGCTGAGACAGCTGGGATTGTTTAGCCTAGAAAAGGTGTTTGGGGAGATCTCATGGAAACCTTCCTGTTCTTGAAGGGGACCTATCAGAAGGATGGAGAAGGTCTCATTATCAGGGAGTCAATCTATTGATAGCATGTGGGGTAATGGTTTAAATAGAAAGAGAGTAGGTTTAGATGAGATATCAGGTAAAGTGAGTGTTCTCTAATCTGAGGGTGGTGAGGCACTGAACAGGTTGCCCAGAGAAGCTGTGGATGCCCCCATCTATGGAAGTGTTCAAGGCCAAACTGCATTGGGCTCTGAGCAGCCTGGTCAAATGGAAGGTGTCCCTCTCTATGGCAGGAGTATTGGAATGAGATGATCTTTCCAAACAAAGTGATTCTATGTTTCTAACAAAACAAATATCTTAGTTGTCTTGTCATCATTAAGTTTTCTGTGCTACCAGCTCTACTTAAGTGTATTATTTGACAAAATTCTGTTTTTGCATTTCACTTTGTAATGAAACCAAAAGGTCAATGATTTCGGGTAAAGTGAGGAGGACATATTAATATCCAAGGGCCATACCTAGGTCAGTGAACAAGAGACCCAATCAATTACTCAGGACTGCAGGAGAGATGATGAGGACTATTGACACACCCCTTGCTAACTATGTGCAGTCACAAAAGTAAGACCCCCAAAAACTGGACTTCTCATCTTAAGAAGAATTTTGTGTCATTTTTTTCATCATAATTAAAACCCCAGCTACTTTCTTAACCTATTATTCTTTGACCCACAATAGCAACAGCCTCTTTTAACCATAAAAATAACTGAAGATAATTGGTAAAGTAGATGTTGACATATGTCAAGACCATGGAAAATTACTGCATATACCATTTCACAAATGTAGGGGTCTAAAGTAATATAAAAAGTTATTGACTCCAGCAATGCTATGTGATGCATTCTTGCTGATTAAGAAAGTGTTTCTTCAGCAAGGGTCAACGACAATCCACAGTCAAAGCAGTTGTCAAAATTATGTTACAGATTCTGAAAAAAAAAAAAAAAAACCAAGATAAAACAAGAAACAGATGTTCATACAGGCTGACTAGAAACTAAAAAAGCAGAAGAGAAAAAACAGCAGATAATCCTTGAAATTACCACAAAACACATCTTGCATAACAGCAGGCCAAGCTACTGCAGTGTCTCTTATGGACCAGAGTTTAAATTCTATGCACATTTTTCCACCTCATAGCCACAGAAAAGCCAGTCAGTCCTGGTATGACTTAAGCGGTTTCTATGTGATTTGCTACATATTTGTGATCAGTTGTAGCAGTATAGCCATAGTTCCAAATCCATGAGGTAGAAGAATCCACAGCTATGGATTCTAATGCGACTGAAGTGTCCTTTGCCTTTCCCATGTAGCATTCCCACCCCTACAGCTACATGCTCTTCACATAAACCCATACATACCACCCTAAAACTATATGGAAAAAAATGTTCTTCCTTTATGAACAAGACTGTAGAGGAATAAATTGTGAAAAGCGAAAGCCTGGCTAGTGATGAAGGAAGACGGGCTCTGTACCGAGGCAGTTTAATAGCAGCCCAGAGCTGCTGGGAAAGGCAAAAGCATCACACTGAAATTCTTGAGAAGCTCAGCATACCTGTTGCTGGCCAGGATCTCCGTATGACTGGAAAACCAGGGAACAATCCAAGGCAAAAGGACTCACATTTTCTCTCCTTGGGGAAGTCTTGACAGGTTTCTACTCGCAGACACAGCGGTAGTAACTGATGATGAACGTGGCTACAGCCACTGCCCAACCTCCACCCTTCTACTGTGTTGTACCACAGCTGACCATAAAGCAGGTCAAAATTACAGGATTGAAATCACACTTTGTGGGAGAGCTGAGAACAAATTTCAGGGAGCCTGGGCTCCTGGACAGTGGCTTCCAGCAGCACCAGCCCCAGATGTCATAAGCAAAGAACAAGCATCTAAAGCAGTTGGGGAATTTTTCCCTTCCTCGGATCTGAAGTAGTCTAACCAGCTTGGATGTACTGGTTCTGTTTCTAAAATAACTCAGCCTCAGAATAGTGAGAAAAGTCTTTGCAGCATAAGCTTAAAACCAACTCCTATGCTTATACAAGGTAGTTTATATTTTTTAGCCACAGGTCATACAACTCACCTTGGAACAACTCAAGAGTTACACGCGCATGATTTTGAACACAATTTTAAGAGCCCTCTAATTGATAAGTCTGCTTGGTACAGTACCCAATGCTCTGCTTACACCACTGAATACAATGTTATTATCTAGAAATACCTAGTCTTGGGACAATGTAATAATCTTTTCATTATTTCAATACAGTGGGGGGATTAGTGTTAATATCACTCCGAACATAAACTTTGATGTTACAACTCATTAAAACTTCATATTCTTAATAAATCAAAAGGCTGATCCAGTGCCCACTAGAGGACAAAACTTTGAGCTCTCTAAACGTCAGTAGCTTTGGAATCTAACATCTGGCATCCTAGACAGCTGAACTATCTTGGATTTCATGTCTGTATTACTGTAGCAATTATTCTGTCTACTAAAAGAAACTAGAAATTTCTGATGTGATATTTTTCTTTACTTAACTTAGCCCTTCAACTCATGTCATAATTTAAGTCCTTCAGACATCTGCATGTGCTACTTTAAGGTGGTCTTAACTCATTTAATGACATCTTAGGAAGACAAAACTCTACCACAGTGTTAAATTCAAATGTCAAAAATACCAGTGTAATTCCAAAAGTGTTGATTCAGTCAAGAGTTTCCCATGGTTTCAACTGCCATTTAGAAAATCCACTGAGAATTAGCAAGGCAGTAAAAGTATTCCATAATTAAGTGGTATGTAATATCCATCAGTGGTATATTGGACTTAACAAAGTAAATACATCTCCTAAGTAGACTGTCCACTGACCAAAACCCCCTTAATAGAATGTAAGGAAGTATCACAAATAACTCAGCCTATTTCCAGCACTTTTGCTTAATGTTATTTTGTCAACAAAGAAAATTCTTACCTAAGTCTAGGAAATGGAAAAATTCAGTCACAAGAACATATACTAAATATCAAATTAAGCAGTTTTTTGATCAGAATACTTTAAAACACAGAAAAATTTGTTCCCATTTGGGTTTATTTGGTTGTGCCTGTCTTGGTATTTTGTATCCTTAATCATATGAAAAGGATAAAGTATTTTTTTCTAAGCTCACCCTCTTTATAGCATATGCTTAGAAGTGGTATTTAAAATTCAGAATTAAGTCAAAGTGCTTATACTAAGCTTCAGTTTTAGAGTTTTGTTGAGTTTTACGCTTCATGGAAGTATCAGTGGCATATTTTACAGCACCCCATTTCCCTAGTTTTTTGGCATTTCAGATGCCTTTGTAGTACAATTTTATGATTGCTCTTATTTAGAATCATAGAATCATAACGTTGGAAGAGACTCGAAATAATGTCCAACCATAAACCCAGCATTACCACTGGGTTCCACATTAAGTCATGTCCTTTAGTGCCATATCCAAAGGGGTTATGAACATCTCCAGGGACAGTGACTCTACTTCCCTAGGCCATTTGTTCCAATGCTTTACATGCCTTTCCATACTTTTTTTTTTTTTTTTTTTAATATGTAATCTAAACCTCTCTTGGCACAATTTGAGACCATTTCCTCTCATCCTGTTGTTACCTGGGAGAAAAGCCCAACCCTCAGTTTCCTACAGCCTCCTTTCATGTAGTTATACAGAACAGTAAGATCTGTAGTCTGCTTTTCTGCCAGCTAAACAATCCCAGCTCCCTCAGCTGCTCCTCATACGACTTACTCTCTAGAGCCTTCACCAGCTTCACTGGCCATCCTGGGACTTGCTCTAGCACCCTCAGTGTCCCTACAAAAGTGAAGGACCCAGAACTTAACACAAGATTTGGGTATGGCCTCACCAGTTACTTCCCTGGTCTTCCTGGTCACACTGTTCTTGATATAAACCAAGGATGCCACTGCCTTCTTGGCCACCAAGGGTAACTGCTGACTCATGTTCAGCCACTGTCAAACAACAACCCCAGGTCCCTTCCCACCAGGCAGCTTTCCAACCACTCTTCCCCCAGCCTGTAGTGCTGCATTGGGTTATTGTGACGCAGGGCTGGACCCAGAATTTCACCATATTGAATCTCATACAGTTGGCCTCAACCTATTGATTGATTCAGCTGTCCAGATCCCTCTGCCAAACCCTCCTACCCTCCAACAGATCAACACTCCTAGCCAGCTTGGTGTCATCTTCCTGAGGTGTGAACTGGTGTGAACTTCCTGAATGTACTTAATTCCTTCATTTGAGTTGTTGACGAAGATACTAAACAGGGCTGATCTCAACAGTGGCAAACACCACTGTTTCATGGCCACTGTGTTTGTCTCTGATCTACCACTTCAGGTCAATGGAGGAGAATTGTTAGCAGTTACCTTTGGAACAAACTGCCTTTTTCTGCCCTGAAACTCAGTCTTATAGTTGTCAGTGAACTTCACTGATATTAAAAGATTGATTACTACCCCTCTTAAACATCATTATCAAAATGACCATCATAATTCAAAATTAATTGCCAAAAAAATACCTGTGAAAGACACATGTGGCCACCCAAAGAAAACCTTGCAGTCCAACTCTCAGGCAAATGTAAAAGGACTGAAGTTTCTTCTCCTACAGTCAGCAGGCCAATGAAAGTCAAGTTTTTTGCAACTGCACACCTCACAAAATGTTGACAGCACTTCCAATAAGGCCATATCTCTCAATTTCTGCATATCAGATAACATAATGGCTGGAGTAATGCTTGATTAACAAACTGGCTGATTACTTTCATTTCTTTTAAAGCCCCTGATAAACCACATCATTGTTTTGCAACTTTAAGATGGACCCTGTGCACATTCTGGCAATTGAAGTGTGTCCAAAACAGTCACTCTGTTATGGATTCCTAATTCACAACACCTGTCATATTATAAATTGAGAAAAATAAAATAAAGATTGTTATATCCATGGCAATGATTTACGAGATGGATTTTTAAATTGGATATACTAGAGTTCTTTGGTTTCTAGTCACATGATTTACAGGGTTACAATGTGGTGTCTACAGTCTTCACAAAATTTCTGTCACCTATGTTTATTTCATTTTATAGCAATCTCTATGGCCATTTCTACACTGTCTTCCATTAGGATAAAAGGACTTAAAATGATCTAATATAAATGCAATTTTTCCCTATGACTAAAGTATAAGAATACTCTCTGTACTAATAAAACAACTTTTTTTCTAACCAAGATAAACTTCAAATGTACAAACATGTATCTTCTGAAATACACAAACTTAAGTTTTGTTTGATAGAATCTCAGATATGCTGCAGAACATGTCTGCTCTCATGAGGGAAGACATTTCAGAAGCTTCAAAAACTGCAATGGTTTCCATAAATCTTCCTATTACTACTATTATTTCTAATCATTCATTCAGTTACCTTACCTGCTGGCAGAAAGGGATGAAATGCAAAACTGAGCTTTATTTCATAAGCAAATATATATTAGCATCAGACAACAGCTTAAAAATCACCTGACTGCCTTTCCACTACTTGCCAGAACCGTGTGAAAGTTGAAAGAGATGATATCTCAGTCTCTCAAAATGGCAACTATTATCGAAACACGTTCTTCAGAGTACCTCTTCAGAGTGTAATTGCACTCATAAAACGACAAATTTACCAAACACCTGCACTGAGAAGGGCTGCACTTCTCAGCTAGTTTCCTTCATGCAAGGCAAGGGAAGTGTGTTAGTGTAGCAAGCACCCAGGAAAGAAGCCCAAATATGATGAAGAGAAAAACAGATTGTCCAAGATTTAGAGGTAAGATGTTTTCTAGTATCACCTGCATAGCAGTTGCCCAGACCCCTGTTAATGGGCCCATCAATGTCTCCACACACGACTCAGAGATAACACTCTCCAGGAGCCGGTTCTGTTTAACAGGTGAGCAAGGACCGACCGTGTGACTCAGAATGACATCAGCCCATGGTGAGATGCTCTGCCCGGGGTGGGGGGTGGGGGGAGCTAAACATTCCCACCTAAATATATTCTGGGATTTCTAGACAGAGAAGCAGCCTTCCCACAGGTTTCCAAGAAGACACAGCTGGGGTTTTCCACTTGACTGACTACACCTTTTCTACAGGACCACTGCTCCAACAGAACCACATCTGCCACTCCAAGAGGACGGCAGCCACTCCAATTTGGACTGCTACCAACACGCTGGCCAAAGGGGTGTCAAGTTGTATTCTGACTTTGTCGGTGGTCTTCCTTTTGTATCATTGCATGTATTTTGTCTCTTTTCCCTTTTCCCAAGAAATTGTATTTCTGACTTGGAGTCTCTCACTGGTTTTGCTTGCAAACCAGAATACAGATCCATAAGAAAATGGTATTTGGATGTCTGCTTAGCTGAGGAGACAGAAGTTTTTGAGGTGACAGTGTCCAAACACATATGCAGGTCACCAAACTCCTGTACAATATTATTCTTCAAACTCACAAATAGTTACAGGAATGTAAAATATCTGAAAATTGAAGTTAAATAACTGGCCAAAAAGCAAAACCAGAACATTTTTTAAACTTCTGGCTATTTTGTATCACTGGCAGATTTTTAATTAAAATTGGAAAACTTCTAAAACCTATACTCTGCATCAAATAGAAATTAATTCTGATGCCATATGACATCTAATAAAAGAGATTTGACTGGATGATCACAGTATTTCCTTTTGATCTCACACACTGTGAGTCTATTAGCATTTGTGTTCTTAACAGCTTGTTTTTAGGAACAGCCTGGAAGTTAAAAAAACTATGGAATCCAGAAATTCTGGTTTCATTATACGCAGTTATTATAACACAAAGTTGATATATATATAAAACACAAAGTATATATAAATACGAAGTGTGTGTGTGTGTGCCTGCATACATGTATATATAAACACAAAGTTGTTATAACAGCTACAGTTGAAACAGTGAATTGAGTCTAAATATAGTAAGGCTACTTAAAAAGAAATTTTTAATCTGCATAATTTACAAAAGTAAAGTTACCCCAATATTCTGGCCTTTATAGATATTTATATATAACTTCAGCACTAATGAGAGTACCAGCATTTACTCTCTCTCTAAATAGAATTTTAAAAAAGGGAAAAATAATGTCAAACAATAATATAGGTTAAACACAGGTTACATAAGTGATAGTCAACACACCAATGAATACAACTGCTTTAAGTGGATTATATGGATTTGGAATAAGCATTTTCTTCTACTAAAATGTTGCTTGGATTAATACAATGCTCTGTGTGACACTAACAGAAATACAATTCCACAGAATACAATACATAGTTGTTTAACAAACTGGATGATTACTTTCATTTATTTTAAAGCCAATTTGCCACTTGCAAGAAATTTTTATTCAATTGCCAGACTTGTCCACATTTTGAGTCAGAAGCAGAAAAGAGCAAAATTGTCTGATGAAGGCTGCACAAAATCAAGCAGCACAACTGTGATCAGAACACAGCTGCCTGGCATCTCCTCTGAACCAATAAAATGGTGAGGATCTGCTAGGAGTAAAGCAGATCAGCCAGGGATGATGAGTGGCTTTTTAGTGCCATTGGCTTTCCAAATAATCCTAAAAGAAAGGATTACAAAAAAATTGGGTAGTGGGGAGATTATTTTGCTCTGTTTTGCGGAGGATGTCTTTCCAGCTCCGTCTTCTTGCCTTCAATAGTCTGTCAATAACATTTCAATAATCTCAGATATGATAAATTATCTATGTGTTTCTTGATATCTTGCTGTCCACCATTTAGTGTAGTTGGATAACAACCACTGGAATTAAACACAATGGTCTTGCCTGTCAGAAGCAGGAAGACAGATGCATAAGAATCTTGATCCATTATGTCAAGAGTACTCATTGCTGCCAGAATGTTTTTCAAGTGCAATAGAGAGAAAAAAAACCAAAACTTTAATTCATTTTTCAGTGAATGTCCTGCAACACAACCTGTACCATCAACATAAGAGGAAGCTGGATCTCCTCAGGAAATGGTGTGTAGAAGCTGTTCTGTTACATTTCTATACAGTCAGTTCTGAGATGTGCCTTTCCAAAATGTGTTTTCTTTCAATTTCTCCCTCTCTCCCTGCAGATATTCTGGCATTTGGCCTGGCAGGATCAACTGCTTCCAGAATGCTGCATCTTTCTACAGTTCAAAACTGGGATCTCTTCATTCCTCCTCTTTTGACACTTTCTGATACCCAGCAATTTTACAGCCCAGTAGCCAAACCACCAATTTGCTGTGTTTCTTAACATTCTCAATGCAAACTGACTTTAACAACAGCTTAAGCACACTTAGTGAAACACAAGACCACTGCAGCTGTCAGAACTACTGTCTTCACAATCAGGCTATTAGAATACAGATTAAAAATTAGAGGACTTATTCCCCTTGTTTTTTTAACAATAGATGTCCTATCATTTTTCACCTACAAATACACTTCGCTGCTAAAAAACACAGGAGCAAGTACTACTTTACTGGAACTGTAAAGAAACTCAAATATTAACACCTACTAGCATCTAAGGATTAAGGATTGCAAGTATCTTTTCTTTACAACCTTCTGCTTTTACATGTTTATAATTGCTATGATGAAATTGTCTTCTTAAGGCTTTAAATCGCCCACATATATATTTACCTAAAGTGCTTTTGCCATCATTAAGGCTGAGCAAAATCCTTTAGTGCTTCCTGAATTGTGTGAGGAATGTAACACCCTTTTCCTTTTTGGGTTCCAAATAGATTTTCTTTGTGTTTCTTGTTCATGTGTTTGTTTTCAAATTTCATTTGCACTTACAAAATAAGGCTGCACAAGTCTGCGTGATCTGCCTTCACATTTTAGAAAGCATTTTGGAAAGCATCTAAACTGGAACTGGAATGAGGTGACTTTTAAAGTCCCTTCAAACCAAACCAAGTCAACATCTCAATGATACCAAATTAAGTTAACTGTTCTGCATGCTGCATATAGCTTTTGCACTCTGAACAAAAGCAGCTGCAACCTCTACTAGTCCCTGCTCAAATCTCTTGCTAACTGAAGACTCTCACAGTGTGCTGCACCACACTGGAGTGCAAGTTGCTCAAATAGCTTCTCCAAACTTTAACTCCATGATTGTGACGCTAACATGTCCTCTGATGAAGCAATGGATGGACAAAGGTTTTTTCCTCCTTGTTTTTGTTACTTCACTAATGTACAGTCAACTGTGCACTTACGATATCCTGGACTGTCCTAACACAGAATATAAGGAAGGAAGAAACCAAAAGAAGTATTGATAACTAATTATCTGTATCTTAAGTACTTTTATTTTGTAAAATGAGGTATCAAATGCTAAATGCAGTTAGGTCTAGTAAGATGTTTTTCTGAATTTATCCATTGCTGAGATTAGCACTGCAGCTCCAGCAGTCTGCACAGGAAAATTTTAACTATTATCATGTATGAGCCCTACATTTAATTCCTAAGATACGTAAATACGTTTTTGTAGAGGTTTGTCTAGTGATAGTGAAGGAAACATAGGGACAGTGAGGGGAAAAGTACAAGACTTTTTTCCCCCACTTTGCCCTCAAACCCTGGAAATTAAAGAGGTATGTTACATTTAGAATCTTCATCTTACTATGTGACCGTCGCATTGCGTAACACTAACTTTCAGAAATATTTGTTCACTACACAGCAAAAGTATGCCCTGAAGGGAGTTTTCCTTCAATTATTCCTAGAGAATATTTCTATATGTTTTTTGAGGTTCCTAAACAAGTTTCTGTAACAAGATATAGGTTATAGATCTGTAACAAGATCTAGGCTATAGAAAACACTGTCACTGATCCTAACCTCTGCTCAACATGTTTCTTGGAAATAATTTTAAAAGCAGAATGCACTCTACAAAACAAAAGCCAAGGAGTCCTATTTCCACAAGCCCCAAATTCACCTAGCGCAGAGAGGTCAAAGAACATGAAAAATCCCCCATAGGAGAAGCTCAAATCCAGCTACAATTCAGCAAATATTTTTAAATCTTTAAGACTTACCATGCTCAAGATATATGTTGGTCAGCAACATTCAGAATAGACTATTTATATGTTCTTTCTTCTCTTAATAGCATGAGTCCCTTGCAAAGGCTCAGGTCATTGCATATATGTGGGGACTTTTGCTTTTGCCTCTATAAATCCAGAAGGCTCCAAATACATCAAAGTCAAAGAGACAAACGAAACCTGCATCATTTCCACTATTCCTGATCCAGAAAGTTTTAGTTATTTCTGTGAGAGATTGCTGAGTCCTTGCCTGCCTATTTAGAGTCAGCTAACATCTTTCTCATTGACCATGAAGTCTAGAGACCTTAATAGCAGCTCTACCACAGTCCCTAAAGACTGCTGAATACAGGAATGGGAAATCTGACAGCTGGTCCAACACTTCATTAGCAAGAAGAGTAACCTAAAATTTGGTGTTCATTTTCTGCACAGGGAAGAGCATTCTGTCTGTGGAGGATAAAAAACCAGGGCAAGGATGAACCTTGAGTGACTGTAATGTAGAAATGAAAAGACAATATCACATGAATATATACAGCCTTCCCTTTTTACTCTACTGGCCAAATCCATTGCTTCTATAAGAGGAAGTATCTGTTTTTCAGTTAACAAATTTTGTCACATAATGGTAATTTCTCTTTATTTACAGTAAGTATAAACATTTAATGAAGTTAATTGTAGCACTAATGAAACAGGTTTATTTCTGAAGAACAAAAGCTTTATTAATGTCTTTAAAAAGACATTTAAAAGCTTTATTAATTATTTATTAATTAACCATTTGTACTTAAAGAAACAAAAAATAGTCATTGAAGCTTCCTAGTGGAATTACCTTTTGATGTTTTCTACTAGAAGGAGAAAAATGGCCAGTATGAATTCAGTGTAATATAATTTTAGAAAAGGAAAATATTCACTGTTGGGGAATATGGAAGTTTTTAATTGAAATAATGTACTGTTACCTACTCTTAGATTTCCCTTTCATCATGATTTCACATGATTTCATCAGTCGCTGGCATCTTCCTCAAAGGAGCTTTGTTCCCTCAATATATCTAATTTCAAGTACATTAAAAAGAAGTATTAGATTAGATTCCATTTTTTCACTTGCCAAGTCATTTTACAGAACTCCTTGGCAATGACAGTCTCATTGTTAACTTTTAGAAAATAATTGCAGATTAGTTGAGAGGTTTTAACTAGCTGACTTCCTAATTAGTGCAGTAAATGAGGAATTGAATCCTCCTCTCCTACTCACCAAAAAAAGCAAAAACATTATTTTGAAGGATTATATTCTTAAACTATTTTTATATCATTATTTTCTTAAGATGGTAAAGAGATCCTGATAAACCTCAGGATGGCAAGAAGAAGGGTCAGGAATTTAACCAGGGTTCTTTTTGAGAAAGAAACAACACTCTGGTCCAACACTGAGTTTCTGTGATGTTGCAAAAATGTGATAAAAAGGGTGGGGCACCGAAGGTATTGGGTTGGCGCAGAACCCACTTGGAGTGCTGCATTCAACTCTGGGGTCCTCAGTACAGGAAGACTTGATGGGAGTGAGTCGAGAGAAGGGCCACAAAATAGTTAGTGAGCTGAAGTACTGCATCTATTTGGAAAGGCTCAGAGAGTTGAGGTTATTTATCCTCAAGAAAATAAGGCTCCAGGGACACCTTATTGAGGCTTTTCAGTATGTATAGGGGACAAATAAGATGGGGACGAATTTTTTAGGAGGTCTTGTTGCTACAGGACTAGGAGAAATGGTTTTAAACTGAAAGAGGGTTAATTCAGATTAGATGTAAGGAAGAAATTGTTTACAATGAGAGTGGTGAAACCCTGGACCAAGTTGTCTAGGGAGGATAGGTAGATGCCCCATCCCTTGAAACATTCAAGGTCAGGACAAACAGGGCTCTGAGCAACCTGATCTAGTTGAAGATGTCCCTGCTCATTGCAGGCAGGTTGGACTAGATGACTGTCAAAAAGTTTCTTCCACCTTGAACCATTATAGAATTCTGTGATAAAGGAAAAACCTGCTACAAATGCAGCTACTTTATTGCTATACTCACTGGGATTTATCTCTGGTTTAATTCTAGGTCTAGGCGCATTCTGAACTGCTGAATAGTCATTACTGAGTGATGAATGAAAATAAGTGTGATGCAGCCTCATCATGTAAAACATATTCTTGATTCCTGCTGAAGCAACACGTATTTCCCAGGGATTTTTGCTGCCCATGAATATAATTTAAACTAAAATTAACATAACATTCACCCCTATAAGTACAAGTTTCAATTACCATTAAGAAAACAAAATACCAACCAACTCATACAAAATTTACAGCACAATGAACAGTTAGAATTACTCTAACTAGCAGATCTACTAGATTTCTTATCAGTGAACAGCAACTTCATATTTCTAAAAGCCCTGAAAAAAAAAAATCCAAGTTGTAGGACTATTTGCTCATGTTTATATGAAACTAATTAATACTCCAGAGGCAGGTGACATAGATAGATACTGCTATTCCCTCTCATTCATTGTGATTCAGGTCATGCTTTAACTCACCCAGTAGAGTAATTTTGCTTGAAAATAGCAAAACCTATTCTTGATATTTACTAAGTTAAAGATGTAAGGATAGCTCATGTAAAAGCTTTTTCAGGTAATTAATTACAGGGACCACAGTGGTAAATACTGGATTATTTAAGAACTAACTTAAACTTCCAGTACAACTCTGAACATGAAAAGAGCATGATGGTTCCCATTATTTTGCAATCAAGTAGCATATTATTGATTCTTAGTCCTGTGTGTTTGTACATTTATGACTAACCATGCAGACATCAGTAACTTACCTGGTCCCACTGTTTAACTATTGTGTTTTCCAGTATGTCTAACAAATCTTTTTGTTCATTAAGGTTTAACAACTAAATACCACCTTACCCATAACAACAGTCTCATCTAATTTCTCTAAGCTTTTAAGCCATGGTGATGGCTTTAAAAGTACCAGGTTACTCACAGCTACTACAATTCTGCTCCCCTTTTTGCTCTCATGAACACAACTGTCCTATCAGAAATAAGGATAGGCTTCTGGCATTACTTTCCTGTCCTCTGAAAACAGCTATATCATTTGGTGTTATCAAAGAAATGCTTGCCAGCATTTTTCATGCTGATACCATGTGTTCTGTTTATCTTGATATGGCAAAGGTAAGACTTTCTCCTCCGTCACACTGCTACCCTCTGTGTGTGGTTACATCAGGCTGCGTAAAATGTGTCTCAGAGTATTTTCCCAAGTATCCTGATCTTGGAGTAGAGCGACAAAGGCATGACAGTGCTGCAAAATTGTGCTCAAGCAGAGTGTCTTCCTTAAGTAAAGGTAGCCTTACTTCTTATTTCATTAAGACTGTAAATATTTCTGTTTCTATCTTATGTAATCTTTATGTTTTTATGACCCATCAAACAGGATTCAAACCCCAAATAAACCTACCCAAAATGCATTAAAATTAGAAAAATATGAGATGCCATCTTAGTAGAGATTGATAAAGATGCACTATGCTCCAAAGTTGGCTGATGTCACGCTTTACAAGAAAACAAATTATTAATTCCATGTATTTTAGCATCACTGCGAGACAGATGTCTTTCAGATCTCTGTTGTGATGGAAGACTCTGGGGACCTCATGAGAAAAACAGAATAAACTTTAGTATATCTATTTGAGTATATTAGCAATCTTTTATCTGCCCTCTATTACATTAAGAACAGTCATCTTCTAGGATTATTTATGCTACCTATTCTGTGGGATATTTTTTTATCACATGAATCACAAATTTGATTATCACAGCTCTTCACTAAAAGCTCTTCATTTTATGTAACAGTTCAGAATAAAAAGATAGGTTTTCCATATGTGCTGTCCATTTAATTTACATGTACTATTGTCATGCACAGACACTTCAACTCTCACATTTCATTGTAATTCCAATCTCTTTCTAATAGAAAAGCTCCACCTGGTTTCCCTTATTGTTTTTATTGATGAAAAGTCTGGCCTTCAGACTGCGGTTTCAATCTTTGTTTGCAATGTTTCCCACTTTGAGACTCTTCATTTCCTCACTGTAGCAAACCCAGAGGCATACCTCAGCTCTTTCTTCTCAGCCCTGGAAATGCTGTAATAGCCTCGTTACAGCAGATTGTCTACCATCAATACACTCCACTATTTAATAGCTGAATTAGAGCTTTATGATACCTTTCAACTATGGACTCATTCTGCACACCTTCCCACTTCATTTTTGCTCCTACCCATTGTTTCATGCATTATAATTATCACCAACATAACTTTGCAGAGCAAACTCTGAAGCTAAAAAAAGCTCTTGATTTGTAGTGTGGTGCTCTCAATGATCCCTGCCAAAGGCCAACCACAAACAGCACATAAGCTGGGGAGACCAGAAACCTCTGTTAATAGATTTCATTCAGTTGGCTTTGATCTCTCCTGTAAGTCCACAGACTTCTTCCACTTATGTATTTTCCCATTAGGACAGGCAAAACAGCATGTAACTATTCACTGGCTGAGAAAGATGATGCGAATAAAGCTGTGTTTCAAATTTTCTCAATTACAATCTATGTTAAGGAAATTACAGCCTTTCTTGTGCATCTTTTCCTAAAACTGTTTAATCTTTGTACATGACAACAGGTAGCATTGCTAGGTAAGCATGTAGATGACAAATTGACAAAACTGTGTTATACTGCATATCCTTTACCTTTTCATCTAAATACAAATGATATGAGGTTAATACTGGCTAACACTGGGAGAAGTGTCAAAATGTGCAATCCACATGTCTTCAGTTTATCATAGAATCACAAAAGGCTGACAAACACCTCAAAGATCATAAAGTTCAACCTTTGATCAACCCCCATCTTGTCAGCCAGGCCACAGCACTACGTGCCACACCCAGTTATTATGTTCTCTGTTGCATCTATTCATATTGTTTATAACAGTGTCAAGAGGTTTTTCCAGAAGAATAAAAATCAAACAAAAGATTTTCAAAGCAATTCATTAATTTAAATCCACAATAACAAGATTTTCTGTTAGTTCTACATCTTTCATTGTGCATTCACACAATGAAATCAAATACACTCCACGAAAATAATTCAGAAATACCAAATTTCATAATTTCTTCCATTATATGCAGGCTAATTACATAACAAATTGCCACTCAATCAGAATTCCATCCTTAAAAAATTTATAAAGGAGCAAATTAGTGATCCATGTTTGAAGCAACACAGAACAGGTTAATTCCATGTACATGTAGCAGGGAGAGCTTTTTCAACACTAAGTGAATGGCCATTCAATTATTTGGAAAGTAAACAAACCTCAGTGTTTCTTTGTTCTCAAATACTCATGATGACTTATCTGCAGCAAATATTGTCATTAGATACCATTCCACTCATAAATACAGTAGTGTGCAGTACTTTCAGATTCTTACAGTAATGCAATGTGCCTTATATAATATTAAACCTTTTGTTTTAAATGAAGTGGCTCATATAGAATAATTAAAGTGCCAGTCTGCTTTAAATGTTATACACACTTAGGACAAAGAGTCTTTATGCTACAAATACATGTCCATTTATTGACACGTCTGCAGCCATATAAGAGTTCCCAAATCCAGTTTCAGTGAAGCAATCACAAAGTGAATCATACAAACACTTCTTGCCGGATCTAGGTTTTAGAACATCAGCTTCTCTTTGGGTGCAGAATCTTAAACAGAGTTGGGTACCTTGTACAAGTCTCACTAGAGCTTCTCAATATTGAATATGGTTTCGAAATTTAGAAATTCTATACCAAAAACAGCACAGGTTGGAGACAAGACCTAAACGGTACAATAAATAAATGATAATTTTGATTTTCTGCTGTATTCTGCTTTAGAGTCTCTCACTATTCTAGCCAAAGTAGTATGAACTGCTTGCCAGAGGGGCAGATGGGGTATCTGGAAGCTGGCTGTAACAGCACAGTTTACGGTGGTACATGCACGCAAACTTGTACATTTGTGTGTTAATTGCTCCACCTCTGTGCATATGGAAAGAGCATGCACTGATGCAGATGTAAACACTTTCCCTTCCTTTTGCATTTTTACCTGTTCTATATGCTTGCTGTTTGAGTGGTGGGTCTCAGTACTCATGGGAACAGAGATTTGAGCCCTGACCACTTTTATACTAACCCCTAGTGTACACTGCTCAGCAGAGCTGCTGGTGCTCTCAAAGGGTTAAGCACTTCAGGCTTATCAACAGAGGACTGAGCACAGTTTTCTGTGTACATTCCTCGTCTTGTCCCATCCTCAAGAGGAACTTCAGACCTAAACACAGTTTTCCAGATGGCAGAAGTATTCCTATATGATGCTCAATTTGTACAGTGTTCAAACTCTTTCACCAGTAACTTTTACTTCTCATAAATGATTTGTTAAGTAAAACCTGACAAATCCTTCACAGAGAACATTCATCATGCAATAATTTAAAAAAGCTTGACTCTGTTATTACCACACCAGGGGCCCGGGGGTTTGTTGGCAAGACTTCATTACATGAACAACATAAAAAAGGCTAATGGGATCTTCACCAAACATTTTTTCTAAAATAAAACCAGAGGCAATCCAATCCAGAGGCAGTCAGTGAATAAACTACTAATCACTGAAATTAAAGGATTCAATCAAAAGTGTGTTGTGGGTAGGATACTGATTTAACAATAAGACAGTAATTAAATTGTGTTGACAGTTACCTATTATAGTGTATGTTACAAAAAAATGGCTCCATTTTTCATGCAGATCTTAAAATAAAGATCAGTAAAACTACCAAAAAGACCACAGAAAAGAGTACACTTTTTAATCCCTCACAGACCAAGTCCAAAAGAAGACATGAAAAAAACCAAGAGAAACTTTCCTCTGAACACTGTATCATACCACATTGCACATTTTTATTTTTAAAGCTGGTTGCTTCACAGAAAGGATCTGCAGACATAAATCTTACGCGTGTGGTTTTGCAGAGAAGCATAACACAGCAGCACATAGCACAGTAGCATAGCACATAGTAATTAGTGTATTATCAAAATTCAAGTATTCATCTAGGAATAACTGTGCACCTTATGTTCCAAGAATAGCATACACTTAATAGCCTGGTATCTTCTTCACAATGTTTTAATAAGAAGTAGAACCTTAGAAAACAGATAGGGGTAATTCTTGTAATGCTATATGCCACTCAGGTGAATGTCCTCTGGTATAGTATTTCATATAAAAAATGCAAAGGCTTTTTCCTCAGACACATGCATGGATTGTCTTACCTTTGGTTCCATTGAAATGAAGCTGTGGGTGCCTCTGCTTGAGAGAACTGACCTTTTAATTGTTTTACTGTGATAGAAGTGGTAGTAGTCCTTCAATGTTCCAATCTGTAAAAGAAGAAAAGAAAAAAAAAGGAGTGGAAGACTTAATTTAATGAAACTGGTTTCCTGTTTTTCATTTTGGAAAGTCTATAAATTATGCAATTTCCTCTGAGCTGAAATGTTACTTGAACCCACTGATCATCTTTCAAAAGAAGGACATATGATATGAAGTAGATGAAGTATCCTTGAGGCAGTAACTGCATAACCGAAGATTATAACTGAGCTGCTTAGTCTAGCTGTATCTATCTTTTTAATGTTTAATTTATATGCAGTACTTCAGGTAATTCTGTATCAATTTATATCCAAACTTGTCCTCAAACAGCAAGTATAAAAATCATTAAATAGCATTCCATTTAGTTTGCTTAAGGAAATGTAATGTAAAACACACTAGACTTGGTTATTTATGTAATTAAAATATAAAAAGGACGTTCACAGCATCAGACTATACAACAGGAATAGCTTTCCTGTTCTGTCAAATGAGAATAAAAAGAAAGATAGAAATGGTAACTTCATAGGATAACATGCAAATTTCATAACAGTGTAATAAAACTGCTCTTACTCATCCCTTCATAATAGAAACATAAATACTGAAGTGATGTGGCCTTCACAATTGAAAAATAAATCTTCCTTTCCAGAGTCATCAATATGTTTGCTTTCATTCTTCATTTTTAACTTGAAACCTAAGTTTCACACACCTACAAACTAACATTCAGTCTCCTTGCTTTTGGGAGAATGCCCCTCCAGCTCATTTGGAATGTGACCTACTAGTGCACTGTAAATCTTGTAAGATACTTCATAATTTAGTTTCAAGTTCCTTAATGATGAGCAAAAAAGGGACAATTGAGGCTTCTGTCATTTCAAATTAAAACTCAAAGTGACCTCATGAAACAGGCTTGGCTTTCCAAATAGAGCTAAATGATACCATCAAAGAGGATGGAGCAACACTTGAAAACTTTCACCTTAAAAAAATCCCTCAGATTTCTTAATTTGCATCTATAGCAATACACATGCAGGAAACTTGAGAGCTCAGCAGTAAAGACTTGAAGAGAACTGGATATAAGTCATTCACAAATACCAAGAATATTTAGAATATTAGAAAACAAAAGTCTTGAGAAAATTATTGATAGACTATAAAGAAAATACTGATACTGACAGAAAACAGCAACAATTTAAATTAATTTTCCTAATAGGGAAAACTGGATCTAGGATAATAACATTAGTCTCTGTGAGTGGTCCATCAAAATCTTCATTTTGGGAAGGGTAACTTATGTCTAGTGCAACAAAATACCAAAACATTCAGTTAAATCTATTTAGTTTATCATAAATTAAATAGGAATTGGTTTGTCTAAGATTAATGAGCTTATCAGTAATAGAGTAATTTTCATGCTGCCCTCTCTCTGAAAGGCAATTCCAGCTGAAGTGGCACACCTCCACAGTACAAGTGAGCTCAGTTGTAGTGAACTGGGTTACATCTGGCTGGTGGCCAGTCAACAGTCCTGTTCCTCAGGGCTCAGTCCTAGACCAGCTCTGTTCAATATATTTAACAATCTGGATATAGGATTTAAATGCTCCATTAGGATGTTTGCTGATGACACCGAACTGGGAGATGCTGTTGATCCTCTTGAGAGAGCAAATGCCTTGCAGATGCATCTGGACAGATCAGAGCATTAGGCTACGTTTAATGGTATGAAATTTGAAGTTTAAATTCTGGATTCTGTACTGGGGATTAAGTAACACCAGGCACAAGTGTGAAATGGGAGTGAAGTGGCTGGAAAGCAGCCCTGCAGACAGAGACCTGTAGGTGCTGGCTGACATTAAGCTACGTGTGAATCAGCCATGTATCCGGGCAACCATGAGGCCAAACTGCATCCTGGAGTACTTCAAATACTGCATAACCAGTCAAACAAAGGAGGAGGTTATCTCACCATACTCAGCTTTGGTAAGCCTCATTTAGAGCACCCTCTGCAAGTCTGGGCCCCACAATTTAAGAAGGATGAGAAGGATAAGAAGGATGAGGCCTCCTTGAATGAATCCAGAGGAGGCCAACAAAGCTGGGGAAAGCCTGGAAGGCATGGCTTGTGAAGTGGAACTGAGCACTTCGGCTTGGAGAATAGTAGGCTGAGGGGTAACCTCGTTGCTCTCTACAGCTTCCTGAGGAGGGGACAAGGAGATGAAGATGCTGATCTCTTCCTACTGGGATTCAGTGATGTGTTGGAACAGTTCAGAATGGCATCAAAGGAGGTTCACACTGAACTTTAGAATGTGTTTTTTGACCAACAGGATAGTCAAACAGGTTTGCTGGGGAGGTTGTGAATGCCCAAGCCTATCAGTACTTATGAGGCATTTGGATTATGAGGCCCTTAGTAATGTGTTGTAACTGTTGGTCAGCCCTGAATTTGTCAGTTAGATGACCACTGTAGCTCCTTCCAATTCTATTCTATCCTATTCTATTCTCTTCTACTCTGTTTTACTCCATTACTTTTGACTACAGCAACTGAAGTTTATTCTGATTTTAAGAGCTTCTAGCAAATACAATCCAGTAGCATCAGGTTTCTGTTGCACTCTTTTTACATTACTATTATTTATAACAATCACTGAAATTTGGTGCCAGGTTTAGTTTAAGTGCAAGTGATGGCATGCTTCCCTGAGACAGAAGGATGTAATCAGTTACTTCTTGGATGTTTTCCTGGACTTATTAGTAGTCTCAAATGAGACTGAAGTGCTAGTGCTAGCTAAGATTGAAGTGACGTTAGTCTCGCTTCTTAAGTCTTCAGAGACCTGTAAAGGGCATACTTACCACACCAGTAACCTATAAAGGTAACTGAACTTTTCTAGACCTTGCTGCTTTCAGAGTGTATTAGGAACCCACTACTTTGTCTGAGTGTATCTAAAAAGCCACATGTTACTGAAAAGACAGCTCAGACAGGTAACTGGATTTTACAGCTTCACAGAACTGTTTAAATAGAAAGGCTATATTGCAATGAAAATAAGCATCCGTCCTGTCTTGAGCTACAAAGCTCTCAATGTGCTAAAGCTATTCAATCCTGTGTTTTGTCTTACACTAGTTTAACTCTAGCTGACCACTCTGAGGGCATCCAAACCAGCAAATTTAGGAGATTACCTAATGCACTCCTGGAGGTTCTACAGTTTAGCAGAACTAGCCATCCATGGAACATAATGGAGGCATCTGCATGCTTCCATTCCAAGGGGGACAGCATGAGTCTTTGTAATCCTTCTTCAGATCTACTCTCTCTGAAAACTTGGGCTGCGGAAACAGAATTAAGCCCTTGCAATTATGTATGGTAGTTGCAATGCTATGTCTTCCAAACACCATTAGTTTTCAGATAATAATACTGGATCACTTAGAATTGTGAGATCTACAGCTTTAGTTGATAATTGAAAAGGAATTAAAACAAGCCCAAATCTTTTAAGTGGAATTAAATTCATATCCAGTAAATGCCAGTGCCTTTCACAGCAAAGTAACACCAGCATTACTAAAAGCTTTTTTGCCTTCTCTTACCTTAATGGGAATTTACTTAGACCTTCCAATACCTTGAACCACTAGGAAGAATTAAACCATGTAACTATAGCACAATAAAACTTCTCATTGTGTATGTTCTTGTTAAATTGTTTTTTATACTTCTAACTCCCAGGTCCTACAGGCACTCTCAGAGAAAAGCAATGTAAAGACAGAAACAACGGAGCTAACTACTCTACTACTGCTAGAGATTGCTGGCAGTTTCAACCATATATCCTTGAGGAATTCTTGTAGTCTACTTTTTTTTACACAGAGGGCATGATTTCTTTAAAAAGGAATAGGGAAATATTTCCTGGCCAAAGGAAAAAGAATGGGCAGTGGGTGTAGGGAAGACCTAATCTCTTTAGAAGTAGTGTTTGTAGATAAACATTTTCAACAGATCTATACGTACATATAGTCGTAGTACGACACGGTCATACTATACTATGTCTATTCAAGGACAAAATAATTCCCAGGAATTATTTCAGTTTCCAGGAGCTAACAATCCTACAATATTACTGTGGTGTTCCTGAAAACCAAAGCATCCACATATTTACATTAAATTTATACTTACCAGGTCCTATTTTCTATTTAAAGTTGAGAAAATGTGTTGATTTCAAAGATACCATGAAATAAGAACTAAACCTTCTAAGCTTCCTCTTGAAAAATATTTCTTCCATATGTTGTTTTATAGTCCAGGGCAAGAGTAAGATAATTTAGAACATAAGTACTGAATAAATTAATCTACATGTGCACTGTGTCCCATGAACTCTGTAAGGAAATACAAATGCTAAAGATGACTGTTAAACATACTTTAAATATATTTATATGGTCACCAAACTGATCTATCTGACTAAGCTCTGAAACTAAACTGACTAAAATTTCTATGTAGCTGAACAAGGGTAGGGAAGGCATTCCAGCTACAGGGCTTAAGAGATGCTTCATAGCTTGTAAACAAATTATTTTTTCTTAGGAGACAAATCTTCTAAACATCTAGGTGCAAAGTGCTCTTCTCCCAGAGGGCTGATTAGAAAATAATATGCTACTGATTTGGTGAATTGAAGGATATATTTTAAGATTCCCCATTTCTCCTGGGTTTTAATGAATTTGCTCCTAAATGGATTTGGAAAGGAAGACAGATCAGGTACAGATATGATTCTGAACTCAGTGAGATACTAAAAGTGCCAAAGAAGCAGTGATCTGCTACCCCTCTGCAGAGCTGGAATATAAATCATAAACAGGCACAGGATTATATTTCACATGGAGATGAAGGTATGACACTTCCCATTTTTAGAACAGCAAAAAATTTCCGAAGTTTTAAAGTCCTTGGCAGAAGAAAATATCAAAACCAGAGAGATGAAGAAAGCTTATGAAGTTTACTATTATCATCTCATTTTAACAAAATAATTTCAACCCTATTTCAAACTTCTACATTTTTTTCAAATTGAAGCATTTTCATTTGTCTCTGAAATATAATTTCTGGTGTACTCTGTATAATGTAACAACATCTGAAACATTTTCATAGTGTCCCAGTAAAGAGAAAAGGTGGCGGAGTTTTTAGCATTGTTTATTTGATATCACCGACATCATGGCTGGGGGGCATAGCTTTGACAGGAAAAAGCCAGGGCCCAAAACTGGGAATTCACTGCTCTTGCCTTGGTCACAAAAGCAGAATGGACTTCCTCTTAAACCACAGTGGACTTGGTCCCTTCTGCTACCCAACAGTTTTTTTCCCTCTTCCCATTTTTCCTCTGGAGTGCTACTATGGGAGTTGTGGTGTTGAAGTGGACAGCTCCAGGCAGCAGAGAGTTGGAGGCGTCAGTTCAAGCAAGTGCAGTGGACTGAGCTTAGCCAGCAGCTGCACAATTCCTTTCAGATGAACTGGCTTCCAGGTTTTGTTTTGTCCCTGTTTTCCACTCTTTTCAGGCTGGGTGGAAAGGTGGGGGAGAACACTATACTGTGGAAGCTCTCCTCACCATATTGCCTTTGTTTGGAGACCACACCTGGTGCTATCTTTAAGAAGCAGGTTTTTTTTTTCCTGGTGGTGAATGTTCTTTTGTGGGTAAGCCACCTTCTTTTTGTATACTTTTTACTATTGTTACTGCTGTGGTTATAGTGATTTTAGTAAATTGTTATTTTTATCACATAGTATCTCCTTATTGTCCCTCCACTATCAGAAGGGGTGAGTGAAAGTGGTGTATTTGGAGTCTAGTTCCCTGCTGGTTGTTAAAACCAGCACACATAGAATAAGAGAATGACAAAATGGCCTGGAAGACACCAATCTGAGTGATGCAGCTGACACAGCAGACAAATGGGGTATCATTAATAGGTACCAGGACAAGCTTGAAAAGTGACCCCATAAGAATCTTAAAATGTTCAACAAGACCAGGCGCAAAAAGCACTTCAAATGTAAATCTGAAATCTCACAAGACGAGCTCATCGCCTTTAATTTTGACCTATTGGCTAGTCATTATCCGTAGGTGCAAATGGATTCAATGATACTACAGAAAACTGCCACTCCTTTTCCTTCTTGAGTCACTCCAGACAAGAAAGTATTAAGCATCTTAAAACCACCAAATTAATTGATCCACCCAAATTAAAGTACCCATATCTGGAAAGGTCATGTTCATTCCAGATGTGGAAACTAAACTCAACGTATATTGCAAGGAACAGAACTGTGTAGTGGAGTTTTTGGGGGGACTGCCATGGGATTTTTCCACCATAAGATACTACAGTAGTGACCACACTTTCTCAGCCTCCAGCTCTTTTTTCCAAAACCCCACCATTAGGTCATTAGGATCACTGACAGATCTTCAGCATACTGAGGCTGCAGGACCAACTACCGTCAGGACAGTCGCAGAGCTCCTCAGACATCTGAACTGCAGACTGAAATGAGGGCTCTGTCTCTCCCAAACATAACATCAAATTGAATTTTTTTTTATTGTTTAACTAACAGAAATTCAACTGCCCATATTGCGGAGATGTCTCTGTATGATAGAGGTAGGAACCTTGTTCTCAAGATTCATATCTTCTTCTCCCATATTCCCTTTTCTTCAGGTTTGTTTTAAATGGACATGATGTCTGCAAAATGTTGTTGCTTCTGAATAGTGAAACTCAACAAGCTGGGCTTGGTCTTACATACATCCCTTCTTTCTGAAGAATTTTTTGAGTCTCTTAGATGGAGAAAAGGCTATACTGTAAGCAAGAGTTCTTGTACAGTTTATTGAATCTTCAGTTTGGAGGACAGGATAGTTCAGATGGAAAAATTAAGATTCCCTCCTAAACCACCTGCATATGAAATAAAGAAAACTGTAAAAGAGTGAAGTTTAAAAAAATCACATGGCTATTTCAGCAGATACATCACAATACATAGAAGCAAATCACATTGCATCTCTTCACCATGGTGGGCATGCAACACTTTACCATTTAACTACTGCCATTCCTTCTCCTTCCCTTTAAATAAAGAGGAAAGCATATCACCTTACTGAATTAAAATACACCGTTTTAGCCTTCTATTTTTTACTTATGTTTCAGTTATTTGAATGGAGAAATTTTGTCTGGGCACTTGCCTTGAGCTAGTTTGGCTTTTTAAATAGCTTGTGCCAAAAATTAAAAACGGTCATTAAAATAAAGTACCTCAGCCTTATGTTCTTTAAGATATTGTCCCTACTATTGCTTACATGCTGCTGTATTTTGTTTTAAGACTAAAGTAACATATTCTTTCAATTGAAAAATAAACTCCAGCCTTTTAATTTGCATACGCCTTTGTTAGTAGGAGTAAAACACATCAATATTCTGAGGTCAGTTATAATTTTTTATATCATTCTAATTCAGTATAAAAGTTATGATTTTTTACAGTTATATGATTGTATTCCATATCTATGTATGCCCAAAAATTGTTACTGTAAGACCCTATAAGGCAGGTATGCTGTGTGCCTGGAAATGCTGTCATGGGCATTTTTAAAATCGTCTCTCATTGGCAGCTTCCGGTTCTTTGCCATGTATTATCTGCTTCATGGGCTGTTTGGTCTTTGCTCAGGCAAAGGTTTTGTCTTCCCTTTTTGTATTCTCTTTTAATTTTGGGGAGTTTTGTGCATCTCAGAGAGGCTGCATTTGGTGGTTTTGAGCTGCCTTTGGTTGAGTTCCACAGGGGCCTGCTGGTCAAGCCAGTACAAGTCTGCTGTCTTCCCGCTCCAAAGGGAAAGATGCAGCTGTGTAGAGAGTGCCACCTTGGAAGGGAAGCTGTGACACCATCTTCCCCTTGTCCTCCAGCCATGTGGCCATCCCTAGCTGGACACATCTTTGTGAAAGGGCATTTCCAGCACTGGGGCCTCTCTTTGTTCCCTGGGGATTGTGAGATATACCAGTTTGCTATCAAAAAGTTAATTACCTTTTTTTTCCCTTGCTTGTTGGCATTCTGTTACTAAACTGATTTGGGTTTTTTTTTCCACTTGAATCTCCTCATACCTTATTCCTTACTGGTGGAACAGGATTGGTCGGAATCATGGGGGATGCTACTCATTTCAGAGTGCCCATTGTCTAAAACCAAGACAGCTGGTATATCTGATTTGGGATTAAGTCTATAAAAGTAGTTTTCTCATAATTTAACTTTTACAGGCTTTCTACTGCATTGCAGAATATAACTTAAGCATATTTTTAGTCTCAATTCTAAAATATAATTTAATTAAAACTAAAAGCTACATTTAAATGTGGAATTCTAAACTATTCTTAAAAATCAAAGTGCTAATTTTCTATTCAGAGGAATGCTGTACTGAAAATATATTATAAAATAGATTTAGCAAAATAGACCAAATTATGTTTCCTCTGTGACTACAAACTGATCCATTACTTTTAAAAGTTGAGGTGAATTGGAAAAAACTTCCTACATCACACTTTCTGTTAAAAGGTTACTTTGTACAATTGTATTTTAAAACAAATATTGTCAAATGAAATTCTGCTTTTTGAAATTACAGTACTTTAGTGCTCTCTTAGTAATCTTATTTAACACATGGAATTACTATGAAAAATAAAGAGAAAAAACTTAACAACCAAACAGCAATATAAAGTGTTTTATACCATGAGGAAATCCCAGAAAGTTTCTAACGCAAACAAGTTTTAGTACAAATCAGCAGGTAAGATTACTTTAGGTATTAGAAAGAATAAATTCAAACTGTATCATAACCTTAATTCTAATACATGCCAGATCATACTAAGATTTATTAATTGAATCTACACTACTATACAGGAGGAACAATCCTTCTAAACCGGACTGAGACATCCTTTTTTGATTATATCTTTGTGTAAATCCTGTTGTTATTGAAATTATGAACTCTCTGCCTTACTGAGTTCTGAGAAGTGGGAGAGGTTAACTGATTTTTTTTCATAAAAATATATTTTGATCATATCTAATTAAAAACAGTGCTACTTCAAAAAGTGCAGGTAAAAAAGCAATACTGAAGCCAAATCATAAAAAGAGAAATCCCAAAGACACCCATCAGGTAAATAAAGCCAAGGAGAAGCTGCCTGAATAAAGACCTGTGAAAATTATGTTTGAGGCCTACATGGTTGAGCAGCAAAGCCTTACATGCCAGAGGTAACAGGAGCCCACAGTAAATACATATTCTTTGCAAAGGTTATGACAGAAGCAGGGCTCGAGCTTGACCCCTATCCTTCTCTTAGAGCTGCAGCTCTAAGAACATGCATCAGTCTTTGTGGGGGGACAATATCTGAGCTGTGCTGTGTATTAGCACCCTTTGAACACTTCCCTACAGATGAGGGCATACAAATATGCCCTCAGTGATGTTAAGAATTAATAAAAAGAAAGAAGCTGAAGATATATTGGAAACTGTGTTGATTGTTCAAGCATTAAATTGAAAAAATGCCATTATAGTACTTGAAAAATTTCAGTGAAGGTCAGTAAGGGTTTCATCCACCTCTTCTCCAGGACTAATAAACAGATTGTGACTATTAGAACAATGTTAAAAAAATACCTAGAAATCAATGAACAGGTCCTTAATTATTGGACATGCAGTGGTAGAGGGGTTTATATGAAGTATAGATACCAACAAATATATCATCTCTGGGGGAGATGGTGAAGTAAGCCATTTCCACATTTGTCATGTGAAATGTTAAAATTCAAGTACAGTAAGTACAGGCATTAATAACTGCAACTGTGAGCTTTGCCTTGGGAGCACTGCAGCAGCTGGGAAGCTCACATCCCTGTCAAATAAAGTAATGCAATGTTACTCAGCAAACCTGTGACCATGGGCTTGCAGTTCCAGGCAACATTACATTTTTCATCAAAATGCTCAAAAGGAAATAAATTACTTCCTTCGTTCTCATTTATCTTTTCTATCATTTCTTTTCAATACAAAACCCAACATAATATAAATGGTAGCTTATGCCCCCTTTGGTGAACCCCAGTGAGTCACCACCTTGTTTCTGCAAATAAAAACTAGTGTAACAAAGCCTATTTATATTATGCTGAACAAACAAAAGTAACCTTTGCAGTATTTAGAGTGACTTCAATGCAGCCATCATGCATTTGAAAGTTCAAGCCATAAAAAATATATTTTTTTATCCGCAAAGAAGCTGTTAGGCAATATGGTCATGTTTGTTTCATTACCAGAGTCATCATTTTAATGAAGCCATCAAAAAGCCATTTTGAGGAGTCAATTAAATTGCCATTGCTTTCTGAAATCCTTTTTTCCCCTTTCCTAACTTAATAATCTGCAATTTAAAATTTCCAAATTATATACTGCATCAACTGAAGTGAGCTTTGCTTCTGTTTTATTGACTTCCAATCCTATTTCATATTGCATCACAAAACAAATGTAAAATGAGGATGCATACTCATGCAGTGTCATGAATGTTTGTTGCAGTAACAAACAGAACTGCCACATACCATACATTACTAGCTACTCCAGGCTCTAAAGACTATGGTTTCTTTGTAATGTTTCTTCACCTGTGCTGTCATACAAGTAATTATAAAGCATTAAGAATGAGGCTTGACAAAGTTCTGACCAAGCTACTTCATTCATGCGAACAGTATAAAAGTTAGTTAAGAGGTTTTATTTTTTTAACAAACTACTGCAAGAAAAGAGTCACAACAAACAATGCACATATTCATTTCCTTTTAAATCTTGACTCTGAAATATTTCATAGGCATCATACCTGTTCTGAAACTTGTAAACATCTACCCAGCCCCATAGGATCAAGTACCTTCTCACTTACAAAACTGCAAGTCAGAAATAACTGTTGAAATTAATGAATTTCAGAGGCATAAATCAAGAGCAGTCTAATCTAATGGGGTTACTGGGCAGTTCTTCTACAACAGTAGAAATTATAGTTATATTTGCATTCAGTTATTTCAACATCAATATAAAACTCCCAAGCACATTAATAGCAAGGGAATGTATACTGTTCAAAATTACTAATGTGGTGACTTACACTAGTCATACTGTTTACAGCGACCATTTTATTGCCAGCAATAAACCTTTTCATGGTACTTTGTCTTACAGATCTGAATTCAGCTCTTACTGGTCATAGGAAGTACAATGTTTTCATTTAACTGACTTTCTCATGAGACGTGATTTAAGCAATTTCCTCTTCCATTACCAATATAATTTACCAAAGAGTTATAAAGAAGTGACTAGTGGGAATATCTAAGACTGAGTTAAGTTCATCTATGTGCAGAGTACAGGCAGTAAATACAATCTTCTTAAACAGTTAACCTAGATCACCCTTCCTCAACGTTATACTCCAGTGAAATCTGGTATCTTCCACTCTGTACAACATGTTTAACAAAATACAGAAAAGCAGAAAAGCATGAAACTGGTCCAGAACGCAGGTAACTGACATATTCATCTATTTTACTTGACTATTGCTAGAGCTGTACAGAAGTTTATACTTTTTTTTGTGCAAAAGTAAGGTCTGTCAATATTCTTTATTTATGTCTCCATATGTAAGCCTGTTGACTTTGGTAAGATAACTAGTACAACACCTGTTCATGTAACAGTTTAATAGTAAGAAAACAAAAAATTCTGTATCTAAAGATACACTAAAACAAAAAGGAAGTAATTGAGTAAATGAGACCATAAAAATATTTGTGTCATGTGGCATTTAAACATAGTAAGAAATAAAACAGCTATATAATCATAAGTAACGTTTAGTGAGGATTTGAGAAGTATTACAGCATAGCATATGTCTAGCACAATCTTGCAATATTGCATGTAAAGTTGCTATTTGAAATCATAAAAAAAAATAAAATAAACACACAAAAAGGTGACACAAAAAAAAATGTATTAATTCAAATATACACGTCTCTCCTGGTGTAACATTTTCCAAAGTGCTAGAAGATTCAATTAAGCTTTCACTGGATTCACTGGACTCTTTTACTGTGTTTAATGGTAACTACACTTAATCCTTTTTTAACCTAGACCCCAGAAAGGTATATATTTTCAATTAAGTGTAGTTAATCTCATTAAGATAAGAACTAACTTAAGCTTCCAAATTACATCACACTACAGAGACAAGCCAAAGAGATCTGATACTCAATTCAATACAAAACATCTAAATTTACTAAAACCAATGATAAACAAGTTACATCTCTCATATCCTATCCATTTCACACATATAAAGAATATTCCTTGGTGATCTTCTCATTCGGAGAGCTGAATCTTACAACCTCAGGGTTGAGACAATGCCTGAAAGTGTTTTTTCTTAGAGAAAGGATAAAAGTTCCTACCGTACATTTGTTTAATACATTGATACTAAACATACCAAAATACCGAAATAGGAAAAAGACAGTCAGTTAAAATGACAGCAATGCATTGGATAAAACTGTCTTTTTCTTTATAAATGGATTTTCATTTCTATTTTGAAACATTGTATTGAAATACAAGTTTCAAGCACCCTAGAACCGCTCACTGTGCAGCTATGTTTGTCAGATTAATATTTCTATTTGCCAGGCAATAAATGGAAATTGCTTAAATTTCACACAATTGGAATAGCATTTATATACAAGAAAGCTTCCAAAAGAGCAGTCTGTTGCAATGGTAAAACCATGTATTGATGCCAACACAGTCCAGGGCCCTTTTGGATCACAGAATAGTTAACTCCTATAGAAAACAAAGCTCTGCAACTCTGTTAATTCCAGCTACCAGTTTTACCAGATGGTTTTGTGATTTGTCAGTTGGCCACCCTCATCAGGCACTGATCTAAAACTGATTTTGAGTAGGGGTGTGTTGTTCACTGACAATGGAAATTTAAACTTCTCCAAACTGAAGCAAACATTCAGCCTCATCAGACAGGCAGAAAAGACAAGATGTGGTGTGGCCCATCAACAAGATATGGTGATGGGCACATATCAGAAGTGTCAAAGCAATTCCAGATACTGTCATACATGTATCCTCTGGGAGTTAGCTTTTATTTCAAATTGGGTATGAATAAAATCCTATTAATATTGTGCTTTCAATTCATGGAAATCAAATTATTTTGTTTACTATGAGCAAGGAAGAAAACTGTACAGACTATCACAATTATTACTGACATGATAGCTAGGACAGGAGCTCATGTTGTGTGTGGTGACAGGATACATTTAGTCTGTCAACTTTACTGATATAACTTGGGTACATGCAAAATCATTTCCAATGTCCTTATTAAGAGACTTTATTAAACTGCTACTGAATACTTCATGGAGTATAATACATTAAAAAACATATAAGCTTATTTGCTTCTACTTACATCTCTGTATGCATCTGCATTAGTTTCACTTTACACCCCATTGGTAAAACTGCCAGTTGTGCAAGATGGGGCTTGGTTGCTCATGAGAAAACAGCTTATGCTGCAGCCCACTCCTGCAGGGAAGGAGTCTACTGTAAATTCCCCAGTTAAAGCTGCTCATTTATGCTTGGCTCATTGGAGCGCAGCATACCCACAAAAACGTCGGATTTTTTTCAAAGTTTAGTGTTTGATTTGTTTGCTGCAGTGCAGCTCAGATCAGTTATTCAAGATACAATAGTTGACATTCTGCAGTTCACAATGTTGAAGCAATATGGGTGGAATAACTGAATAAAAACACTCCATAAATTAAAGTAATTGAAAATTTCATTTTAAAAACAGTTTTAACTTTTCAGAACAGCTGTGTAACAAATGTGATGTCAGCTTTTAAAAGGAGATGTGAATTGAGGCTACTACTAGAAAAACTTATAGAAACTAAGAAGTAAGAAAATTAATGGACACTTTGATAGAAAGTCACTGTTTTGGAAATAGTTGAACAGAAGAAGATTATGCCTTACAAATTTATTGATGTTCTTAAAAGAGGCCAAGCACATGGAGATGGGTAAACAGAAACACTCTAGTTGAACTTCCAAAAGGCCTTTGACAATGTCCTTCACCCACAAGTTTTAAGAATTTAAGAATCCACTGCAAAAGGTCTTCACAGAAGTAAGGAATCAAAATAAAATTAAAAAAAAAAAAAAAAAAACCTGAAAGCAAAGCTCAGGAGAAACTTTTTAATTAGCAAACAGCTAAATAGCAATTAGCTTCTTAAAATGCATGGAGATTCCAGACAGAGATCTGTTGTGTTCCATTGCAGAACCTCTTCTGGAAGCTACACTATTTCATTACAAAAAACATGCATGGGAAAAAGAGTAAGCAATGAGGTGTAGAAATCAGCCATGACAGATGTAAAAACTGCAACAGCTGACTGTGCATGAACTGCAGAAGTACCCTGCAAAACTGAGTAACAACAATATCAAATTAAATCCAATATAGACAAAAGTAGATTAACTTATGTACAAATCAAACATCACACTAAAAGAAACTGTTCAGAGCTGCCCAGTACCATACCATTAAAGAATGATAGTCCCAAGGTTGTGGCAGACTAATCCATGGGAACTCAGCTCAACAGAAGTCCCCACATTAAATTACACACTAGATATTAGTTATAATATGAAGGATAAAACAGAGTACATGGCATCATGAGAATAATGCAAGGTTTTCTCACATTCTTAAGTACTGTATAGCTCTAGTTCCCTCTATTCAAAGAGGGAGACCTGAAAAAGTTTCCAAGTACGAAAAGAAGAAAGGACAAAGATGTGGCAAAACAGAAGTTGCATGACAAATAGCAAAGTAAACTAAGACCCTTCAGCCTAGATACAACATAATTTAGGGGAAAATATTCAAAGTCTAAAAAATCATATATGGTGTAAGAGTGGACAAAAATCATCTTTCACCACATCTTTCAGAATCCATACAACAAAGCTAGTAAGTAACAAGCAAAAGAGACGTGTGTCTTCACGCAGTGTAGTAGCAAACTTCAAAAATCCTTCCCACAGAATATTGTGGATGCTAAAAGTTTTGTTTTATTTCAAAGACTGAACAAGAATCTGGACAAAGCAAACATTGCGAATTTCTAAGTATCCAGAAACAATACCCAGTTCAGGCAGACTCCTTAGCCAAAAACAGCTGAAGGGAGTGTTAGGGAAAAGCACTGGATGCTTGTTTTGTTCTTCCTCGCCCAGGACAGTAACTTAAAACCACTGCCTGTGCCTATGGTACTGGCATCCAGACAGATCTATCGACTCAGAATAGCCTTCCATTCTTTTGGGTCTATTTCAATAAGGGTGCTCAGGCGAACAAAAATGTTATATGATCTATTTCTCTATGCCCTAGATGTCATACCACTGGCTTTAAAGGCACAATACAGCATATATTTTCTTTCCTGCCTGATTTTAAGACATCAGGTTACTGTGTAAATATGCTCCGCAAAGAAAGGCTCCATAAAAGAAATGGAAACATTCTCTACGTTTATCCAGAGGGGAAACTACTGACAGACAACAGAGAATGGAAATTTTCAGTTCCCTTGAAATTGCAAAATATAGCTTAAAGACTAACTAGCAAACTAGATAAAAGAATGAAAAACTAGGCATACAGGATGCTAAACACAGCTAGAACCAGTGGATAAAAAGATAATAAGGAACCTAGTAGGTTTTGTGGCAAAGTTACAAGAAACTTTGCACATGCCATCAGAGAAGTTCCAGGCAAGATTTACAATATTGGGGGCACTCAGTAATTACAACCACTACAGACCCCTTCATTTAACCCTCGAGGACCATTAAAGGATTTCTGGTAAGGAGTGGAGGCCTGTAAATTGGTTCTAGGAAAGTGAAGTTTATGTATTAGCTAAGAAGTACATTTTAATGAATATGTATGCACATGATGGAATAAAGACCTTGTTGTCAAGTTTTACAACACACACTGAATTGGAGGAAAAATCCTCTGAAGGTGTCCAGCACTGTAATAAAGAATGCCTGCATTCTAAACACTTCAAATTGTGTTACAAAGTTTACTTTCAAGCTGATTTCAGTATCACTACAAGCTACCACTGATTAAACTATGCATTTATAAAAGGACAACATTATCCAATTCTAGGCTTGACTTTCAGACACACAGCACTGTTCTGTAACACTTTGCTGTCTTCTAAGCACTCTTACACAAAACTCATTGGTTTTCTTCTAGTTTGAATAAAATTTATAGCACACGTTTTAACTGTGACTTGCAGCATCTCTTAACTCCAATCTGGCCCCAGAACACAAACCTAAGTGATACCTGTTCCCTGATGGCACAGAAATCCTAAAAAGATAAAAAGAAAGAGAAAAAAATGTAACTTGAGAAAAGATGGGCCTGATGGCTATCTCTTATTAAAATGTATGCCATCCCCCTTGGGATTAGATTTCTTCTCTTTGGAAGAATCTGGGCATAAAATTTTTTCTTTATTTGTTTAGAGCTGTATATTCCATTTTGCCTGATTAACATGCTTTTTACAGTCTCACCTCCATTGTGCAACATCTTGTAATCCACAGGAATGTCTACAACAAGCTGTTCTGGCACGACTTCATTCTGTAGTTCTCATACTCTCCTGGACTTGCCAATGTTTCATTCCAAACAGTTTTTCATTCTGCAAATATCAATCAAATTGGGCCCAGTCTGTTGCCAAATAAACACTTACTGTCTTAAGGTATGTATCTTTGGCAAGCAGGATTCTGTTTGATCATATCTTCTCCAGTGTTTGGCAGGTGACAAGGAGTAGTACCACATGATATAGTTGACATGTATTTCCCCACTTGCTGATTTTACAATTGATTATTTGGAGGAGAAGAGAAAGGTATACTGGTCAATCAGACCACAAAACACAGCTGTAAAACAAGAAAATATGACATGGAAATGTACTGCCTGACAACAAGCATTATTTACGGAAAAAGAGTACAAAGGAGTGGGGAGGCTGTATACAAGCAAGACATAATTTCTAGTCAAGGCAAACAGATGTCAATCAAAACACAACAACTATGATGATGCTAGGAGTGGGAAATCTATCTTCTATCTTCTAATAGGAAACCAGAAGCTACAGAAGCAAAAGAAAGGCTGGCCCTAAAAATGTCATAGAGAGACAGATGAGCCATTTAAGCACAAGAGCAGATATATAACATTGGCTGTGACTAAATTTAGTCCATAAGTTGGGGGGAAAAAAAATCACTTTTAGAACTGGGGTCAAAAATCCACTTAAGAACACCCTAAGGCACCTATCACTACTCATGATTCTGTCTAATTCAATATTATTCAGATTTTTATATTTATTATATTATTTATGTTCATTTTGAGCAGACACTTTGTAAAATAAAAACTTTATCTTCAAGTACAACTTGAGTAATAACACCAAATTCCTGAAGCAGGGCACAAAATTAAACTATTGAACAGTAGGTCAAAACTTCATAAGCAAGAGTGATTTATCTATTTATTACAGCAGGGCAGCAAACAATTACCTGCCAGAGTTCCTTCTGAAATTGTTTTGGTCAATATTTCAACTAGTGACCTGAATATTGGCACAGAAAAGACATCTGCTAAACATAAGATACATAAAGACTCAGAGATTATATGCTAGTATGTTGAGGGGGAGGAACAGAATTCAAAACAAACTGGCACTGTAACACATGGTCTGGAAAGGCAGGACAATATCCAGCAAAGGCATAAGCAAAGTACTACACCTAATAAATAGCAACTTACTGAATAAATTCAGACTGGAGAACAATAGGCTAGGAATCTGGCAGAATCAATCTGTGAACCATAGGAGATCACAGGCTGAATTCTGTCAAGAATGTCATATGGCTACAGGATAGACAAATGACATAATGGGTTACATAAACAGGAGTGCTTTCCTGAGGACAGGAGAAGGAATCCTTATGCTGTACTCAGCTGTAATGCTCTGGCAGTTCCTTGCTCAGTATGAGGACCTCTTAGAAAGACTAGAGTCAAGCAGCTAGACTGGTCAGTGAAAGCCTCACTTACATAAAACAAAGTACTCAACTTGGATGGAAAACTTAAAAGTCTGGAAGAGGGAAATGCTACATCTTTTCTGATGTTGCTACTCTTTATATTCACAGAGAAACAAGAAACACGAGCTTTGAATTGCAGAAAGACTAATACAAGTTTGACTTCACCAGGGCAAAGAATATAAGAGACCACTAAAATCACTAGCTCCATTGACATTGTGGAACTTCCTTACCGAAGACCTTCAAAAACTGATTATATATCTGCCAGGAAACATGTGGGCAAAGCTGGTTTTCCTTAAAGGCACTGCAATGGACATACTGATCTGTAGTGATTTCCCTCTTGCCCTTCACTTCTACAGCTTTAGCCATTGTCAGTCAGAGGCTGTCATACCAGACATGATTGCTGTCATACCAGAGGTATGACGCACTGTGGATTTACATCAATATGTTTTACAGATTTCTTCCAGTTATTCCACTTAACCCAGTCTGGTCCACTTCTGCACTTTGAGAGAAGCAGTTTGCACAAATATGTCATATGTAAAGGGCTTGCAAGTACTTGTTATTCTTAAAAATATAATTTAGTTTGTGCTTGCCTAAGGGCTTTAAATAAAAAAATCATCACACAATTTGTAGTTTGACCACTATACTGTTAAACAAGATTATCATCTTCCCTCATTTTGTAACAACACACAAACGCTACTAGATTGCCTGTATGACCAGAAACCATTCCTTTTCTTCATCCAGCTCCTAATGAAAAGCTCACACTTACTAGAACTAAGATCTGTTCTCTCTCCCTCTTCCCTCCCATTATTAACTGCAGAGATGAGAAAATATACCACTAAATATGAAGAAAAAGCCATGGTATATATATACCCTTTGTAACCTCCAATATGTTCAGGTGTATTGGTTCTCTGGCATTATGAGCACTTGCAAAAATTTTTTTTCAGGATTTACATATTCCAAATATTTGTCTACCAGTGATTATTCTCTACTACCCCTAAATGCACTTTTTTCCTCCTATGCGTAAGAGAAAATTCAGTTTTCCTTGGTGTATTTGTGTAACCCCACCTTATATATCTGCATATGCACACAACATAGAGTACACCTAGCTTTAATTCTTTTAACACCATTGTCCTGATACTTGTATCTTCAGTACTCAGGACTTCATTAAACATATTACAGGTATTAAATTTTAGTAAGATATACTCAGTTTCAATACTGTGAGCACACAGGCTCTTAAGAAGTATGATTCTTCTATTATTCATCTATATTACGGGGTACTTGAACGGGGTACTTCTTTGCATAAAGGCCTATCATCGTGCCTTTTTGAGACATCCTTGTAAAAGTGGTGGAGACTTCTGGCAGCAAACTCCTTCCTTTGCTGAAGACAATCACCTTAGTTTAGGCTTTTTATCTCAAATTAAGTTCTTTTTTTCCTTAACTGCTTCCTTGTCTTGCAATTTGAACTACTTAGTTTGCAGAATTTACTTCTGCCTTCCATCACGAATAGATTTGGAAAATGAAAAACAGCCACTCATCCCTTTCTTTCTATCAACTGACCTTGTCACACAACATCTTGTCTGTGACATTAAAGGAATGTCAGGTTTGAAATGAACTGTTGAAATGAACAAGTTTGAAATATTATTTTCTAAACTTTTGTGTGATCTGCTGGCTTCAAACCAGTACTCCCAATTAAAACAAACAAACCCACCACAAAACACTTACTGGCAAGTGATACAAGCATTTACATTATTTAGAAAGCCAAATCTGTTTATCTTACTGTGACTCCTGAGGCACACCTCAAGCTCAGCCTCATATGTAGGTGCTTTTTGGCTAATAGTGTCTATTCCTTGCAGGAAGAAAATTGTAGGGATAGGGTGGTCTGTCATTTGCACAGGGCAGGGAATAGGCTACTTAAATCTGGAAGAGATCAGAAAAGTAAAATTCCTGGAAGAATACTATCAGGAGAAGAAAGATGTGATGTGGGAAAGTGTTCACCCATCCTCAGCTCTTGCCTAGAATTAAGAAAGAAAAAAGAAAAACATGATCTGAAGTTTACTATTGCAGCATTTCTCTCCCTTGTTGCAACCACAGACAGCTTTATGTCTTCCATTCTTCCATCACCTTTGGGGTACCAACTGTTTGTTTTTCCTGTGCTCCTCAACCTTAAAGGAAAATCCACTGCCTGAACAAGAAATTCCTGGCACTGATGACAGCAAATAGTCACAATATTTAAAGCAACTGTACAAAATGCTACAGAGATGATATGCTTAACCCTTGACAGCGACCAACAGTGAAAGAAACATTCCTGAATGTCAGTGACAGATACTCTGCTCTAAGGTAAGGTCTGCTGTGTGTAGCCACTGCAAAATAGAAAACAAGCCAGGAAAGAAGTGCTGGGAAATGCATTATACCCCAGATTGCTCCATCCAGCATGGAACTTTGAACAACTCCCTGGCTGCTTTATGCTATGATATCTTATCACAGTCCCAGAGGGCAAGTCTAGACCACTGTCTTAGAAGAACCATGCAAAAAGAACAATGCAACACTTTTTTGTTTTAGAGAAACTACTAATTGCATTTCAAGGGCAAGTCAGAAAAACCTCCATTGGCAAAGGAGCAAAAAAGTCAACTCCAAGCATTTAAGTCCTGATATTACATGTTTGTGTAATTTTAAAATCCAGGTTTTTTTAACGAAACACAGAAGACATATCTCTCATTGGTAATACAGGAAATACAAGATAAACAAGAAGTATGTCAGAGCAAATTGTAGGAAACAGGAAATAGAACATGTAGTCTGGAAAAACATAGAGTTAAAAGAGGATTCTTTCTCTGTTGTGCTGTGTTCCCTAAAAATTAATGGAAAATTCCTCTATTCAATAAGCACAGAAACTAAAGCTTTGAGTTTTCATAATAAGACACAAAGACCACAGAAGCCTGAGAGCAACAAAAGTTTACCAGAAGCTGTGAAAGAAAAGAATTCTCAATTGCTCACCAGCAGATCATCTCAAGGCCTCTTTTAACAGCCCCTTCTGACATCTATTTCTGATTGACTTGTCCAGCCATTTAGCAAGCCTTCGCAGGTTTGCCATGGCAATGAAAATTACTGAATTTCAAGGTATTTCAAGACTCAGCTGGATATTCTCCAAATCACACAAGCATCAAAAACCAGTAAGTTAAATTCCTCCCATCACCAGGAATGCACTAGACAACAAAAACTGGGACAAGGGATGTTGGCCTGAATTTACAACTCGGAGCCTTCTTGGGTCTACCATCTTGTCTTCACTGATCAATTTTATGCACCTTTCAATGCCATTTTCCACAAACACAAAATTAACAGAATGGTCAGTGGAAATAAGGCCTTCAGAGTCCTTCTTTCTCACTGTTTCCTTCAGCTCTAATTATGCAATTTACTGTTGTCAGAATGTTCCTGGTTTGCAACTTTCATTTTTATACATTTTCACTACTTATCTTGAATATTTTCAATAGGTTATTTTTCTGGATAATTTGTAAGTTAGTCCTTTGGACCATCCGCAGTGGAATTTTGATTTAGCTTTTCTCACTTTCTTTATAAAGATGAGCTCGTAAATTTAATGTAACCAAAAATATTATGCCTATTGTATAACTCTATAAGAAAATTCTGCTTATTGGTGTCTCTTATTTTCAGAGTATATTCAGCTAAGAAAATATCTTTCAACATCACACTCAAAATAATTTTTTTAATTGCTTGCAATTTTTGCTCAATAATAACCAGCAGATTATTGCCCCATTCTTATCTTCTTTTTGCACTTCCTGTTTTGTGTCAAGTATTTTCCTGCTTTTTCAGATCTAAGAAGAAAGCTTGCTATGGACAAGTCCACCTCGTCTGTCCAAACTGTTCCTGATTCCCTTTCTCCAAAAGTTAGCACCTTACTCCGTCTACCCATCTTTACCTAGAAACACAGTCTACTCTTTTTTCATCCATATACCTAATAAAGTATTTTTCAATTTTCAGTTACTTATAGTCTCTATTTTCTCTCATTCTCATCTGTATACCTAATCTGTATTATCCATTATTGGTATTTCGTAATTGTATATAGACACTTTCACATAAGAAACAACACAGGCTTACTACATTCTTTCCTTAATTCAAGACATGGTTTACATATGCGAAGTACAAAAAGGCAGGCTCTGAGCTAACCAGCCAGCCTGACAAAAGAAAAAATGGGGACAGGCGCATCCTGCAACCAATGGTTGCAAATTTTGGCACTATAAGGGCCCAGATACGAATACAAACATCTTGAACAAAAAACGTTCAAGACAGAAAAGAAAGCCGATGCAAAAAATTTTGATTCCTAAACTGTAGTTCCAAAGTAGTACTTCACTTCTAACATGCAATCTTCCTCCCATATTTTAGTGCCTCCAGCTGGAAGTAGTACTGCCTGTCTGCTTACGTGCTCCACAAGAGAAGTTGGTACTCTAAGTAACTGCATCTTACACATCATGTTTTGTGCTACCCAGTGACATTTTCCAGCTTTTCTCATGTAAATTATTTATCTTAATTGACCACACAGCTGTCTTTTTCAGACTTGCAATTGATATGTACTTTAAACTTTTGATTCAATGATGTAGTAGGCTGGAATCCATTTTAAAACAAAATAATAATCAGGTCTTACTTTGGTTTGGTTGATATGAAACGCCTGGAGTGTAAACACAGATGCGGTTTTGTAAATCTCATGTATAAAAAGAAGCCTTCTGTACCTGTAAATGTTCATTTCTAACCTTTCAATTCATGCAGAATAAACTACTGTCCAGAAAGAATGTACTTGGATGTTTGCACCCAAGCATGCAACAGAACATGCAAACAGTTTATTTTTTAGGCACTCACCTTGTAAACCCTACATATGAAACTTGGATTTTGAGAACTGCGAGGAAAGCCTAGAACACTGAGTATAAACTCCTTAAGAAAAAGTGAAGTTAGGATATTTTAAAAAGAACTGTGCCTAATCGTAGAAGAGGGGCATTTTTCAGTGTGATGGGATCCAGTGAGAACCAGGTGTTTGCTAACTTTCAGCTTCCTAACCTGACTGGATGCAAGAATTTTCTGACGTAGTGATGTCTGGACCTAGCCAAGTCCAGGTGTGCCCTGGCCCCACCAGCGTGTTCTCCTTCCCCACGAAGGCCGGCCGCCGCTCCGGGACACCCCGCCACCGCCTCCTTCCGCACGCCCCGCCAGCGCGGGGGTCGGGCTCAGCCCTCCGCGGCGAGCCGGCGGCCGCGGCTGCCACGTCCTGCCTGCCGGCTCGTCTTGTACCGGCTCTTTTCAGCTCGGAGTGGGGACTCACTGAGAGGCTGTCCGCCGCGGAGCGCAAAGTTCAGCCGCAGCGAGGCGGCGCGCAGATCCCCGGCGAGACGCCCCCCGCCGATGCCCTCCCCCTCCCGCCCCACAGGCGGCTCCCTGGCCCGAGCCCCGTTTCACACCTGGCATCGAAGGGGAAGGCCACGACCCCGAGCTCCCCGGCATACCTGTCCCCGCGCATCACCTCGCGGGGCCCGCGGCGGGGAGCCGGGGCGGCTCCGCTGACCGCCCCGCGGCGGCGGCGGGGCCTGCGGCGGGGCCGTGCCCGGGCAGCGGCCGCGGGGCCTCCCGTCCCTCGCCCTCGTCCTTGTCCCTGCCCCGGCGGCGCAGGGCGGCCGCAGCGCCGGTGCCCGCTAGGAAGGAGTTGTGACTAGCGTTACCTGTCCTATATTGACGTATCCGTACTTGCTCGCTATCCTGTTGGCCTCCGGGAGCCCCCCGGTTATCCGCACAGCCCAGTGGTTGGTGTAGAGGCGCGTCCTGCAGGCGGGCAGCAGGAACCCCAGCACCAGGGTGAGCCGGCACAGAAGGTCCCCGCCGCCTCCGCCTCCCCAGCAACAGCGGCGCTTCCAGCCCATCTTCTCCTCCGCAGGCAGCCCCCACTAAACTCCTTCCTTCTTCCGAGGCCCTTGTCCTCCCCTCCGGGCCGCTCCGGCGGTACGTCCTCCGAAGTTAGCCCGAGGAAGAAACTAGGAAGAGCTTGGAGTAGTGCATTGAACCGCCCGGGGCTTAAATGATGAGGGGTTGGGAATAGTGCTTCTGGTCAGTGATTACTGCTGTGCCCTCTTCCCGCCGCTCTCCCCGGATTAAATAACTTGCTTGTGAGAGCTTTTCTCACTGTTCCTGAGCGCCAGTTTCTCCCTCTATCCCTAGCTACATAGGAAGTCCTCTCTCCGCGGGGAGGAGGGGTCCTTATCCCTCTCTCTCCGTTTCCCTCCTCTCTGACTTCCTTCCCTCTGCCAGCGGTCTTCTGCCTCCTCTCCCGCGTCTGGCTTTTCTTCGCCTCTACTCGCTCCCTCTCTCCGGAGCCCGGGAGCAGCGCGGCTGCGGCGGCAGGCGATGTGTGAGTGTTGGCAGCTCCGAGCCTCAGTGCGCTCCGACTCGGCGACCTCCCTCTCCCCTCCCTCCTCCTTCTCCTCCGCCTCCTCTCCCCGCCCTCACTCCCTCAGCGCCGAAGGCCAGGGGAAATGGCAGCCGCGTCGGCGCCGGGTTACCTCCCTCTTTGCGCTCCGGGGCCCCGGGCTACTGCTGGTCTCGTCAGCCGCCGCCCCCGGGCGCTGTCTCCGCGCCCCCGCCGGGCCGGGAGGCCGCCGCGCCGCCGGCGGGGCTGCAGCGGGCGCAGCGAGGTGCGAGGCCTACGGAAGGGCCTTGTGCTCAGCACCGGCGGCCGCCTCCGGCCCGCGGGGCGCCCGAGGCGAGGAGGGGCCGTGGGACAGCCCCGGCTGCTCCGGTGGGCCGGCTCTGCCCCGGCCTGCCTGCCCCAGGAGAAGCTGCGGGGCTGCCAGGCGGGACAGGAACAGCCCCACGGCTGCCTCTCCGGCAGGCACCGTGTGCCCGTCTGCTGGCCGCGCACCGTACACATCGCACCTCGTCGTTTAATGCAGCCCGTCTGTCCGTGGTCACCACCTTCAAAAAGAAAAGGGGATGGCTGCTGCTTTGGCAGAGGAGCAGTGATCCAGACCCAGGCAGAGAAGGACTGCTCCCTCATCCATGTAGCTATGTATGTAGCGTTGCTACAGATCTGCAACTTGCTTCTGTACGCAGAGCACCTCTGGGCCCAGAGAAGATGCTGCTGGTCATCAGCAGCTGTCTCAGGCTAGTGCCTGGTTGGGGTGGGAGAAAGCTCATATCCACTCCAGCCCAAGCTTGTTGTTTAATGGTCTAAGCATTTGAGTCACCATAATAGCTTTGGACTACCTGTAGATCTACTTTGTTTTGCTTGAAAGTTGAAATTATTGGTCCAACAGACCTACTGTGAGGGTCTGTTGCAAGTTTTGAAGGAATTTGGACATGAGAAGTAACATTGCAATGCACTAATGTAAATTTGTGAATTTTCTCTGAGGAAAATATGTCAGCAAAGGTGACTGTAGGCAAAAGTCAGGCAGCTGTCACTTTCCCTGAAGTATGAGAAATTAAATGCTTTACAGAAGGTCATAGATTAACATGGAGTTCTTTTTTTAACTCCATGAAAACCTATGTCTCTACCTTTAAAGCAGCTGTTTCCCTTGAAAAGTAGAAATAGAAAGCCATGTTTTCCAATTCAGGTGATTCTCTGCTTTGTGTTCATTAATTTTTTCCCATACATATGGGTATTATACTGGTGATTAACGTCTTCCCACATCTTTTGATAGTTTTTAGAGAGTAGAAAGAAGGAAAATGCATCCTTTGCTTCCCTGTTTGTTTGATGTCTCCAAGAATTTATTTTCCAGATTGCTTCTTTGTATTTTTTTTTTTGTAGTTTTCATGATCATTTTCTCAGTATATTCAAATGTACTGTTAAGTTCTGTTTGTACGTTTAAGAATTCATGGGAACTTGCCTTTCCTAGGATTTCACAGATGGTGGCTTACTGTTGAGCAAATTGTTCTTCTGTTGAAACTGTAGTCAACACTCCTTCGATTCAGCAGGCCCTTGTATGAGTTGTAGCTGTTAGGACCAAGCAATTACACCTTGTTGCTAATATTCATAAATACACATTCCTGGAATATGACATTAAATATCCCTCAGAAATTAGCAATTAGCCTTGGCAATGCAGCAATTAGGCCTCCTAATTCATTGGATAATTACACAAGTCAGCTCTTATCCAATATCTGCTTATTATGCTTAATCATGAATATCCGCTCTATAGAAGTAAATAGGGTCACAAAACCTGAATCTTATGCAACCCCAGTTTGTTTTTCTGAAGATAATAAATTGAAAAATTATTTTATGATATTTTCTCAGATAATTTTACTATTGTTTTGACTGCCATATTTTTTGCTACAGATAATGGACAAAAGGTGCACACTACAAAGAAAAAGCCATACTGTCATGTACTTACTTCCAACTTGTCTCACTTGATGGTGTTTTATACACAAGCACCAAAACCACTAGGAATCAATTGATTTGATAAATACATCATTGTCTGCAAGTATCTTTTCATAAAGCTGCATCATATTGCACAGCATAACAAAAATGTTATGAAAATTGTACTATACATAAAAACAGCCTCTGGAAGAGGAGGGATGTAGTCCCCAGAGGCATTTTTTTCTGTTATTATAGTCCTCTTTGCTGAGGCCACTGTGTTAGATGGCAATTATAGCTAGTGTGGCAACATTTGGACATTGATTGCGCTGTGAAATATTTGAATATATTTCAATATGAACTCCAGACTGTAAAGTTTTGCTGAATACCTCATCAAAGCAAAATCCCTAGGGACTTCACTCCTTACACCCTCTCAAAAAAAAAAAAAAAAAAAAAAAAAAAAAAAGGAAAAAAGAGGTGAGAACTCCTGCCATGCCGTATTCTGTTCCTTTCTGACAGAGCCAGGCATTTAGTATACCAGGGGAGTGAGGGGGCTGAGGCAGCAGTGTGGGAGTTTTATTCAGTGTACCTGCTATATGTGGACTGTATGTAGCTGGTAGCTGGGCTTGCTTTTGAACTCTGTGGGAGACCTGATAACTTGTCTCTCTGTACACCACTGGAAAAGTTTTTATCTCCTCTTGGCAAGGGCACTACTTTGCTCCATTTTATCACTATTGTTACACTGGTGCCTCTTGTTAACAGACACACACACACCTCTCCACCCCCTTCTTGCCTCTCTTTTATGACAAAAGTCAGTATCTGCCTGACTGCTCAAAATGCAAATTTCCACAGGTCTCTCTCTTGTCCTTTACTTATTGATAATAATCCATTAATCCCTCCTCTATTGTTAATTCCAAATGATAGTGATCCAGAATCTGACCTCAGTGGCTGTTCTCACTTCTCTCTTATGTGCTCTAATTGCCTCTTGTTTTGCTTTTTTGCCTACCTAGTCCAGAAATTATTCTTTCCTTTCTAGTTCTTTCTCAGCCTGAAAATCCCTCTGGCTCACCAGCTCCAGCAGCCTTTTTACTGTGTTGTTCTTTATGTCAGCTTTCTAGCACTCCTGTATGTTTCGCAGATCAGTGCTCCAGAGATGTGTTAGGCACACCAGAGTCATAATTAAGGAGGAAATCACATAGAATATATAAATTTAAGCAAAGTGGTAGCTCAGTGTCTTCTAGGAAGAAGTCGTGCAAGCAGATGTGCTGGCCCCTGAAGACACTCCAGAACACAGACTATTTTAAGAATAAACTGGGAATATATGTTCATCAGCCTTTGAGAGGGAAAGTCCGGGCCATAGTAGATGAAACAAAGGAAACATCCAAGGAGTGGAGGTTGTGTCAAGGAGTTGTTTAGAGGTTGCCTTAGAAAGATGGATAGTTTTGGAATCCAAAGGAGAATTTAGATTTCCTTAGTTTCAAGCATAACTGTTTTTACTTGTTTTTATAAACAGTACAGCTAGGTCACTCGACACCAGCCACCATATGATCCAATTTGCTGGTATACAGTTCTTTGATCTCCAGTTTTCCATGCTTGAGGCTTGCCTCTGATTTTACATATTTTAACATCAAATGCTTTTGAATATAACTAAGTTTTGGGGGTTTTTATTTGGTTTTTAATAAAACACTGGTTTTCCATATAATCAAGTATATTAGCAGGTTTGTTCCTGATAAATACCTGTCTCTTTATCCTTTGAAGCAGGGTTTGTATTTTGAGTACTTCACTGTTCTCATGAAAAGCCACCTATGCTGGTCCAAATTTTGCATGAGAGTTTTCACCTGTACATTAGACACTTTTTTTACATTCAGCAGCCAATTTGTTGAGATTGCTCACTCCTCTCACTAGGATACCTCTCACTCTCCCAGCGTGTAGACTATAGGGTCTGTATACCTAACCCTGTATGCAGTCCACAGCAAGGTATGACCTCTTATTTCTCTTCCCACTTCTTGTTGGTCATGATGGGAGTGAACATGATAATTGACAGTAGACTTTAATTAACTTTCTGGGAATACCAAAGAGGAAAGCCTTTTGTCCTGAATGTAGAGGAGATAAGAGACAGGACAGGTAAAGGTACTCAAGTGGGGTAAAGAAGCTCGGGTGGCACAAAGGAATGAACAGAAGGAAATTGGGATGGGTATTCGGCTTCTGTCAGGGTGTGCTCCAGCCCAAGCCTCAATTTTATCCTAAGATCAGTGTCAGAAGCTCAGTGATTCATGTAAGGAATCAAAGGGAATGATCCTTTATTTCTTGTCTGTTGGCAGTAAAGCAGTAGCATTTATGTCTGGATATAGGAACAGGTGTGTCTCTGGGTTGTTCCTGGTAATTGGACTGATGCTGACTTATTCAGGTATTGTGTAGATTTCCTTCTAGTTTTATGAATAAGGCTGCACTGTCTATTTTTCACCCTGTGAACAGAATGTCCCTCTTACCTTTATATCTTTCATTGTGTTTATTGTAATTTTTTGAAAGAATGTCTCTCCCCTCATTATAGTTATGGCCATGCTGGCAGGCATAATTTGAAATGATGCTAGTGTTTGTTACACCACATGAAGAGACTTCTTGTACTGATGCCTGTGCCAGCATACTTATTTGCTGTCTTCCCATTTGTGCAAATGCATCTCTTTGGGCTTTAATCTAAACTGTCATTATTTTTTTTACTGCATATTTATTTTATTTTCTCTTTTTTTTTTTTTGTGGTTTTTTTTTATTATTATTACTTTTTATTTTTTATTTCAGCGGTCTAGTTGACAGTGCCAGTAGCCATGCTAATTTTAGTGGTAACACACAGTGCATAACTAGAATGAATGGCTAAGGCATGGAGAAAAAAGAAGGATGGTGGAAGCAGGAATCTCTTTCAACTGTCTTCGGTGCCTGACACAGCATCCTGTAACAGGATGAATAAGTGAATCCTGAGTTCTTTTCAGAAGAAGTGCACATTTTCCCCCCTCCAGATTCTGACTGGCTTGTAAAGTTTCAATCATAGAATCTCAAACACGTGGAAAAATGTAAGTATAAAAATGACATTTCTAGTGTTTAGCTATGAATTTTAGCTATGGAAAATACCACAGGCCCTTTGCTATAATAGTGGAAAGTTTTGTGTTTTTTTCTGAAATTATTTATCTGAATGAATTGATTCGTGTGGAAGAAGATGAGGCATTTTTTCACCCAAGTTCACTGAACTTGTTCACTCCAGCTGACTTGTTCCTAAATTATCCCCTGACTCAGAATTATTGTAACTACCCTATTCTGTAAAATTGACTCAGCTGTACTGCAAGTATCTGTAGGATTTTCCTTTGCTGTCATAGTATCATAGAAGCCATCAAATGTTCTTTTCTTATACCAATTTGTTGTTGGTAGCATACGGCTGAGATAATACTCTTGCTAAAAAGAGTGACCAGTGGCAAGTGAGAATCCAACCCAGTTTCAAAAACATAATCAAAGAATAGTAGCTAAATGTCCTTTCTTGAAGAAAAAAAACTCATGTCACATGTTCTGTCATGGCCTGCTCTTGTTTCATGAGCTCTTGTTTGACTGGTTCCAATTGTGCCCCAATCCTTCTGAGAGACTACTGTAGACCCTTCACTAGAATAGCTAGTGTTTTGCTTCTTTAGACATGCAATTATCTTCTGGGTCCTTGTTCCCTTATCTTTCTTAGGTGCTCCATGAAGCTCCTATTGTCATGGTACATTCATGAAGTAACTAACTTCACTATGATAGTGGGATTGTATTTAGTCTTTTTTATCCTCTTCTTTTCTGTGAGAGGAAGCAGAGGTCATGTCTTTAATCTGTAAGAAAACCCGAGGACTTTTTCCACAGAAAAATGTGTAGAAATAATAGTTTAAGAGCATCCCTTTTAACCTGGGACTCTCCAATCCACCCAGTACAAGTCATTTGGATTATATGCCTGCATTTCTTTGCATGAAACTTGTTCAGTGTAATTTGTTGATCCTTGAATAGAAAAAGATCTTGTTTACTACAGCCAGTGTCTAACAGAAGATGTGACCTAGAAGCAGTGAATTTGTTAATGGGAAAAGAGGCTGGAAGAATATCAGCCTATTATTTAGGAAGTACACCAGTTTTTTTTACTCTGTGTCCCAGGAAACAAGTGGGGAAAGGGTGCTTTAGGACATACAGCCTTTGTCTCTAGGTGATTGAATAATAATTAATTCTGTTATAATTCAGTCATAATTCTCTCTTCAGGGAGTTCAAGGGCAGACCTGTGGCACAGCCTTTTCTCATAAGATAGCATTCACCAGCTTACTTTGTCCTGAATAGTGCACAGTTTCAAGGGTTTATCAATAAGAAGAGTAGGGAAACCTCTATGTGCTCTACCCTGTTGTGGTAGTAATTAAACCAATGCCAAGACTGCAAAAATTGAAATTCTCATTCATTTTTATTAGTTTAAAACAAAAATGGAAAAATATTTAATTATGTTTGATACCTCCTGTCAGATTTTAAGTCTGAAAGGAAATGGAGTGCAGAAACATAGACACCAGAAAGAGTGGCCCAGCTACAAAGACAGATGTTGTGAGTAACAGATGTTCCTTGCCAAGGGAGTGATGCTGTTTGCATACCTCAGAAACTCATTTTACTGTGTCAATTTACTAAGGAATTTACAATTCTGGTGCATCTGTTAAAATGAATAGGGGAAATGCACATCTCTGCAGATGCCTCCGCTCTGCCTGCTGAAGGGTAGAGGTGCACTGACAGTTTCTGTCAAGGTCTCTCTGTGTTCTTTGATTTCATGCAAAGGACAGAGTAATCTACTGAGGAGAGTACTTTCTTTTCCCAAATTTTCTTCTTCATATACTGATGCCCTTTTCTTCAATTTTCTTCCTCCCCCACCCCTCCCCCCTCATATGTGAAATCAATCTGCCTTTTCTTGTCTGCTTGTCTTTCTGCTGCTGGGAAGATTTTTCTCTTCTCTTTTTTGTCCAGCTCATCATTTTTCCCTTTCACTGTCTCCAATACTTCTGTTCTGGACGTACTATTCACACTTGTTATTCTCTGTGCTTACCTCTGTTTACTGTGAAAAACAATGGCAATTGTAGCTGAAAGTTTTCATGGATAGTATTGACCATGATGGCATGTAATGTAGCATTGCTGAGAAATGCTTACTAAGCTATCATATCTTCTTGATAGGGAACAACCTACTGCTCCATAACTGGTAGTCCATGTTCAAAGTGCAGAGTCCAGCCATATAGGTTAATGGTAACCCTGGATCAGAAGTCACAGCACTGGTGAGTCTTCAGCACAGTGATTTGTCTGTGTATACCAGCACTGGAGGAAGTAACTGGTGAGGGAGAAGAAGGATCTGGATGTGTTTTGCTGATCATTAATTCAGACAACTCATTTTTCCCAGAAAATTCTGGCGATGTTATATTGTACATTAGCCTCCTGTGTGTCCAGTTCTGCTCATCTGTGCATTCATTGTGTGAAATGTAGTGGCTGGAGAATGATGGTAACTAGCAAGTGAAATTAGAACATCTATAAACACAAAGCATCATCTTAGGTTTAGGTAAATTCTTAGTTGCTTATCTACAGATAATTTTTAGATGGACTTTTGATTCTGTTATATTGTGTTCTATTACAAGAGTAAGAAAGAAGGGCACAAAAGAGGGAAAAGGTAAGGAATTAATTTTTAAAAAGTAATTAATTCAAAAAAAGTTTAGCCCCTGGTCAAACTTAAGACTGAAATGGATATTTTTTTTTATAACTTGTAAGAATACTGTGCATGTTTACTATGGGGGTAATATATTATTTACAATCTCTTTGTGTATTAATTTTCTTGCTCTTAAATGCTCACACATTTTTAGATGATGTGATAGTCATAATGAAGTACAATTTCTTTGTAACTGTTTTTTAAAATAAAGTCTTTTTAGTTTGGATTTTATTGTGAGTGATAGAAAAGACAGTTTTGCTGTCTTTCGCTGTTCTCAGGAAATTAAACTAGCAAAGTTCATGAGGAGATTAGATTGCTTCCAGAAAATTTTCACATATTCTGTAAGAAATACAAAACACTGATTCAAAATTACTTCAAGTTCTTCTGCCCACATAAACACTCTTTCTTCCCTTCTGCATCAGCTTTAGTTCTTTTTTTTTTTTTTTTTTGTTGTTGTTGTTGTTGTTTTTGTTTTTGTTTTGTTTTCTGAGTTGATTCCTCACTTGGATAATTCAGAGCCACATATTTGTATTTTTACATTTTTGGTTCAGCAACTGAGCAACTCAAAAGCAAACAGTGCAAATTAGAGCATTTGCCAGTATACTTGTTACAAGTCTGATGCTTCTCTGTGACCATTTGCATTTACATGTTTTTTTTTCATGCTGCAAAATGCAGATTATTCCATGAAACAAATATGGTGCAGAGACCTATTTAGAATACAGAATGCATAGTTTTGATAGTTAGCATTTCCAAAAAACACTTCAAAAATCTTCATTAAAAAGGAAAGAACATCTGTGGAGAGCCACCCTGAATGTGATGTTTGCCTGTTGGAAAGTGAATGGATTCTTGTCTGTTCTGCAGTCACAGCTCTCAGCTTGAATATTCACTATGTAAGAAGTGTATGTATAGCATAGTTTATCACCGCTGCCAATATATCAGTTCATTGAGTTCCTTTAGCCTTTTATGAGTGCTTCCTGAATGCAACCAAGTCATGCTCACAGATACACACACTATGAAAGTGACATTTAAAAGCTAATTTTGAAGCTCTGCCTAAGAAACAAACTCTGTAATCATCAATTTGTTTTCTGGGAATGTGCCTTGGACACAGTCTGTGTGTCCCTGAGAGACAGCCCCTTAAAATCTGTGCTATCTCTCCCTGAGAGATAAAAAAGACTGAACCTTCTAACTAGAAGGATTGTGTTTGTATCATCAGAGAGAGAAGCAATACCCTCTGATTTATAGGGTCAGTTAGAACTTGCCAGCACAGATTAATTTTGTTATACCCTGTGCCACTTAATTCACTTTCTACTTTATGTATCTATCCATTCATCTATGAAGTAAACCAAACCAAAAAAGTATATAATCACTCCTAGCACTAAAATAATGAGTAAGAAATTTCTGGTATACATTTAGTTAAAAGTAGAAGGAACTCAGTCTTGTTACTTGCACTGCAGCAGAGGAATACAGCAACAGCCAATGGACTGTGTCATGTGCTCACTTTAATGATCTGAGTTGCTTGGTTAGCTGCAGTTCTGGACAGTTTTCTGATCAGCTCCACAGCTGTATATCACTCTCTGTTGTCATCAGAAAAAATAATCCACTTTTCCATGAATATAATAGTGAGGAGTATCTGGGTCACGGAATCAGGATGATGTGTTCCCAGCGCACCTGCGGGAGGTCACTGATTCAGGTCACATAAGTGCAATGCTGGCTGTCTCTGGAGTGGATCCAAATGTATTAATTCCTGATTCAAAGTCTTTAAAAGCACAGAGAAGTTTTGTTAACACTGCTGCAAGATGGTCTCAAGATGACAAAGGTGGTGCAAGCATTTCTGAATAATATTTTTACTGTTGCCTCAGGTACAGGAAGTGATGCTTGAATACTGCTGTAAGCATTAGGAAAACAATAATTCTTTCTCCAACAGAACATGCTTTGTTTAGCATCAGGAATACCACAGGTGAGGACATAACAGAAAACATAAACAGAGGAAACAATATAACACAACTGGCAAGCTTTTCATCTCTTAATGTCATATAGAGATGCTGTGGGGATGAGAAGTTAACACATGGATGCCAGCTGTAGCAACTAAATGTCTCAAGGAAACTTGTTCTTAGTTAATGAAATCCGTTCATGAGTGACCTAATAAAACTCAGAAGAGATTACCAGATTTATTCTTGGAAAGGAAAGAAAGTGAAACTCAGAGGCCGACAGACTCTAAACAAGATGAAAATATGACTGTTAATTCAGATTTTAATCTCCAGATGTTCAAATAAATTTTTTGCTTTTTTGGGGTTTTTTGAGATAACAGGTTGCATAATATGTTGGAAAACGACCTGTAAAAGTACATAAAAAAAACTCGGACAAAATCAGAAAACAGTTCTATTCAGAAACAGGGCTGGATGTTCTGTGAAAAACTCCTGACATTCTCTGAGAAGAATTCTGGCTTTACCATGAACTTATTTTTAGGAAAACTAGACTTCTATGCTGCCCCTGGAGCAACCAGGAAATCATGACTTACAGAAAGAGATTACTATACTGGGTCTAAACTAACTGCAGCATATAGTACCTCAGTGCAGCAATGCAGCTAAATCTAAAACATATTTGATGTGTTCTGTTGCATTTTTCCTTGTCCTTTCCTTCATGTGTGCATTAGGAGACCATGGAAATGACAAGGGGTGACTTGAGGTCATCTTGTAACCTGTGAGCCACCTCTCATGCCCATCATGCTTGCCTATGTGAAACTCTATATTGCAAACATCACTAAAATTTTCCTTATGCTGCAGAGCTTTTTGATTGTTGTAACACTGGAAGTTCCAGGTAACATTATTAATTTTGTTTGCCTGAATAGATAGAAGGTACAAATAGGTGAAGAGCGTTTTATGCTTTAGACATGACAAGTCAAAAGCTTACCCTGCCCTTTTAAAATGCTTATGGTATACTGACATCCTTCATTGCCTGTCAAAGTAGCAAAAATGCTTAAATTATTTGAAGCCTAACTACAGGCAGTATCATTAGGCTATGTATTTCAAATGGGATTTTACTACTGATCAATTAAAAAATAAAGAATAAAAAACTCAAGATTTTGAATCAAACTTTTAGGAAGACCTTAATGTAAAGGGTCTCATTAGTGTCAAACTGATCAGGGATCTGACTAAAAGCCATTTGGCATTAGTGAGAGTCATTATATTAAAGGCTGTTAAAATCAGTGCCTTATACAAATGCAAGGCCAAGTTTAAAAAGCCTGTATATGTGTGTGTGTGTGTGTATGTAATGTATTTGTCAGTAAATTCAGTCCTATTCATGCAGTTATTCTGCATAGCTTACAAAATAGGAAGATATGGAGACATACAGAGGATAGTTTACTGCTCACCTTTGAATCCCATTGATTTTTACTGAAAACCTCCTTAATGTTTTTCCCTGCATTATCCGATACTAGTTCCAAATTCTCTCAAAAGACAGATGCAGGTTCTCAAGTTGTTAAGATGTAAAACTGTCAATATTATGTATTTCTTACTACATTCTCAGCAGGAGATTGAGCAGTGAAATTTGAGCCTTCTTGAATCAGTTTCTTCCAGCAAGACAATACAAAAGGGCTGACTGTGCTGGAGGTTCTGAGAATGTGAGTGCAGCAGCTCATTGTTAGAACTTCATATTTATAATATTCATTTCACATTAGATATGTTTGTATCCCCTGTGTGTGAGCTATTCAGGTAGCAAGACAGAGGAGATAAAAGGCTGCATAACATGCACACACATTAGATATATTTTTGCTCTTCAAGAACTAACAAATAATAAAATCAATCCTGTTTAAGCTCATAAATATGTTCACCTGATGTCTTCAGACAAAATTACACAATTGTAAAAGGCATATTTTTCAAAGTTCTGCTGTTATTATATGGAATTGTTGTCTAAAATTATTTGCAACTGATATGTAATGTTTGTTGCTAATTGAGCTCTGACTTGTAGCCAAGTGGTTCAGATGGATTATAAAATATACGTGAGATCAGATTTATGTTTAGTTGTATTTGAAAATTTGGATGTAATTATAAAATGCAATTGATATGCCAACAATTCTGTGTCATTTTACTGCATGATCTTTTTAGGGGGTCAATTTTCTGACTCCATTTTTTTAGTGTGTTTAGAAAATATGGCAGAGTTACTTTTTTTGTGTGTAATGTTATCTGTATAATTTTGAAGCCTGGACATCATGCTAATGCTTGCTTCACAGGCAATATGAGATATTTTCTTAAAGCAATTCTGGAAAAAACAGGAAATAAGTAATATTACAGTCTCTTAATTTTCTTCATAGTTTAGAATTTGAGGACAACACCCAGCCTTGTAAGATTTTTTTATGGTTTTCATTTGTTTGGTTTTTGGGGTTTTTTGGTCATAGAGGAGCAGAATTGTGCTTGTGACTTTACTATGCAGGATAGCAGTTTATAAAATCTGTTTACACTGTTGAAGATCAGGATCTCACATGCATAGAGGTATCTAGTGTGCCTGTGGATACGTTTTTGACAGGTGCTCTGTAAACTTATATTGTGCTGCATGGCTTAATTAGGGATCTGGGTTTTTTCTTTGTGAGGCAGGGCCTAGATAAACAGGTACCTGAGATTAAGATCTTTTCCTTCAACAGCTTTTACAATGCAGCCTGCTTTATATTTGCTTTTTCTTGTGTGTGTTGTTTCCCATCTGGTTCATGGTTTGGTTTGGTTACCCACTGTAAGTCGCTTTGCAGAGCACAGACTTTTATCAGTGTTTGCAGAGTGTGCCATCCCCTTCCTGCCTGGGAAGCCGAAAGAGAGCATGGGGCGATGTGATGATGACCTTTGGCAAGCTGAGATGCAAAGCACCCCGTAGGAATTTCCTCCAGCACAAAGGTATTTAACAAATTATCCAGTTCCATGGTGGGACCTAGTCAGTAGGTGGTCCACTTCAGTGTCTGTCTGTCTTTCCTTATCCTCCTCTTAGGTTTAGAGAAGCTGCAATAAGAGGAGGGAAGGAAAAAAGAAAAAAGAAAAAAGAGAGAGAAAAAAGGAAGCAAAACAAAAGCCGGCTTTTAAACTGGAAAGACACATCATCTGCATAATTGCTCTAATTGCAACTAGTTCTGCAATGAATAGTCCTGATGTCGAATTCAATAACGCCTTAGGAGAAAAAAATATCTCTGAGTCCTTTACTGCAACATGAAAGAAATAAACTCTTACGATCATTACCATTCAGTTTAAAGAGCCAGTGACTAATTAAGAGGGAGGGTAAACAGTCCCTTTGTTTAATTATGGAAGAAAGGGTTAAATTGGCAGGAATAAATAAACAAAATTAAACTATGCACCTCTCTGTCCTTTTTGAGTTACACCAATTGGTTTGCAGTCATGCATGGGAGTGGTAGTGGTCAGAAGGGATTTTTAACGTAATTGTAGAAAATATTGTAGATATTTTCTAGATAGAAAAAGTGTATCAAACATAGACTACTACAAAAGTTTTGCTAGCTCAAATTTCCCAAAGAAACAGAGAAGGAAACCTATGTGGGCTATTGTCAGAAGCAAGATTGTCATCCACAGACCTGAAGATAGGATTTAGAGAAAGGAAAGGTAGCCAGCCCTGACTCTAGTGCTTACTATGGCCTTGCATGGGACACTCCATGTCTTTTTGCTGATCTCTTTAAATTGGGATAATAAAACAGAATTATATGTCTAATTTTGTGTTATGAAACTTAGTGTCTAGAGAATGCATTTGGTGTAGAGGAGCAAAAGATTTATAAGCATCTTTCAAAATCTTTTCTTGACACATGAACAGTGATAAAACTTCTGTTCATATTTAGGAAGCCCATTTTTTACAGAGAGAAAGCCTAATAAAGTTATCCAAATATAGTGTCTAGTAATGAAGAAAAGGCACCTGAGAGAAATATTTGTCACTTATGTGGCCATGGAGTATGGTCCCTGAAGATACTCTGGTTTGAAAAATGAGTAATGTTTTTTCTCTTTCATTTCTACTTCTATTTGGTAGATATAGCACAAAAATAATTCAATTTTCCTTTATTTTTGATAAATTAGATGTTTTAATCTTTGTGGTTTGGTGACCCTGATCAGCAATTAAGCACCCACCACCTGATTATTCACTCCCCTTCATCAGAATGGAAAAGTGGATTGGAAAAGCAAATGTGAGAAAAACCTCACAGGTCAATGTAAAGACAGTTTAATAAATGAAGGGGGGAGAAAAGTAGGGACAAAAAAAAAGGAAAACCATATCATTAAAAGGCTGTGGCTCACCACATCCCAAAAACTTTCTGATGTCCAGCCAATCTCTGCGCAATGAGTACTTTGGAAAGACTCATCCCCAAGTCTAAATATGATGTTAAGTGGTCTGTTTGGGTCAGCTGTCCCAGCTGTGTCCCCTCGCAGACTCTTGCCAATCCCTGGGCCCTGCCCATAGCAGGCAGAGTGAGAAATGGAGAAAAGCTCAATGCTGTGCAAGGACTGCTCTGTAGTAGCTATATTATGGGTGAGTTGACAGCAGTGTTTTGGTCAAAAAAATCATGCTGACTGCTATAAAGAAATTTAACTCCATCCGAGCCAGACCCAGTAACTGTTGCATTATCCAAAGGGATTTTTTTTAATGGTCTCTGAGTTCCTTCTGAAATTTTAGAGTCTTCTTCACTTTCTGTATGTGTACATTGGAATGAGATGCCTCTAAGTTCAGTTCCAGGCACCTCATACTCCAACACAAAAGTAAGATTCATACCAGAGGATATTTATATCCAGTCTGAATCAAATCCTTAGATTCAGACACCCCAACATTTAGGAAATTTAAGATATACATTTGAGATTAGTTTTAGAATCATCTCTTATATTGAAGTGGTAAAATAAAAGAAGGTGTGCTAAAATAAAGTGATACCCAAGATGCAGTGGGTGCCTTTAAAAGATTGAAAACTTTCAACTATCTTGCATCTCTTTATTTTTGTGCATTTTTGTGCTTGCTTGGGCTTTCTATAACAGACTGCTGTGGTGAAGTATCTGGACTGTCAGGAGATGGGAATTAGTGTGAATGGCATAAGAAAGCCTATACTAATGGCATTTCCCATCCAGTCTTCCTGACTATACACTAAAATGTAATCATGTTCAAAATGTCAACTGAATTTTCCTTGTTCCATGCCTGTCATCACATCCCTTTTTACATCCTTTAGCTCTGCTCCCTATTAGCCTATAGGGTACATATTGGTGCCTGTGTAATCTCTTTTCACAGAAACAATGCACTTTGAAAAGGGTATCTTTTTCTTTCATGGTCAAGTGATCATGGATATCAGAGTTATGGAACAGGGTAGACTTTGGTAGTGAATACTAATGAAGAGTCATGTTACTATAAAACTGAATGTAGAATATACTAGCTATTATAAGGTATTGTTTCCCTCAGTTAATATTTTATAGTGTGTGATATTAACCTTCCTTCCCCACTGTCGTACTAACATGCACCCTTATGGTAGCCTGACCTGAGAGACTGAAAGCTTTATACTGGTGTTTGCCTTATGCATGACATCCTTCCTCAGTTCTCCTGGATAAATGAACAGCTGTGGAAGACAGAGAGACCAGCTTCAGGAATGAGGTTGCAGTTGTTTTGTGCCCTCACAGCCTCCATAAATTGCAGGCTTGAGAGACTGAGTCAGAATAAAGCTTGATTCTATTCTATCTTTCCGTTTCTGCTGATGACATTTACCATCCTTTGTTTTGTTCAGTGTGGCTGCTTGTCTGGCCCCTTCTGATGGAGTCTTCCTTCATCTTCATTTGGAACTTTAAATTGAATCTGAGCACCAAATAAAACAGATGTTATGCAAAAACTGCTGCCTCTGGGGAAAACTGAGACCTGGATGTACCACAATGAAAACAAATCTGGGAAAACAACTGAGTGGAAGGAACGAACACACCTTAATTTTCTGTGAGCAAAGGGGATAACCAAAAAAGATATAATTTTCCTTAGATTAAAAAGAAAGGAAGCAGCAAAAAAACCCCAAAAGTTCCCATTCTCTCCAGGAATGGATGAATGCAATAATTCTCAATTAGAATTAGGGTAGAATAGAGTATTGGGAATATTAATTCCATCTGAAAAATCATATACTCTACTAGAAGTTGAAAAAATATATGGATGGTGTAGAGCATTCAGACAGGAAGTAAAAAACCAGGAAATTTCACAATTTCTTCTTGTGAGGCAGACTTGAATTGATTTAGAAATTTTAGATTCTGAGTCCCCTGCAGAGGCCAAATTTCAAACATTCCAGAATACTGGGTAGTCCAGAGAAGACAGAGGAAATACCTGTAAATCACTAAAGATATTTCCCCATACCCTGATGAAAATTTGTGGTTGGCAGTCAGTATTCCAGTAAAGTGGAGAAAATGAAAACTGTTACATAAAATGAAATGTACAGAAACACAGAGGATTGCATGTAGTGCAGATTTAGAGCCCAGGAGAGCAGCATGGGCTGTGTGAGCTGGGACTTAGCAAGCATTTGCTTTAGTGCTTAAGTATATGCATGTGGAGCATACCAGACACTGAGAATAACAGTAGCACCATTAATTTAGGGCATTTTCTCTGAGATTGTAAAGCAATGTGGGAAATTACTGGCCTATTAATTTGACAGCAATTAGAATATCTATTAAATTACTTTGGACATTGTTTCTGGCAACAAGTGACATAAAAAGTGTTTGTTTACACTGAAGAGACGCCAAACCTCTGAAAGAAAACAATTAAACTGTAGGTTTCCACTGCTAAGCTTCTCCTCACTGCAGGCACAAGGAAATAAAATGTTTGGATAGGCAGGAATTTGCTGTAGTACTCTATGCTGAGCCCTGGAGCTTGTCAGTAGAAGACCCCAGAAAAACTGAGGACGGATTTGAGGACCTCATACACGAAATACTCTGCCCATAACTGAAAAAAGACAAAACAAGCCGTGTTGCGTGATTTGCACTCCTAGAAATCCCTTGCAACTTTAGGTAGAGGATTTAGCTAGTTTAAAGAGGATTTAGCTAGTTTTATTTACTCTGGTTCAGCGTTCAGGAATACCAGAGCTGTACACAACCAGATCACCTCCTAGTACAGATTTGGACTGGCTCAGGCCTGAGTGTATGACTGCATTTATGTCAAATCAGCTAGAACACACAATACAGTATTTATTCTGGCTTCATGGTCACTGCGGGAGGACAGGTGATATGTGATCTGCCAGAAAATCTGCCAGGACAATGTTATCCTTTAAATACTTTTGTTTTGAACAAATTTGGATCCACAGAGTGAGTCTGAACTAGCCAAACAATTATTTCTTATGAATTCACAATATTTTGGATCCAGCATATGTGCCCTAATCCATCCATTTTCCATCAAGGAAAATGGCTGAGGAATCAGAAGGCTAAGAGGACACGTGGGGGAAAAGACTGGATATCCTTCACTTGTGTATAGATTTCATTTATCAAGAAATAAATATGTAGGAAATAGAATGTAATAAATTACCACTAGGAGGGTGGGACCCTCTTTCTTCCCTTTTGGAAGAGGAGACACACCATATTTGAGAGTTTGCCCAGACAGGTAATATATTTCACATGCTAAGAACCCCAATGCTTTGCTCAACCACACACACGCTCTCAGAAGTATTGCTAGCATTTTAGGGAAACTCTGAGGTTCCTTAATATATTTCAGGAAGCTAAATCAATGTAAGGGTAAGTATTTAAGTTCAACTGATAAAATGAATAACTGCCTTCAGCATGTTGTACTGCTAGTTATACTCCAGAAAACATAAAACCACCAGAATCATAATTGTGCTTTTGATTTTTAGTGATTTAACCAGAAGTGAACCTTTCCTGGAGAAGCAGAGCATGACAGGAGTCCTAAAGCTGACAGCCATTTTACTTGTGGCAAAAGCTTTCCCTGAAGATTGCCAGACAAATCACAGTGTCACAGAATTGTTAGGGTTGAAAGGGGGCCTCAGGAGACCATCTAGTCCACTCCCGTACCAAGGCAGGGTCATCTAAAGCACACAAGAATGTGTCTGTGTGGGAGGGACACATGTCCAGAGAAGCAGACTCCACAACCTCCCTGGGCAGTCTGTTCTGGTGGTCTGCCACCTTCAATGTAAAGAAGTTCATATTGAGGTGGTATTTTTTTAATTTTATTTTATTTTATTTTATGGGTGTTGCTCCTTGTCCAGTCACTGGGCACCACTGAAAAGAGTCTGGCACCAGTCTATGAGATACTCATATCCATTTAGGAGATTCTCCTCTTAGACTTCTTGATGAGACTAAGGAGGCCCAGCTCCCACAGTCTCTCCTCATAAGAGCAATGCTTCAGACTCCTTATTATCTTTGTGGCTTCCACTGGACAATCTCCATTAGCTCCTTTTCTTTCTTGTAATGAGACCTCAGAGCTGGGACACAATATTCCTCACCTGGAGCCAAGTAGAGGGCGAGGATCACCTCACTTGACCAGCTGGTTGCATTCTTCCTGATGTGCCCCAAGATACCATTTGCCATAAGGGCACTACTGGCTTATATCGACTTGTCCACAAAGCCTCCCTGGTCCTTCTAGTAGACAAGACCTGCAATGGTACTTGTTCTTCCTGCTCAGGTGTAGGTTGTTGAACCTCATTATGTTTCTCTCTGCCTATTCCTCCGGTCTGTCAAGGTCCTGCTGAATGTCAGCACAGCCTTTAAGTGTATCAGCCACTCCCACCATTTGGTATCATCAGAAGACTTGTTGAGGATACACTTGATTCCGGAAATTCCAGGAATTCCATTCATCCAGAAAAACAAGATGAGCAAGGCTGGACCTGGTATTGATCCCTGGGGAACATCATTGTCTACAGGCCTCCCTGGATTCCATTTTGCTGATCATGATCCTCTGAGCTCTGCCTTTCAGTCAGCTCTTGATCCATTTCACTGTCCATTCAGCCAGCCCACAATTCCTAAGCTTATCTACAAGAATGTTACAGGAGTCAGTGCCAAAAGCCTGCTGAAGTCAATGTAGCCAACATCCACTGCTCTCCCCTTGTCAACCCATCCTGCCATGCTGTCATAGAAGACTGTCAGCTTCATCAAGCATGATTTGCCCTTGGTGAGTCCATGCTGACTACTCCCAGTGACCCTCTTTTCTTCTATATGTATCTTGATGACGTCCATCACCTTTTTATCACCTTTTCCACCTTTCCAGACTTCCAGTATTCCCTGTTCCATCACCAGGGATGGACGTGAAGCTGAGTGGCCAGTAGTTTCCCAGGTCTTCCTTGTTGTCTTTTTTGAAGATGGGGCTAACCTTGTCCTTCCTACAATTATCACTGCAATTCACTTGTCATTTCACTGCAGGGCCACACCAGAGCTCATATTGTCAGGAGCCATTTTTGGAGGATTATGATTGACTCATTCTGATATAAACTGTGTAACTTAACTGCATAGTTTAACTAGTTAAAGCACCTATTTCATCTAGATACAAAGACATTCTGGTTCAGAGAAGGAGCATTCTGTAGTTAGAGGAGGAGGATTGCTGAGGGATGTGGCTAGAACATGGAAGTTATTTTGCATCACCTCACATCACAATGAGGGGTGGAAGGAAGGGGACTCTCATTTCTGAGAGAGAAGGGTTTTCTGAGAAGGCTCAGTGTGGAGAATTTTTTTTTTTTTTTTTGCATGTGAATCACTCTTTCTTTTGTACACTTTTTTTATTACTATTTTTGCTGTTACTATTTGTTTTGTTATCTCATTAGTACAGTAATTTACATTTCCAGTAAATTGTTCCTATCTCAACACATCATATCTAGCTTTTGTACGTCCAGTTCTTCTCTCCAACCACTCACAGTGGGAACGGGCAAAAGGGAGAGGGGAGTGAGCAGCAGTATGGTTTTATTAGGAGTACTAAATTGGGTGTACCATTCCTAAATCATGACAAGAGGAAAAGAAACTCTGACTTGGTTGTCACTTTTCAGTCACCAGTAAATAACATGATCATCTTAAAATGGTCTTATTTTGTCATATCTATGTTGTTCTCAGATAAGTATTTAAGTGTGTACCATACTGTAAACATGACTGACCAGAACATGCAACCGTTATAGAGAGAACAGTTTGTCTGCTAATGAGGTTGATGTAAGTCTGTCTTTTTATTGTGTACATTTAAAAATGTTGCTTTCTTAGCTTTGAGAGAATGCTATGGCAGTGTGCACTGTACCAGTAAAGGCTGAAGTTGCCAGACAGAGGTTGTGGACTGGGGGCTGTAAAGCTCTCTGTTGTTGTGCACAGCTAATTGAAACCAAATAGAAATAAAACCAAATCTTTTGCAAGAATCTTGAATGATTGCTACAAATGTCACCTACATTTTACTAAAGAACTTGTAGGCCTAAGAGAAGGCAGAAAGCACTGGATGGGCACAAGAGAGTAAGCAAGTTAGTTTATCAAAATAAGACCGAGCTCTGATACAAAACTCTATAGAAAACTCAGGAACTGTAAACTGCCTGAGCTGTAATCTTTACTATGTAGGCTGAATTTCCTGCTAGGACTGCTGTTTTTTCAGCATGCAGATCACGCATACCTACTTGGTCCATGTCTTTGCTTGGCAGGCCACTTCTATTTACTATTTCCTTTTGTTTTCTTTGAGAAGAGCCAATCTTGCTGATTGCTCCACAGATTTTTCAGTGGTCCTGAATATCTCTGTATAGCCTCCTGTAGTGGTTACAGGAAAAAGGGTGCCAGTATGGGTGTAACCAGACTGTGTATTCTACTCTGATCTACATAATTTCTGAACTTTTAATGATGGGTGGTTTACAGCAGCTGCCTGGTGCACAACTGTTCCCTAAGGCTACAAGCTGGATGTTAGATGCGAAGAGACAAACACTGTATGGAGGGGTAGTCTTCACTGTGATTTGCTCCTAAAATAACTCCCACGGAGGATGCAGCAGCAGCAACCATCCTGAGGGAGTCACTTCTGCTAATGGGCCATAATGAGCAGAGTAGGCATCAGTAGAATAGGCCATTGAAACTCCATCAGGCACTCAAAAAATACCCTATAACTCATAGGACCACATCAATCCATTGTGAACTTCCCCATTCTGGGAGAGGTAACACCTGAGCTCCATTGCATATATATTTGAGATTTGGGGGTTTGGAGCACTACTAATGCTCAGTGGATCCAGAGGAGGACTTGAACTTCCACAGAAGGACCAGACTTTGCACAGAACCACCACTTTCAACAAGACTGCAATCTTCACTCCAAAAACACTGCAACCACTGCTTAAGTAGACTAACAGGGTGCCAGGTTGTACTCTGACTTGATTGGTTTAAGCCAGTTTTTGTGTATCATTGCGTTTATCGTAACCTTTCTATTAAATTGTAACTCCAATGTGAAATCTCTCTCAGGGTGTTTGTGTGGGATTAATTTCTCCATCTGGTTTACTTTTGAACTGGCACACTTAAAAGCAGTATAATATTGGGAGATTTTTTTCATTTTGTGTAATAGGAAAGTTTGTTTCTGTGGGGAGGAGAAATGGGAGAATTAAAAGCAAATCCATTAGCTTAGCTGAAATAATGGAGGATAAATGATGTCTCCTTTCTTAAAATAAATATGTGGTCTGAATACCACTCTTAATCTGAATTTCAGGTATTTTCTCACTAGGTACTCATGTATGACCATCAGTGAAGACAAAATGGATATACTGGAAAAACCTTTTGTCCAATTTGATGTGGCAGATCTTTTGTTCTCTTGTGCCTGGGAATTGTGAGATTTTTAGAGAATGAATAACTGAACTGTGGCTCGGTGAGCTAATGTAGCTCCTAGAGGGTCAGAAATGTGGAAGAGTTGTTGCTAGTGCACCAACTGTAACACACCTGGGAGAAAGAAGAAGGCTGTGTGACATCAATCCTTTCCCCATCAGCGTGTTTTCAGGTTTCATTGTCACATAGGGCTGCTGCTGTTTGTGCTGCACCTATGCTGTACTCTGTATGCTCCGACTTCTTGGGGTTTTATTGGTGTACTAATTACTGATACATTTGGTCATCCAAAATACCTGCCCTCAGATCTTGTAAGAGAAACAGTAGACCAGTGGTGTCTTTAATAAAATGTTTTGACTCTACATGGCCCCACTCTCTCTATTCCTAAATCATGTTTTGTTAAATATTGAGTGTTTAACAAATAGGGTAAGTTCTAGGGTTTCATTCTTCATTCTCTAATTCTCTAAAAACTGTATAAGATTGTCAGATGGATTTAATTTTTCAGCCTTCATTTTTCATTAAAAAAAAGAGAGACTAGCCATCTTTGGTATTTTTTGGTGACTCCAGATGAGACACTTCCCCTGATCTTTTATGGATCCAAGTGGTCTCTGGATGTTCATGTTGGCACCAGGACTTTCCTGGAGAAGAACCTCTGATCAGTCTGGGACATGGGTAAGATCCCATTCAATAATAAGGCATTCTTTTTGGAATCCTGCCCATATAAGACGTGTTGATCTTCCAGCACAGGATGAGAGTTATTTGGTATTCTGAAATTCAGTATTTGAGTTGGTTTTTTCAACTGATAATTGGTTTGTATTTGTATTGGTATCTATACTGTAATATTTTGGGTCTTCTATTCGAAAATGGGTAGCGCACAATCTAAAGGGGGCATTCTGACACACTTCATTGCATTTTGTGACATTGGAGAAAGACTGGCAGTTCCCCTGGGGAGAAATCTACCAGGAGAATTCAGTTTACTATTGTAATCAATGGTGGCCATTGAAGTACAGGCTACGCTCTGGGAGAAAAGTGGCCACAAAATGGAACCTTGAACATTGTTACAATTAATATAGTTTTTAAGATGGGAACAGAAATGGGATGAGGTTATGTATGCTGATATATTCTTCACTTTGTGGAATCAGATGGAATGGCTGAAAAAGTATGGCTTGAATCCAACTCCCTCAGACACTTTGGTGCTGGGTCTTGAAAAGGAGAGTCAAGGAACATCATTAAAATGTTCTACTATGTGCAGCATATAACAAATTTGTTCAAAACAATATGTTCTAAATTTGTCCTTCACAGTAAGGAGGATGATTTAGATTTTACGGTCAGTCCTAATCACAGCTTAGAGAGGAGAACAGATAATCAGGCTGCAAGACTGATGTCACAAGGGAGCTGGTGCGCAAAGATGCAGATTTAGCGCATATAGATGAGAGGATAGAGGAGATATGGAGGATGTATCCAAGAGCAGAGATTTTTAGTCTTGTTGCAGGGAAAGCTAGAGCTAAACACAGATATATGACAGTAGCTGCCTCCCTTGGATGGTAGGTACCAATGGTCCAATCACAGTAAAAGTGTCATTTTCAATACAGACCTTCTGGATTGGAAATCAGGGGCTGGCACTTAGCTTCTAATACTCAAAAAACCCTCCAAAAAAACCCAGAAGGTTGCAGTTATAGACGGATTTCCAAAGGAATGGTGCCCCTGGGGAAAGGAAGGGGGCACCTTGAATCCCTCCTTGTGAGACTAGGTATTAATCAAATGTGCATACTGTAATAAAGATGGGCATTGGAAAAAGGATTGTCTGCAGCTGAAACCCCCTCTCGTGGCTGCCACCTATGATGACTGTGGGAGATCGGATGATTCTTCCCTAGCAGAACCTCGGCTTACATCTCAGCTGGGAAATGAGGAGGTAAATGAGGAGGTAGAATTTTTAGTAGATACATGAGCTAGTTACTGTGTGCTAAGTACAATAAAAGGAAACTTGAATAATTATTCTATAACACTCACTGGTGCAACAGGGAATTGCAAATCTCTACTGTTTTTCAAACCCATTGATTTTGAATTAGGAAAACAGACTCACCCTTTTAGTATCTACCCAAGTGACCAAAGCATCTCCTTGGGAGAGGTTTATTGGAAAAACTAAATGCTGAAATCAAATTTTAAAATGGAAAGAGGTTATTATTCCTCAACCTCATTATTCCTCTATTTTTGCAAAATTGGATGTGATCTGTCTACATCACTTGAGTATTCAGGATTCCCATAGATTGGGCTGGTGAGGTGACTGAGCAATCCAAAAAAACAGAGCCTGGAAGAATGCAGCTGAAACCTGGAGTGGGATTGGTAAAATAAAAACATTCTCCTTTGAAAATAGAAAGTAAGGGATTATTTCCCTTGTGGAAAAATGTATAGAATATGGCCTATTGAAGAACTGTGAATCCAAAATGAATACCCCTATTTTGCCAGTTGAGAAGGCAAACAGAGAGGATTACCAGCTGGTACAGGACTCTAGAGCTGTAAATAAAATAGTAGAAGATATACACCTGGCAGTAGCAAGTCCTTATACCTTGCTAACCTGCTTGAGTCAAAAATAAAAATAGTTTAGGGTATTAGATTTGAAACAAGCCTTTCTTGGTGTCCCTTTGAGTACTGAAAGCCAAGAGCTTTTTGCTTTTGAATGAGAAAGAATCCAGGGAGAAGAATCCAGCTTGGACGGTACTACCACAGGAGTGGTATTTAAAAATAGCCCTACTATGTTCGGAAATCAATTAGCAAAAGTTATGCAAAACAATGATAGTGCACTTAGTCACAAGCAGAGGTTGAGGAACAGCCACCTAAAAAGAACACTGCACGTTAAAGACAGGCACCAAAGAACCCCATTAGGTTCTTCCTAATGGGAAGGACTTCCATTAAGTACAACCATGTAAAATAAAATAATGCATATACATCAGGTAATCAATGATAGCTGATGAGTATGTAATCACTGTTTATGATATAAGATCTGTTTACCCAGTGCTTGTGGCACTTGACTAGAGGAAGGATGGATCCTCTCAGTGGCCAGTGTGCTGCAATAAAGTATGCTTTCCTGCTCATACTCAAAAATGTTAGAAATCTTCTGTCTGGTCAATTTTGGTACTATTTCAAAAGCTTCTCAGAAACTGAGTTTGTGTTTCTCTTTAATAGCTATTGCTTATAAATTAACACCAAAAAGAATGGGCTATTTGATGTTCGTGCCCAATCTCTAATTAGTCAGCAGTCTTTTGTAGAATGAGGATTGAGGTCAGTAATGGGGAGTAAGCCTCCATTGTAGACTGTAGTGCCTCCCTGAAATTTGCAAGGTAATTTGTAACATCAAGCAGAAGTAGCCTTCCACTGATTTTGCTAGTTTCTTACAGAGGAAGACTGTCCAGAAAAAATATGCTACAGTTACAAACCAAAATGGTTTCCCAGAGGAAAAAAAAAAATTAAAAATACTGTATTGATAAACACTGAAAAACATCAATGCTCAAGAACCAGGCAGTTTTCCTTCTCATTTTCTTTCAGGGATGTTGAAAGGAACAAGCAGCTAATGGTTAGTAAATGCAGACCCTTCATGCAGGAATAACCACCTCTTTGGATACATCTCAGTGCAGATGGAAGACATGTGGTACTGGAGTTGTGATACAAAAAGGCTTATCACTGGCTGCTTGTGACAGAGCATCAGATTGCTGCTTGTGTCCTTTATTTCCGCTACAGAATAAAAGAGAAAGGAAACAGTGCTTTTTCACAGAACACTTACTATATCACTTTATGCAGGTCATGTGACAAGCCACAGCTGAATCCTTGAAACACCTCAAGAATTCTCTACTTAATGAAAAGGTTGTGTACTGTTTGTATGCTGGTTCCTTTTTGAGCCACAAAAATAATGAGATTTAATTCATCTGTGATAACTTATTGTGCATTCTTATAAAGCTGAATAGTAGATTTCAACTATCTGTCATTAAAATGAACATTCATAATTTCTTCTGCACTAAGATGTGGTGTGTAGTGTCAAATCTCTTGCAATTTTGGTTACCAAGCAATTCCCTTTTAAAATGTGCTTGAGAACCCAACAGGTTTCATCAGATGTTTTCCCATCATCCCTGTGGGTAGTACCTCAAAGAGACCATGTTATCCTTACAATGTGTGTATGCGTGTGCACGATTTTTTAGAAAGCGTCTTCATTTAATCCATAAATATTTTAAACCACCAACAAAAACTTATTTCAGATAACTTTGAGTTTTCATTCAAAGCCTGAAATGTGAACTTAGTTTATAGTCAAGATAGACTTTGATTGCCAGAAGATTTTTTAAATGTTTTAGGAGTTTTTAATCTTCGTACTACTGCAAGTTGCTCAAACAGTAACATGACATATCAATGCAGACAGGATCTGTCATATCTAGTTCTTCGTTCCTCTGTGCTCATCTGCCTCTGTTGCGCTCATCTGCCATTCTTTTGATTCTCCTTCCTATTCCTTCAGTAATCGTGGCTCTCCCTCTCTCTTCAGTTCTCTAGTCATGCTGAGGGAAGTGTGGCTTCCACAGTGAAGGTCCTTGTCACTCCATAGTATCCCACCTACCCTCCCTTGCAGTCTCATTGATCCTTTCTTGGTCTCATTGGCTGGACAGATCCATGCTGTAAGCCAGACATTTTGATTTCTACTTACTGAAGTTTTTCATTGAATTACTTGCGTTTGACCCTCTTATCTAGTCTACATCTATTTTATTAGCTCTCCTTCCCGATCTTCTCTCCTTCGTTGTTCCTCTTGCCTTTTGCTTCCTTTGGGTTCTTTTAGAAGCCACCATTCTTTGCATAATTTTAGCATTCCTTTTTTCTTTGATTTCAACCTACTTTAATGTCACTATGCCTTGCTGAAGAAAGATAACGTAAGCATCATGCAGTTTCCAATTCCACAAGAAAGTTTTCCATTTTTAAAATCCATTTCTCTATCCCTTGACATCAAATTTGTGTGCAAATTCGTGTGTTCAATCCCCATATGGGCCATTCACTTAAGAATTGGACCAAATGATCCTTGTGGGTCCCTTCCAACTCAGAATATTCTGAGATTTTTCTTTTTTCTTAAACTAGCATGACCTTTGTCCCTTCAATTCTTTGCTATTTCTGAATTTCCTCTAAAACATCCTGTTCTATTCCTATCTCCTCTGCCAAGCATTTTCTGCCAAAGAAATTGTCAGGCTTTTTAAAGGATGGAAAAAAAGTCATTGCTTTCACTCAAGAACCTTTCCCTTTGCTCGACCTGGCAGTTTCTTCTCTTTTTCTTATTTTGCCTTTGTCCTTCCTCTCACCTTAAAGCATTCCTTCTAAGTTCTTTCTTCTACATTTATTACTCCTTGTCCTCTGGATTTCATTTTTGAAAGTAATTTCTTCATCCTGAAAAGAACCTCACTTTTATTTCCTCTTCTTTGTATTTCTTTAACTTCCACTGCTTATAGAGCTCTCACTATCATGCCTTCATTTTATTTTAATTAACAGTTATCTTACAGCTGATAGTGTCAATTGATAATCGGTATTTTTCCCTTGATTTGACAATATTGCATTGCATATGTAGAATGTCCTTCAGATGTCAACACAGAATTCTGCCACTATTTCAAAATACACATACTGTCTTTGCTCTTGCAGATGTTTGAAAAGAATACATTTAACCCTTTTCTGTGGAAATGAGCATTTAAATTCCCCTTGTTATTCAGGTCAATAACACTCATTCAAACTTTCTCCCATAGTAGCTGCAGAAAGAAAGTATAATTTAAGAATGATACCCTGGTAAAATCATTTGAGTTATGCCCTAGATTCATGCAAATAAAAATATTAATGACATTTCAACTCAGGGAAGTCAGAATACATATGTGTTTAACACAGGCACATATGATACCTTTTCATTGTGAAAAAAAACACCTTTTTTGATTAATCTATCTTTTGCATACAAAGAAATGGAATTGGAAATGTCAGTGAGGCAAAGCCAGGATAGAAATGGAAATCCAAATGCTTCCAATGGAAAAGCATTGCATATAAACTGGAAACCTGATTGTGTAAACCTTACATATAAGGAAGACCTTACATATAAGGAAGACTTATTCATAAATCAGTATGCATGTGAAGGGTTTGCAGGATTCAGTCCTGTGATTTGAACTTAATGTGAACAATCCTTGCTCAGGCAGTGGAATTTGTATAGTGAGAAAGGAATGCAGGTTTCTGGAACAAGAAAGCATTCACTGCAATGGTAAAGGTCACAGTGCGAATCATCCTAAGAATTTTAATGGATATTATAGTGAGAGATAGATTATTTAGGAAAAAAGGCTGCATAGAAATAAAGATATATAAATAATGGAAAATGAGAAGAAATATGTGTACTAAGTGTTGAACATAAATGAATCAACAATAAGCGAACCTAGCAGCTCATTTTTGAAAGTGAGAATGTGAATCCTCCTGAAGAAGAGAATTTGAGAGTACTAGTGTGGCTGTATCAAGGTCAGAGTATAAGTGACTACTCCATTTCTCTTTTCCTCTTGTTTCAGTTGTTAACTGCTTACTGTTTTCTTCTGTAGTAAGCTTCTACTTCCATGCCTCTTTGGAATTCCTCTAGAAACATTGAATACACAGAATATTAGCAGTGTATCCTGGCTTTTTCAGTTACATCAAAGAATAATTGGGAATACTATCCAGAATGATCAGATTCTTAAGATTCGCAAAGATGAACCTCAGTTTGCTCTTTTGCTTTTGATGCGGTCACACTTTTTATCCTAATACAGGAATACAAGCATTTTGAATGTTTTTTGCAAATACATGCACATGCTTTCAAAGATATGTCTTTAATGTCATTATTTCCAAGTTTATGAGCAGAAATTGATCTGAAAATATTTATAAACTACCATCTGAGCTTTTTGGGGTTTTTTAAATCTCAAATTGCATTTTTAGAAGAAATAATTGTGCCAAAGTTGTGAAGTGGTTGTTGCAATTGGTCTGTTTGAAAATAAGTTTGAAAGAGGGTTGGTTTGTCTATAGATCTTGTCATCTTGTTTAATGGTAAGCAGGAGGGTTAGTAGCCACAGGTTTGTGGAGCAGCAAAACAGCTCCTGTGGTTTGTGTGGAGATACAAGACCTCACAGGCCCCTGGCAAACAGTAAAGCACAGGCAGGTCCCTGGGAGACCAGAGCAGATAAAAAGCAGTTGCACAAGTGTAACACTGATGTGCCCCACTGACTTGGGTTTACCAGCAGCTGAGACTACACTGGATCTAAAGCAATTGCTATACATATATCATTATCTCTTCTTTCTCTTTCTGCCTCTAACTTCCTCTTCTCAAAATGTGGATAACTTGAAGTTGGATGGATTAATGTTTGTGATGTCATTGCTTTGTGAAGTGCCTTACTTTGTTCTTTTAAATCTGCCAAGTACGTTTTTCTACCTTAATGTTCTAAAGTTTGCAAGTAAAAAATTCTTATTCAACCTTCTGTGAAATCTGCTGTTTCCCCTGTGTACCACCAGAGTAAATCTAAATCTAAATTACTCTTTAAAAAGTCACTGAACAGGCTTGGGTCCTAACAGGTAGTTACATCCTTTACCTTTGAAAGAGTTTAAAATCCAGCTGCAACTGTTCAACATCTGCATCTTTATCAAGCTTCACTCTTCCAAGAATGACATTTTATCTTGGTAGGAATTGAGAGGGAAGGTAAGAGGGATCATGAGAATCTTCTAATGACTAATTTGCAGTATTCATATGATACAGTCTACTGCTCACTACTACGTTCTTACTTCATCTGAGTTTGTATCTCCTGGGATAAGAGAATCTCTTTTTGTGGCTTGTTTTAAAAGTGGGGAGAATTTCTAACTATTTTTTCTCTTTACAAACCAGTTGTACCCAGGATCCCTAAGAGTGCCTTGCTATATTTGTAATTCCTATGTTGCAAGTAAGGTGTCCTGTTCTCCTAAAGAATCAGTGGTTCAGATTTTTTTTAAGTACAATCCAGGAATTGTGGACACTCCTCAGGCATTAGAACTGAACAGAACATATTAAAAATATGAGTAAAGGAAAACATTAAGTCCCAGTGCCAAAAAGCCAGAGATCTCCTTTTGTACCTCTAGAAGTAGCAGTAATTCTTTGCTTTTTAAATTATTCTATTTGCTAACATTTCTACCTCCATTTCCCTCTTTGAAAAGCATCTTTTGAACATGGAAAAGTGAGACTTGTCTATCCTTTACTCTCTGTTGCTTGGGTAGTGTAGATTTGAGGACAATATAAATAATTTCTAAAACAGATTAGAGATTATTTGATTAAGAGAAAAGGCTCATTTCACCTTGAAGAACCACTCTCAGTCCTGGTCTGTGTATTTCACTAAACTGCCCTGGTGATTCAGTGAACTCCCGAAATGAAATATCTGACCCAGAAAAGCAGCATGGATTGCAACTTGCTTTGATTTTCTGAAACATTATGTCATCATGAATTATGGAGCTTGGCTTCCTAACATCTGCTAAACTCTTGAAGATTACCAGATGGAAGGATAATAAAAATACTTTGCATTTATATTGTTCTGTATTAAAACTGTAGTTGGAATACATTTCTAATGGTGTTGATTATTATAACAACATAAACTCACTGCAGTGTAGGCTCATAACCATAATGCCTCTGGTGAAATTATAGTGGAATGGCTGCTTCCCTGATGAAAATGTTGGCAAAATCCTTACATTCTCTCCTCTTTATCTTATCTGGTTTGAACAGAGTTTGAATAGAATCTACAATAGGAAGAAGTTATTTTGCCCTGTTTATTCCACAAAGATATTTAATATGGCAGCCTAGTTATGAAACAGACGGCAAGAAGCAGTTCCAGCTTCCTGTTAGACTTTCCTGTCCCAATTTATTGTTCTAACTTATAATTATGTCCATATCTTGCCTTTCTCTTCTGCTTGTAGCAATAAAAGCTGTGAGCTGTAATCATTTGCCTCCAAAACAAAACTTACCAATCACATGGAAATGCTATTTTTTAACTGAAAGAAAAAGCATGTATGTGATATCATTTCTACCCAGAATGGATCTTTTGAAAGTAAAAGTGTACTGCATGGGGACAGTTTACTGCCTGTGTTAGATGGCAGATGCAGAGATGGACTTGAGTTATGTAAAAGTATGGTTACTTAGATGTTCTAGAGGTGGAGAAATGCAAATTCCTTCAATGGTCCTCTGTATAAAGAGCTGACCCAGAAATTTGGATACAAATGTTCCTTTGCAGCATTAGAAATCTCTTCTCTGTCCTTTATCTTGGGGCCACCCGTGAGTCAGTGGTGTTAGGAATTAAACTACGTGGATATAAACAAAACAGAGTGCAGATATCATGTGTGGATGAATGAAAACGTTCTATCATTGCAGTCGGAAACAATCAATGGTTATGGCTCTGGTTTTGGAGTACTTTGTATCAGTCCATTGTCTTGTTTCCTACATTCAGCAATGCTGTTACAGTCAGGGGAAGCAACTTAATAAGGATTTTTAATGTGATTCTCTAACAAAATAATACCTGTGCTATGGTGTGCATCCCCTGAAAAATAAAATTTCATTCATTGACAAGTTGTCATTAAAGACAGTGGTGCTTTTGAATGTTTCAAGGGAATTACTAACTTTAAAATGGACAGAGGCAGTCAGTAGGTTCATAATATTTTAGCTATTCCTGATCTGTCTTCTCCCAATAGCTGTTTCGAGGATGCAAGAAACAATGGATTGATAGAGGGTAGGAAGCACAGCCCAATATAAGACCTGAACATAAATTTATATTTAAGATAAATAAATACATATAAATAAATAAATAAAATAGGTATTTATTTAAAAACCTTCAAAGGATACACCTTGGGGAGAACAATGGCTCCACCCAAGATGGACATTGAGTCAGGATTTTTTGCACTGTTATAAGTTTTGGTGCATTTGCATATTGAGGTTAATTGTCCTATTACAGCTTCAGGTTATGAAGTCTCATCCTCCCAGATTGCTCTCCTCAATTTGCTGTTGTTTATACTTTTTAGGCCTGAATCTGCAACAGTGCCCTTGGTTCTCAGGCTGGAAGAGAATTGTGTTGTCTAACTAAACTGTGAGGAGAACTTGCTAATCCCCTGTATGAAGTTCAGAGTTATACACTAATGCAGTACAGAATGTGGAAAATAGGAAAGCTAAAACTTAGGGCATCATCCTCAGTGAAAAGAATGGATGAAGCAGTTTGATCCAGCAAAAGTAAGAGCATAGACATGGTAACGTTCTATACTACTTCAGCTTAGATAATAGCACGTTGATGCAGTGCTAAACTAGTGATGCACAGTTATAAACTACAGCACAAACTATAAGCAAAAAACAAAACAAAACAAAACAATCCATTTACTATCCACTTAGGTGGCTCATAACCTAAATTCAGGTCATGTCTTCTAGATTATACAGAAATAGAGAACCTGTGAGAACCCACTGCTGGCTGGAACTTGAGACTAGGCATGACAGTTCCCTTTGGCTCAGAGGGCAACAGAGGAAGTGAGCATGCAGGAACAGCTCAAGCTAAGCTTTTAGGAGGTTGAAGGGGATACTGATGCCATCTGGCAACAGTTTTGGTTCATCGTGTACACTTCTATGTTTGCTGCATCCTACATATTTCTTTCAGTCTTCAACTGTTCTTCACAAACTCTTCTTTTTCAATCCCTCAGATTTCTCTATGTCTTTTGATTTTTCCTTGTTCTTCTCTTCTGTTACTCCCTTTTCCTCCCTTTTTCTTTGTTTGTAGCTCCTTTTAATGCAATCCACAATTATGTTGTTCCATGCTGCTTTCATCTGCAAAAATTATATTAAACAACATATAAGCTGGTAATTCTGACTGAGCTCTTAACTGTCAAGGCTACAATATGGTATCGTTTTCCTCATACATTGCTTCTGAGTGCTATCTAGGCCATGAGCTACGGCTGTACCTTTTGCCTTAGATTTTCTGTCATGCTTTCTAGAAAACACTGTGCTTCCAAAAAAAAAAAAAAAAAAAAAAAAAAAAGAAATTGACATTTATTTCCATTGCATTCTGAAGATCCACTGTAAAGACCATGGATTGTGTGATTTTTCAATGGTTCATGCTTTCTCATATCTGAAGAAACCTTCCATGTTTACTCACAGAAGGAACAGCTAGCAAAATGAGCAGAAACAGGCAAAGTAGGAAGTACCTACTAATCCATTCATTTCCCAATTCATCCATGACTATGGATTAATCTTTAAGTACAGGTCAGAATGAACAAGCTGTATCTGGCTACATGGAGCTTTTCCAGCAAAGCAAAGCACGCCTTTTATTCTAGGATTTTTTTTAACTTCTGTTGCGCCTGGTCTCTTCTCTTTTGTTCCCCAGTCTAATTCTGTAGAATAAAAAAGATACCTTTTTCTTAACACTGAAATTGGGTTTTATAGACCATGTACGTTTTTAACACGCATACCCATTTATCAAATGGTTCTGTCCATTTAATTTGTTTTTATCCTATCCAGACTGTCCTAGCAGCTTATTTGCTGTTTGGTTTTGTGTTTCTTTACCACCTGCTTTTCAGAGTTGAAAAACTCATTTATTCCAAGTGATAACCATTTATTTGTGAAAATTTGTTTCATTGAAACTGGTATGGAGCCATGTCATTTCAAGCAGATTTTATATAGTTACCAATGTAATTAGAGTTAAGTACTCACTTGAAGCAACAGGAAGAGTCAAAGACCTCTGGGTTGTGTCATATTTTCCAGTATCTTTGCATCTGTTTAAATTGAGATTGGGTTCAGTCTTTGAGTTTCACTTGTCTCTACCTATTCTGCAGTTATGTCCCCATTTCTCATATCAGATTTTCTTGTGAAATGCTCCTCAGCTTTTTATTTACTGTTCCGGTTGTAAGTTTTATAATGAAGAGGTGTTCTGCAGCATTTGTAAATCAACTTGTGGAACAAGAAAAGTGCCAGTGAAGCACAGCAAGTCATAGGCAATACTATGGAAGAAAGAAATTACAAGAAACAGTTCAGTGATTTAAGGGTTCTTATGTAACTTCTAATGTCTCCAACTGTATGCTTCTTCAGCCAGTATCACAATAAGGCTGGGATCTGTAACTGTGAGGATTGTGATGATACTGGTTTTATTTGAGAAGTCAGCTCATTCAGGTGCAGCCACACACTTATGACAGTCTGTGCCATCTAAGCTGCAGAAGGCAGCTGTGTTAGGGAATGCTGATCCATAAGCTTAGAGAAACAGTTTGTCACTGGTCAAACAAACTACTCATAGGTTCCACCACTACTTGCACCCTCTATTTCATAGCTCTGCATTCTTGAGGAGCAGACCTGTGTGTCATCCTCTGGTTCTCCTGGATATATCTTCAGAGGACTCCTCTGAAGTATTGTAGAATTACTTCTACTTACTTAGGTGCAGAGACAACAAGCACCTCTCTCTGAACGTGCCGTTTAGGGCTAGACTGTATTAGTCATCATGGGGGGAATGTATTGGTCCTGCATCTCTTTGAAGGAAAAGCAAGTCTCTGTCACTTACCCAAGTATAAAATTCACCACCACATGTAAGCACAAATTGAAGACAAAAAGTCAACACAAAAAAACAGCTTTTCAAAGCAGGTGGTCTGAACTGGAAGCAAAAGACATGATACCTCCTAATCAACACCGTGATACTGTGGTGTTATACCAGAGACACATTTAGTGCCATGTATGCAGTTGCTCGCCAACTCACCCTTGCTACTGAAGTAAAAAAGAGTGAAGGCATAAGCCTATACATGTAAAGTTATGTCCCAGTCTAACAGAGAAGGCAAGCAAAATGCAAAGCAGTTTGAGACAGTAATTCCAAGTTCCCAAATGCCTTGCAAGAATCTTTTCAGAGGTATTTATTGTATCTTTTGTGTTAAAGAGAGTCAAATCATGTAAATTCCTGTGATAACAGTGATTTCTTCTCTAACTGGTTTAACAGGTGTGCGACTATAACAGAGAAGCTGATAGTGATTCCTAAAACCTCCTATGACAAAAGACCCCCTGGGACTTTGTCGAAGTTACGCTGATTCCACTGTTTATAGCAGGTATTTGAAAGGTGAGAAGCATCCTAAGGGTGAAGAAATGTGGGATTTTTCTCTTATGGGATGCAGTTCAAAAACAACTTGAGAACTAAACCACTAGGGTCACATTTATGTGATATTAGCATGCTATTTTATTGAAGAGAAGACAGTGAACTGCAAGACCATTGTCTTGTATAGTACCAAAAAAGAAATTGAATTCCTTACTTTTTATCTTCCACTAATGTTTACTTGGCTGCTGTGGAGTGTCCCAGCAGAAGAGGTCTTGCTGCAGGTTGAGACTGCAGGTGAGGTGCATGCACTGGGGACTTCTTCATATCCTGTGTCCAAAGCTAAATGAAGCTTACATTTTACAGCAATTCTTACAGTCTTCCCTTCTACACCGTTTGGCTACAAATCCTCCCCAGTGCTAGGGATTTCCTTTAAATTTTGGCATGAGCTAGGGATAGGAGAACAAGCTAATAAGATGCAATAAATAACTATGAGTATTTTGTGGGCATTATGTGCTGTTTATGAAGTTTTGCTGTTTGGGCATTTTTTAATATATTTAACCTTTGTGTTATAACAAACGAAATGAACTGTAGAGGTGGTAATGGTCAGGGAATGGGATTTCCTTCTTGTTCCACATCAGCTGAATATAAGGTTATATTCCATTTTAAAGAAGGATTCAAAGTTAATTTGGCTCCTTAACCTCTCCAAAGGAGGTATGGGGCTATTAAAGGGGAATAAAGGGTCCTGATAAGCTAGTTCAGACAAAAAGGGAATGCCATCAATATTAGCCTCAGCAATAAGATTTGGCTTTTGAAATTTGATGATGTATGAATATTTATTAAGCTCCAATTAAGAAATAAAAGGACAGACTTTATTTAGAAAGGAAAGAAAAAATAGCTGAGAGACAAAACCAAAGAGGCCTTCATAAGCCAAACATGGATGCAATTGTGTCAGTCATCATCACAATCCTCTGTGGCCTCATAATCAGGTACACCTGAGGCACAAGTTGGCAGTCCTCCAGGGTACAAAGCATGAACAGAGATGCTGCAGTTAACTTTGATTGATGCCAGTCTTTCATCATTTCTGTGAGCAAACATCTTCAATATTCAGTGGCTGCCTTATCCTCAGCACTAAGTAATTTATTGGGAATTCTTTGCAGAATGTCAGCCTGAGACTTCTGCTCTACTCAGAAGGTGTAAATTCTTCCCCTCATCCCCCTCATCTATTTTATAATCTTAATTTCTTGCTTTTGTGTTGTGTTTTAGGAATGGTACTCCCTGATTCACTTCTCCCACTGAGATTTTCCAAAGCAAACTTGCTTGTTCCCCCCGCCCTGGGAGAGTGGCCGGAGAGAAGAATTGGGATCGCACAAGACAAAGATTGTGGGTTGAGATAAGGAAACAAACAGTAATAGCAACAATATTAATAACAAAAGTATACCAAAAGAGAGAATGGTTCACGTGCAAGAAGGTTTACTGCAGGGACTGGCCTGACCTGACAACAGCCACATTTTTCCCAACTGGAAAGGAACGCCCTTCGTATAAGAGAGACACAGTCCCTTTCCCTGCCCCTGGCAGTGACATAAGGTGGTATCAAATACAGAATGTCTTGCCCATGCCCCTTTCCTGCTGATCTGAGCCAGAACCATGATATTTTGCAATCTCCCTGGATTTCTTTTTTATATGTTTTGCTGAATTGCCCTTTAAAATGAAAGGCTAATACCACTTACTGGAGTAGGTGTGAAAAAGCAGGCAGGCACTTGTGTTATCTATGTATGTCATTTTGCTGATAAAACTCAGAAAAGATCTAGGACTTATATACTACCAGACTGAACTCCTAGGAGTGTTTACCTGACACAGAACAGAAGGAATTGAAGCTCTAAGAAACACAGAATAACAAATGTACTGTGGTCAGGAGTGTTTCCCAAATCCAAAGTTTCAGTGCATTTGTAATCATCCTATATTATTCTCCTCCTGAGTATAATATTTCAGATGTCAAGATTTTTCAGTGAATCTGCAGAATTTGGTAGTAACACATGAGCAGCAATGTAAACGGTTTTTAAATTAAGAAGAACAAAGTCTATCAAAGTACTTAGACATCTAAATCCCTGTCATGTCAATGAAAATTTGGTGCCTGGACTAGCTTGGACCAGTGGAAGTCCTGTGTATTTCTGCTCCAGGAATTGTATAAGTACTTTAAGAAAACTTTGTTTGGAAAGAGCATTGTGAATTATTCCCATTATCAAAAAGATTTTGTATGTGTAATTCAATAACTATTTGAGATTATGTCAAAACTCATTTATGTTGAAAATGTACCAGAGTATAAAGAAAACAAATTTACACTGAAGTTCAACTAAGTAAAAGTAACTTTCTTGTCTGAAACACATTTTATTTATAATATTAAACCTTTTTTAAAACCCAGAACCCATAAATCATGGGAATAAAAAAGAGTTGTATTTGGATTTATTTTTAAACAGTCTTACAAAACATACAGTTTAGCAAGAATCTGTAACTCAGGGACTAGATAAGTGGATTCAGACAACATCTGTACAACTGAGTTTACATCTTGGAGGCTGTACATCAGACAGAATAACAGGCATAAATTACATTGTGTGTTCATTGGGATTGGTGAGAGGAAGAACTGGCGCTTCTCCTTTTCCCTATGGCCAACTCAGCTCTAGAACTGGGATCTGGTTTAAACACTGCCTCCCTCTAGCGTTCATTTACAGCTAAACTTGTAAATTGCATGGTTGAAAAAAAAATTTTTTTTTCATGGCGATACATGAGATTAAATTCTTAGTATTTTCTGAAGTCACAGATAAAAGACATCTGAGATTTATTGCCCAGTAAGAATTTTATTGTTCTGTGATGCACCTTTTAAATGTTTAATTTCTTGGGGTTGTGGGAGTTTTGACAGGAAGTTTTGGGAAGAAATAAAATTCCCACCTATTCACTGATGACACCCAGTTGCTACAAATGGAAATATTTGTTTGCAGCATTGTTTGTGGTGTGACTTGTGGCACCTTTGTAAGATGAGGTATAAGCGGCAGGATTAAACAGCAGTAACATAAATATCTTTGTGGAAAAAGCTAGGAAGAGATGTGGAGAAATGAATTTTAAAATTCATGCTAAGGTTAACAGAAACCATTGAAGTTCATGTCTTTGTAAGAATATGATATGTACTGTTTCTCGGTAAGAAACTACCTCTTCTATTCAGAACTGTTGGCCAGCTCTGAGTTTCTACCGCTTTGTCAGCATGGATTCTCTGCTTAGAGTAGATGCTCTGTAAGGCCTGGAAGTGCCAGCTGCAGAAAATATGCTAATCTATTCCTTAAATGTTGGTTGATAGAATAACTAATATTTCAGGCTCCATCTCTGCTGGAGTTAGTGACTTCCTTTCTGCTGAAAGGAGACTCTTTCTATGCACAAGGCTTTTGCAGCATTGCAATGCTGTTCAGCTGGGGTGGGGGTAGGTGCCATGGGCTGAGGCTTCTGGGGTTGTCTTTTGAGGCTTTAGGTTGCTTTAAACTGTGGTTTTTGTGGGGTTTTTTTGTTGTTGTTTTTTTTTTTTTTTGTAAGGCAATTCATGTAGTCTGATTTTATGCTGGTAGCCTTCAGGTGTCTTGCTTGGAGAAATAGGGGTGTTATTTGATCAACAAGCATCCACAATAGCCTAAATAAATTTCTAAGTAAGGGTTGTGCCTTGTCCATTTATTCCATGGGTAAACAATATTTACACTGGGTGAACAAGCTTGCGGTGATCTTGTCTGTATTCACCTCAAAACCTATTTTGATAGTTTCAAACTCCTTCTTCTTCAAATGATATTTGAAGGAGTAATAAAAAAAACCTAAACCCAAACAAAACAACAAATACACACACACAAACCCATTAAAAAATAATTTAAAAATAACCAATTGAAAGGTTAGGTCTAATTCAGCAATAATTTCCTTTATTATTTATTAATAATATTGTTGAGATATTATTTCAGTTTGAGACAGTAAAAACTGACAAACATTCATCCTTTTATAGAGATGAAACTGAGGCACAGAGAGATGAAGTGGTTTTATCAAGGGGATGCAGAAAGTTAAGAAATTAATTTAAAGACACCACACAAAGATTTCTTGTTTCTCTTCACTACTTCAATCAAAGCCTATCCATGGTGGACTAAAATCCAGGCTATTAAATTTTTATGTTTAAATTATTATGCAGCAGGAAAAAGTCTTTACCATTGTAATGTGGACAAAACAGAGTGCCCTTCCAGCAGAGGTAGCTCAATACTACATCTTCCTTTTTGTTGGTTTAGGAAGTACCAATATGTAAAATTTCTAAGAACAGGGTACTGGATTTATTTTCATTGGTGTAAAAAACATTAAAAAATGTAGTATTCTGGATACCTCAAATATGTTACTGTCTAGTCCCAAGTTTGGATCACTTACACATGGATGCTCTGCAGGCTATTAAGTGATGTGAGGGAAGCAGGAAGAACTCTTCCAGCAGAGTAGCAATTGGCATCTCCATTTCAATGCATCATGCTGCTCAAGGCCAATACACGCACAAGAAATTCACCTTCATTCCAGAAGAAAATGGATGGGTTCTTCAGGAGGCAGATCTGCAGGGGCTTGCAAAAAAGGTGATTCACTTCAGATCTGTTCCCTGAACTAGAAATAAGAGGCTAGCAGAATAACCAGGGGTAAATTACATTGGTGGTGTATTTTACTCTGCTTATTGCTGCTGTAAGAGACAAGGAATCGGACCTGGGCTATACTTGGGAATTTTTATAATAGTGAGCTGTTATTACATTTTAATAAGCTTCACCACCTAGTTAGGATCAGCCTTGTCAAGCCCGTATAAATTATTTGACTAGAAGAGGAAGAGGAACAAGGGAATCATGATTCCTGTAATTTTGAATGTTACTGATGGTGAAACTGGTTATAAAACCTGAAGTCCAGAAAGCAGTGTGCTCTACAGTTGTAAAAATCAGTGCTAACCTGACAGTATTTTACAACCTGCATTGATTTTCTGGTTTGGGTTGTTTGGTTGGGATTTTTTTGGTTGGTTTTTGTTTGTTTGTTTGTTTGGTTGGTTGGTTGGTTGTTGGTTTGCGGGTTTTTGTTGGTGGTGGTAGTTTTGGTTTTTTGGGTTTTTTTTTTTGTTTGTTTCTTTATTTTTTTTTCTGTCCAATATGTTTATTAATGCTTTTAAAGGGAAGAAATTTGTAATGGAAGCTCTCATCTCTCTCCCTCACAACGCATTTTACTTGTGGCATTTCTGTGTGTGCACACAAACTACTAGAATAGTTTTACCACATCTAGATCAGTTGTCAGTGTCCAAACTAAAACTAATAAAAATTCAGGCTTAGCTGATCAGAGTCTCCACCTGCAATATCCAACAATTTTACAAGGAGTTAGTTTGAGTCAGTAATGCCACTTGTGAAAGGACTTTTACTTTATAGAACTCGTTTCTGCAAAATATTTAGGTATGATAACTTTTTCCTGAAGGATGAGACTATTTCTCTCCCTGCATACTTCTTAGTGCGCCATTATTGAGTTTGGGTGCCATAGCAAATGTAACACCAGTACTGCAGTTTTAGGAACTTCTGCCTTGGGTTTTCTGGACAGTGTACTTTGTGTTCTTCATTTAATACATGTTGAGACTAGACAGGGTAACTGCTTTTGACATGGAAGTTAACTGGCTTCAGGTCTTGCTCTGAGCAGTCTTGATATGAGGGGTTTGTTCAAGGCATGAGGCATAATGATCACCACATAATGTCTAATCACAGACTTTGTTGACATCTTGGAATTCCAAAACCAGCTTATAGTCATTTGTATGTTTTCTTTTCTTCCTCTCACATACTTTCAAAGGCATTTTTGCTCTTTCTTTTGTGAAATTTACATGTCTCTCACATTTCTTGTCTTCTCTACATGACTTTATTCTGCTTTGACAAATAAAATTGTAGAAAATATTAAGTGAAAATAAAAGAGCTATGTTTTGTAAGAAACAAGATTACCTTCTGGTTTACTTTCTGGTGTGCTGGGGAAGATAGCAGATTCAAAGTTTAAAGAATACTGCAGGGTTTATCTATCTATCTATATCTATCTATCTATCTATCTATCTATCTATCTATCTATCTATCCATCATCTATCCATCTATCTCCTTTTGGCTAGCATTCAGTTCAGGTGAAACTTAGAAAAGTTCTGGATTTCTCACTAGGAATATTTTCCTGGTTTATATTTTTAGACAAATGGAAGTCCATGTTTCCTGACAGGAGGTTTTTGTCACAGGGAGCTCCTCATAGTGCAAAGGTCAGGGTCAGAAGGCAGGGATAATGCCACTGCTGATGGTAAGGCTTCAGGGGAAACATAGTTTCTCTGTGTTAAGCTGATGCTATCAAAAAGAAAATCTGGACACTTAATTCAAAACAGATGCTTAAGATTTGACCAGGAGACAAAGGCAAAAGAAGTATAGGGACACAAAAGAATGTACCAAACACACCTTCCAAAACAGTTTGCTGTTTTAATTATGGATTAAGTGGTTATGAACAAGAAAACCTATTTACCCCGAGTGCAACCACTTAAAAAAGACCCAGTCAAACACTGTCAAGGCCCCAGTAGGAACTTGTTGTAAAATAAGCCACCACAATGGGAAATTGAGGTAAACACAAAAGGGAGAAATTTGTTTCAGAATGGCACTAATTCCAGACCTGACAGAGAGGAGGTCTGGTTCTCACATCCTGGTTAATGCATCCAGACAAAAATTCCCACTGTGGTAAACTGCATGAAAGGAAGCAACTACAGCTGCCTGTCTTCAGTCAAACAGATATTACCCCAAGTTATAGGGCGTGTGACCACTGCAACACCTCCCGTCCCGGTGTATGTGCAGTTTTGGATGGGCAGGGCCAGCTCAGGTGGTGAGCATCAGGTGTTAACTAACCAGATGGCCTTTGCTAAATATAAGTCCTGATGTGTTAAGGTTCCACCAGCCATTGCTTTCAAAAGAGTGGTGTGAAGCCTCTGAGGATATGCCTGACAAGTGTCTTTTTAGGAAATAATCTCTCCCCTCCTAGTAATATTAATAATCTTAGAAAAGAGCCTGACCCTGCTTCCTTTTCCCCCAGTGGGACAAAATTAACTCTACCATGACTGTTTCTATCCATTAAAATGTTCTGTGTTTTGTCAGCTGAGGGGGTGTCAAAGGCCCTTCAAAGTGCCCACCAGAATCTTTCCTGAGGCCTTGCACCATAGGACTGCATGTGATGCAACAAATGTGGTCTGTTGTAAGAGACAATGGCAAATCCAGGCACCTCCCAGGCACATCCAGGGAGGTGCCTGGATTTTCCTACCAGGCCAGAGCTTACATGAACCATCCAATCCTGTGCTTTTTGGGGGGACCTTCACCACCAAGGACAGAATCAATGGAACATAGCTGGGATCCACAGAGTGGTGATATTTTCCTTATTCTGTCTCTGTCAACCCCTTTCTGTCTCCCCACCCCACCCCAACTTATTTCCTATTTCTTTCTTTCTCTCTCTCTCTCCCACCCCCCATATTTACTATTAAATAAAACCCATACTATTGTCACTGGTATATGGACTCCTTTGCACCTTAATTCGGGCAGAGGCATTTCTAAGAACCTCAGTAACCCAATCACAATGCAGGTGTGTATGGGCCATGTGGCATCTCAAGAGGAGACCTCAGCAATTGCATACTCTGTTTACAGATGAGGTGTTGAGAAAATAGATTTATTTATGTGATTGTAAGGAGGAGGAAGTTGTTCTGCTAAGATGAAAGCCTCCAAGGACCTGGCTTCTTTTCTGTGCTTTAAAAACCTCTTACATACTAAAACCAATAGCAACTTACTGTTATAAACCCTGCCCTTTAATAAGCAGGATCATTAATTTCTGCAGTGAAAAGTTTGTCATATGCTCTGACTTTGTATGTGAGAAGTGTCAATCTCTGATGTACACTTGCTTTCCTTGTTAATGCAGAACAGCAGCTGCAATTTGGAGGTTAAGCAGTTTGAGGAAGGGCCAGCAAAAGGTTGTGGTCTACTGACCAGCTGAAGCCAGCTGAGTTATGAGGGAGCTATTAGATTGCCTTTGCCAGGCTGGTTGTAGGAAATAACAAATATGTTTGAATAATGAATATCTTTGTTAGAAGCAAGCCAGGAAAAAAAATAAAAAAATCTAAATTTATTAGAAAGCTTTTTTTTATTCTTCTGGGTCCTGGTAATGAGGATTTGAAAGGACCCTTGTTATGGAAGGATAGTGCTCTGTCTTTTTGCTGCAATATCTGACACTAAAAATGATGCATGCTGACTCAATACTTTCCAGTGTCATATTATGTCAGGATAAGATGGCAAAAATTTTGGCTATCCTACTTTGAGTTCACCATACTCGTTCTGTCTGTTTCAAAATCTGGATATAAATCCCATTCAATCAATCCATTTCACTAACCCAACTTCTAGCTAAACCTGCCTAGCCTTTACTGGCCGATGATGTTACCTTTGACTATCTTGCCAAAAGAAGAAAATGAGAGACATGACTGAGATGAAAGCAGTTTGTTTCCATTGCTAGGAGAAAAGGAAGTTGCGTTTAGATTACTTCTGGTGGGTCAGGGGTGTTTTTGTATGTTTTTTCACAGTGAAAACTGACAGGTATTTCTGAGTCTGACACTCAAAGTGGCAAGCTGAGGGCTGTTATCATGAGAGGAAGAGCTGACAAAGATTCTTCATAAACTAAATCATCAGAAACCTGTGATGTGCATCTCCATGCATAATAGTGAAGGTTTTAACAGTTTTAATTTGATACTCTCAGTTGTGAGGCATACACAGCTCTACTTATGAATGTGCACTGGACAAGTAAGAATTTATCACTCTACCTTTGCCTGACCTCGGTGTGCAGCAAGATAATGGAACAGATAGTCTTGTGTGCAATCACACTGCATATAGAAGACAATCAAAGGATCAGACCCAGCCAGCAGGGGTTTGGGAAAGGCAACCTGACCTGCCTGACCAACCTGACCTCCTCTTATGACAAAGTGACCTGCCTGGTGGGTCACTTTGTCGTAAGAGGGGAAGTTGGGGATGTGTCTGACTGGACTTCAGCAAAGCCTTTGACACTGCCTCCCACAGCATTCTCCTGAAAAAGCTGGCAGCCCATGACTTGGACAGGTGGTCTCTTCTGTGGGTTAAGAACTGGCTGGGTGGCTGGGCCCAGATGATGGTGGTGAACAGTGCCACATCCGGCTGGCAGCCAGACACTAGTTCTGAGGGCTGTGTGTTTAGCAGGACAGATCTGACCAAGCTTAAGTTTTTACATAATTTGAAAAGTAATCTCTGTTTCTCCAGTTGCTCTCATAAAGCACTAATATTTGATGAAGAAGTTGATTAATGTAGAATCATCATCACAGTGGTCTAGGCTGGAAGGGACACGAAAGTTCATCTAGTTCCATTGTTTGCTATTTCTTTTGACTGTATGTCTCCCCACTCTGCAAAGACTGTTGGTGCATAGTTCTCTTAAAATATAGGGCTCAACTTTATGTCTGCCCCTTGGCTGGATATCCAACACCCTTCACGGGTGCAAAAAATACTAAAAAGCAAGTGTGAAATCACATACATTCAGCATTTGTTTGGAGGTGCCTCTTTTGCTTTAGTATTTGAAAAAGTCACAGCATTTAAAGGTAGTTAGGAATAAGTCCTCCTGTCCACTTATGAATTTTGCTTTATAGACTTCTCATAGTGATGACTCAGTGCCACATCAATCACTACTGACTTTTAATACAGCTGTTTGGCATGCAGACACCAAAGCATCTCTTGAGAAGGCCAAATGGAAGGCTACTGCTGCATGTGGGCATCTCTTCCTTATCTGCTCTGTTCTCTGATAAAGAAACGCTACAGAGGTAAGGAATCATCTTCCCAGTTGCTGTTCTTCCCTTATGTCTAAATGAGATGAATAAACAGATGGGATGAGCTTTCCAAAATTATCACACGTATAGTTACTTATTTGTGAATCTCTATGGTCACAACAGTATTACAGTTTCTCCTACACAATTATAATACTACTTCATTCCAGGCAGGGGTGTCACCAAAATCATCCATAATCATCAGTATAAATAAGACTCTCTAACACTGCTTTGTTAATGCTAGGGAGTAAGGCATTACTTTATTTTTGGTGAAGAGATGTGTGTGGCTGACAAAGTTCTGGCCTCCACACAGATGCCAATAAAAAACTTCTTCATTATTTATACATCTTTAGCAAACAAAAAAATTTATGCTTGCTGGTTCTAATTTGCATAATTCTTTTCATTAATTAGTATTCTATCCTCCATTTGTTGTTGATTTCTCTCTCTTCATACTTATTTGGTCTGCAGTCTTTAATCTTTTTATCATATTTTTGTCAGACTGGTGGTGTCTAACTTTACAGGCCTTAATCTCCTCTGTAACTTCTGGTTACCCCAGCATCCTTGAAGGGCCATAAATTTGAGGTCCCAGATGTTCAATCTTCAAATCCCTTTGGCTCTGTTTATTGAAGCTTGCCAGGGTTAGTTTTAGCAAACTTACAATTTCAGTGATTTTATATTATAAGTAACATTAAGAGCCTCTGAAATAAGTTAACTAGTATTGACTAAAAGTGGGCACTACTTACAATTAATTTAAATAACTGATTAAAAATTATTTAGGAAAATTACATAATTCCCAGCTGAGAGAAATTGGGCAGTTAGATAGGTCGATCAATTAATTTTTTTTCTTTGAAGATATAATTTTGCTGTTAACATTATTTAGTTTTAGAATTATGCTTCCATTATAGGTAAATGGAAGAATTTGATCAGTCATCTAAGCTCCTGAGGGGGTCTAGGGAAAGACCAGCTCTTCATAGAGTTGCAGGACTGAGCTATCATGGGAGGATGTTATCCCACTGGTTTGTGTCCTCTTTTAAAGGTTTCATTTAGTAGATCTTGTACCACTAATGTTAAACCATACTCTGAACAGCCCTGTACTGGGGCTGCTGTCAGCTTTCACTTGTCTGGCTGAATCTCCTCACCAGACCCAGTGCAGTTCATATAATCTCATTCACGAGTTTGGGAAGGCAAGGATTCTCATTGCAGTATGATTTCACTTCGTCACATAAACATGTTCTCTGCAACCAATTTAAAACTTCCTGGTTTAAACCAAGGCTGGGCAAAACCTCAAGGAGTTTATTCTGTCTTTAACAGTATATAGGATACAACCTCTAATAAAAATAGTTTTCTGCAGACACACAGGCAATTAATTTTTTTAGCAGCCAACATGCTCTTGGAAAAACTGGAAATACAACAAATTGATCATTCAGTTGCTAGTCAATCAATAATAATAAACAAGATTTTGGCTCAGATCCCATCCCTGAGATGAGCTCAATTGGTTAGAGCATGTTAATAAAATCAAGGTTCTGAGATCAATCCCTGTATGGGCCATTCACTTAAGAGCTGGATTCAATGATGCTTGTGTGTCCCTTTCAACTAAAAAACTCCTTAAATTTGTGAAACTATAGTTATCATCTGGATAAGGTCTACTCATCCAGTTGAATAACAACTATAAATGATGATTTATTTGAAAAACTGGAGAATTTTTTAATGCCAAATGAACATTTTGTAATTTATTATTTAACATTCATATCACACTGCACTTATTTCAAACCTTGAAAAAAATATTTTTGTGAAGCCAAGTATGGACACGTGAAAAGCATTTATTTAGCAATAAACCTTGAAATTTGCCTTAATGTATAGATTTTATTTGTAGGATGTAGGCGTTGAATGACACTTACAATGGAGCCTAAAGACAGATCACAAATCTCTAGTAGAGATAATACTGCAATGGGAAAGGAACTGGGGAAAATTCTTTTAGCAATATGCCCCAGAGTTTTCTATGATTCTTTCAAAGCTCAGGCAATTTCTGTTGCCTCAAGGCTTTCATGCATTCTGCTGCAAAAAATGCTTTCCATTTTTGCAGCAGAAAAGCATCTCACTGTTTTCCAGGCTTTAATAAATCAAATCTTTCCTCCCTGTCTCTGATTGCACTTACAAAAAGTAGTACAGCTGTTTATCAACTTAAACCAGAGCTTGAGCTCCGTGTGTGTAGATTTTTTTTCCTGTTAATACTTGTGCATTGGTGTCTCATCTTTCCATTATGGATGTTGTGAGAGGGATAAATCTGAGCCTTTATTCAGACTGGCATTGTTCAAGTCCCCTGGGCAGCCAGTGTGACGGAGCCTGGAAGGCTGAGCTCCACAAGCAGCCATGGCATAGATGGATCCCTGCCTTCAGTTCTGCAGATGGGAGAGGAGATATCAGCACCTGCAGTCTCACTATCTCCTCATCATCTGTCTCTGTAACACCACGTGCTATCCAGAAGAATTGCTGCAATAAGACCTTGCTCCATTTAAACAGACATCTGGGAATGACTCCTCGTCTTTTTCAAATTACTCAACCGTTTGCAGTTAAGGTAGTCAAAGTGTTTTACTGGATCTTAAATTTTGTTTTCTGTACCTCAGGTAAGAAAAACTTGAAGCTAGTTTGTAAAATCAAACCTTTGTTCCTTGCTGAAAAGGAGTAAGACCTTTCACTGGGGTTTTTTGAGTTTGCTTTTCCCGGGGAGTCCGGGAATTTTAACCCTTTCCTGTGAAATGAAGGCTTTATGAAATATTACTCCTCCTCAATTTGAAGGAAAGAGAGACAGCCTGGGACCTCAGATGTTCAGAGAAGAAGGTTGGGGGCAGATGATAGAGTGGCTTTTGGCTGGACTCTGCTTGTTTACCATAGAATGAACCACTCTTTCTTTCAAGAGGGACTGCATTTTAGGGGGATGCACTGGTGAGCCAAGAGACCTTCTTCAGCAACTACCAGTTCTGGGATGGACAGAGAGAGAGCTGAGGAGGGTGTGAGGATGCCCTCCATCTTCAGAGAAGAAGAGAAGGAGATCTCTGTCCTTGGATCCTCGGCCCCAGGGGAAAATGGGGGGGACTCTAGTCCCGAATTGTGATACTGGACTGTTGTTCCTGGTGGTCCTTGGCAAAGCATCCTTAAAGGGGCCCTATAAGCAGTCTCTGTCCATGCACAGTGGTGAGAGCACTGTGACATGGAGAGGAGAGTGTCACACTGGCCCGGTGTGTCTGGGCGGTGCCACGTGTGACATTGGAAACACAAAGGTGGCAGCTGTGTTTCCTGGGGGTCTATGGTGCAAGGGGGACTCCTCTCTTCCCCGATGGACTCAGTATTGATTATATTGAAGGGTGAAAACTTGATTAAGGATCCAAATGGGTCTCGCTGGGGTTTGGTGGAGTTGGGTGGTGGGAGGAGGAATGTTTTGGAAGGTTTTCATTTCGAATTTTGTGTGGTTTTTTTTCTTTCCTTTCTTTTCCTTTTATAGTAGTAGTAGTAGTAGTGTAATAAAGTTTTTCCTTTGTTATTAAGTTTGGCCTGCTTTGCTCTGTTCTTGATCACATTTCACAGCATATGATTGGTAGGTTGTATTTTCATGGGGCGCTGGCATTGTGCCAGTGTCAAACCATGACAATATTGAATTTGAACAAAATGTTTTTGTTACCCTGACTTGCTGGGAGAGGAAGAGAAAGTTGGAGTTTCCTGTACTCTGTTTCTGAGACACTGATGAAGGTGCTGTGTTAGTACACTTGGAGGTAATGAAATGGATAAATGTATTAGTTGTTCAAACAGCTGTAACTTTCTTTTTAGTATTTCTCTGATCCATGATTATCACAATTCTCTAATTTCAAGAATCAAATTTAAGCCTTAACATCAAAACAAAAAAAAAAAAAAAAAGCCTTATTAAGAACCTCACCTTGTTGGAAAACTTCTGTTGTGTCTATAGAAAGCAATGCTGTGCCAAGTAGAGGCAAACAAGCAGGATCTCCCAGGTCAAGGCAGGACTTTTACACTCTCCTGCTTCAGAGCTATAGCAAGCAAAGCCAGCTGAAACTGGGCACTGTAGATTTCGGACACAATAGGAGGTGCATTTGTTCTGAATATGTAGCATGGCTGAGGGAATGGCTGTAACACGCTAACCAGCCAGAACTGCTGTGCCACTAGTTTGTTACATAGGGCATAGAAGCTATTTCCCTGCAAACTCTGATTTCTTCAGTGCTGGGTCAGATTAGGAGGGCTAGCCTGTGGATATGCACTATCCTCATTCTCTTGGGCCTCTCCACAGCACCAGAAGAATTCTCTGTGATGATCTTGAGTTAGATTGTATGATCCTCTTTCTCTTCCCTTCAAAACAGTTGATTTTTTAATACAGTATTTAATATTTCATTACTTCCAATGGAGAAAATGAAAAGTCTGCTCTAAAAGAAAGATAACGCATAACTTCTCCCCAAGTAAGTGCTGCCAACTTAAAAAATTACTCTGTTATCTTCAGATACCAGATTTTTTCATTTGTTTGCAGAAGAATGGAAATTACATTTTTGATAAAGCTCTTGTGATGAATAAGTCACTCAAAAATAGCAAACTAAGGCTGCTTCTCTGCTGTCAAAGAAGTTTGTCAAGTAATTTGCCCATATAAACTGTGTAAAAGCAAAAGCCCTATTGTAAAGCTGATGTTATTTTTAGAGGTAGATTTTATTATTGACCCTCACTTCCTTTCCCACCAAGGGATTTCTTTCTCTTCAGAACAAGGTCACGATGGTTAATGCATGTGATCTGATTAATAAGAGCTCCAGGCAAGATATCCTGCAATTCTGAATTCTGATTCTCTAGAGCACTTGTGGTTTTTGTGCTGAAACTTGATCTGCAAAGGCTTCAGCACTGACTTCCTCCAGCAGTTCTCCAATACAGTCACTCTGCCTTCACTGGAAAGATCGCTAGTTTGCTGGCAATAATATGGCCCCATTCAACACTTGAGAAATGTCTTTACTGAAAGAAGTAATGGTATTGAAACATGAATTAATAGCCCTTGCTTTGTCTTGTTTTCTTGCACTAGCAGGATCTCTTCAGGGGAATTGCTATTGTTAGGATTTTCATGCACTTCCAGTATCTTCTCCTGCGTGCTATTACAATGTTTCTCATTCATAATTTTACTTATATTTCCCTAAGCAACACACTTCTGCTTTCAGAAGACATCAGACACTAATGTTTTGGCTAGTATGGAAAGAAGTAATTCAAAGAAATTCACCTAGTCCAATTCAAAAAGAAGACAGAAACTGCTTAAATCTAGTAAAACATGATAGAATACAAAACATTTGGTCTCTCTGTTCAGAAAAATTAATCATTGTTCCAGCATAAATATGTCTATTGCATGCAAGACTAAAAACAGTTAAGAACAATTTTCTAGTTCTGTGGGCAGTGTTATTTTACAAGGTTCTCATGAATATTTTTTTCACTGCAAACACTCTTACCATACAGTGAATTTCTTGTTCTGCATACTTAATTTATTCCTGTATCAAAAAAAAAAAATAAAACAACAAAAAAAACCCAAAACAAAACAAACCCAAAACAAACAAACAAAAAAACCCAAAAAAACCCACCTAAGTAAGTGGTAAAGTGGTTTAATCTGCACATATCATATGTGCAGGTTCCATCACAGTACACAGAATTACTGGATTTGATACCGCACAGACTATAAGTCAATTCACTTTGTAAGGCTTTCTGGAGAAATCTTATGCTGTTATTCCATTTCCATCAGTAGATTCAAATAAATTTGAAACTAAAATGATGACCAAAAAACCTGATCAACCGATCCAAACCAAACCAAACAAAACCAAACCCTGAGAGCTTCTTTCAGAAAAAAAGTCTGGGTGTTCTTTAACTGGTAATTTTGCTCCATGATATTTTCAGTGTTTCCTTCTTACTTCCTTTACTTAAAGTAAATATTTGCCATGGCTTTTATCAAGTATCAACCACTTCAAATACAATCTTTCTGAACAGTATGTAAAAGCCTTTTCCTACCATTCAGTAGGTTTTGGGGCAGACTTCTACCGAAGGCAAAACTCAGAGGTCTCCCAGATGGTACTTGAGGGACCTATTTCCACTCATGTAGAAGAATTAGTTGATATGCAAACTCAAAGGTTTAAAAGGGCAAAACCAAAGAGAAAACCAAAGGATGACTTCTTTATACATGCCCCTCAGCAGGACTGTTACCTTTATTCCTGTAAACACTACACAGGAGAGAACATCACACTGTGTTTCTGTCATGGTTTGACACGGGAAGAGAATTTTTTTTTTAGAAGGAAGAGGTCCATCCAGTCAGGGGTCAGGTTTAGATACGGACACTTGGGGTGACCAATTGAAGGTGGACACGCCTCTGAGAACACAGAGGGGTTAAAAGCGGAATTCCCAGGAGGACTCGTTCTTCTTTGGTTCCGGTCATCGCAAGGTACGGACCTCCCCTGCCCAGCCCGGGCTGGGTGGGGGAGGGGAGCCATGCGGCCTGCAGAGGTAGGCCAGGAGGTAAAGGATCGGAACCGGCTGGGTCAGCTCCTGCGGATGGAAGGGTGGAGAAATCTGGGATGTCTCCGTTCCCCCTCCCCTAAGCTAGAGGGAAAAGAGATAGAGAGCCAGCAGACACCTGGGAGTTTGCCGGCAGAGGAGAAGGAGAAGGTGGGGGGAAGATGCCCAGCGTGGGAGACTGGAGACAGAGTCCTGGGCTGAGATTTCAGTTGTCCGGGGAGTCCGGGAATTTTAACCCTTTCCTGTGAAATGAAGGCTTTATGAAATATTACTCCTCCTGAATTTGAAGAAAAGAGAGACAGCCTGAAACCTCAGATGTTCAGAGAAGAAGGTTGGGGGCAGATGATAGAGTGGCTTTTGGCTGGACTCTGCTTGTTTACCATAGACTGAACCACTCTTTCTTTCAAGAGGGACTGCATTTTAGGGGGATGCATTGTTGAGCCAAGAGACCTTCTTCAGCAACTACCAGTTTTGGAATGGACAGAGAGAGAGCTGAGGAGGGTGTGAGGATGCCCTCCATCTTCAGAGAGGAAGAGAAGGCGATCTCTGTCTTTTGGACCCTCGGCCCCAGGGGAAAATGGGGGGGACTCTAGTCCCGAATTGTGATACTGGACTGTTGTTCCTGGTGGTCCTTGGCAAAGCATCCTTAAAGGGGCCCTATAAGCAGTCTCTGTCCATGCACAGTGGTGAGAGCACTGTGACATGGAGAGGAGAGTGTCACACTGGCCGGTGTGTCTGGGCAGTGCCACGTGTGACATGGAAACACAAGAGGTGGCAGCTGTGTTTCCTGGGGGTCTATGGTGCAAGGGGGACTCCTCTCTTCCCCGATGGACTCAGTATTGATTATATTGAAGGGTGAAAACTTGATTAAGGATCCAAATGGGTCTCGCTGGGGTTTGGTGGAGTTGGGTGGAGGGAGGAGAAATGTTTTGGAAGGTTTTCATTTCGAATTTTGTGTCTGTTTTTTTTTCTTTCCTTTCTTTTCCTTTTATAGTAGTAATAGTAGTAGTGGAATGAAGTTTTTCCTTTGTTATTAAGTTTGGCCTGCTTTGCTCTGTTCTTGATCACATTTCACAGCATTTGATTGGTAAGTTGTATTTTCATGGGGCGCCGGCATTGTGCCAGCGTCAAACCATGACAGTTTCTCTCTTGAAAAAGTATCTGTACATTGAACTAAAAAGTACCTACAGGAAGCTCTATTCTACTGCGTCTTCTAAATTAAAATTTTTTCTCAGTAATGCTAATTAAGATATTTTTGAGAAATTTTGGAAAATCCTTAATACCATTTGAAGCAATAAAATTTTATTGCAAAAGTATTTAACTCTTCTCTTATTGTTGTGAATTATTACTTTTTGTGTATCCACTAATTTAATTATATTTTATCTTCCATGTGTATCTATGTTTTGTTAAATATAACTGGTTAATTCTATGTGGGGAAAGAAATTTCTCCACATGATGGGGAATTGTGTCATAAAGTTATGCTATTCCTGGATCATTGCTGTCCATCACCTGCAAAGAGCCCTGTCATGAGCTGATTTTACTTAGGAACACCCAGAGGGAGTAGAACCCCCTGTTCTGTGGTTAGAATTATACTGGGGAAAGACCAATATTTTACAAACGTGAGCAGTGAAAGTGTTAGCAACATAAATTAAAGCCGTGTAATGAAACATAGCAGAACTGCTACAGGCCTGTGGAATATCTGTGATTATGCAAAGAACATGCACAGAGTCTGGCAGTCTAGAACATACGGCAAGTCCCAGCTGCTGGCTACTCCAATGGTTCAGAGATGGAGGCTGGATTAATGTCATGCATTTATGTGAACACACAGCTGTACTCCATGGTCTTTAGTTTGCTAGAACCACTACCTTAGTTCTGAAACTTCTACCTCTTTTCTTGACAAAGATCTTGATAGGGTTTCCAAGGTTTAATATCATCATGTTTTTCTTGCTAGTACGTGGAAACTATAATATACAAAACTTATCTACTGTTTACATACCAAACATGAGTACATACCAAACTTTTGGAGTATTTTACTTTCTTTTAAAGTCAAATATTTAGAAAAAATGTTGTGATAGGTTAGTTTTCTGTAAAGTGGATGAAAAGGTGATGATCAATGAGCTCACGTGGGTTTGTGGACCTGAAAATCCCATCTTGGGTGTTCATAGGAAAGAGTAGATGCTTGCAAAAGAATCTGAAGGTGCTTAAGCAAGAGGTCTGGAGGGAGCATATGCAGTAAGGTATAAATAGTGTTACAGGAAAGAGGATTTGACCTGGGACTAAATTATTTAGTACCTAGAGTGATTGTTAAGACAAAAACTTGTTAATAAGTGAAGCTGTTTATATTAATGACCAAGATAACAACCATTACTTGAAGTTCTGAGTTCATTCTAAATCACAGAAAATTACTTTATGAAAAGGCAGTGGACTTTGAGCATTTTTAATAGGATTCCAGAAGTTAATTTAAGTGCCTACATATATTCATTCTAAAACTGAAAAACAACTACTAGGCCATTTACAATGGCCATTATAGCCTCAGCTTGTTGCTGATACGAGGCAGACAGTCCTAGTATCAGCAACAAGCAGAGAAAGGGAGGAGAGCACCATTCTACTTCTCCTTTAGAAGTGTTCTACTTTGGGAAAATACAGACCACAGTGACTCAGTGTGAGCCTCTGTCACAAATGGGAGCTTCCCCTGTGCTTGTTAACAGCAACAATGTTCCTTAATGTGATTTCCCATACCTGACAAATGCAAGAAAACTGAGTAACATTCAGTTGTTTTTGGAATAGCAAGTTCAAATATCTAATACTACCTCTGGATCACTTGCAGGTCTCGAACACAAAATACGTAGCTGGGGTAGAAAAGTCATAACTTTTAAATGCATGGTTATGACATCTTAAAGTTATTATGGACTAAATAATTTCTCTGTGCACTGAACCTGACTGTAATAATCAAAATTGGCCATGAATTATCATTACATTTGGCAACAATCACTGTTTCCCACTGTAGTGTGAAATTATTACCACACATTTAAGCTATGTATTTATTGAACACAAGAGAACTGATTATACTCCATAAACTTGAGGAAAATCTCTGCTATTACTTAATTAGCATCAGTGCCAAAGCATAAGATAGAACAGCGTTTACAATCACTTCACTAGTTAAAGGCTGAACAGTCTTTACTATACCACCTGTAATTTAAATAATAACCTCAGACTTGGAGATGTGCCAGTAAAATCAGGTTTGACTTGCAACATGACAAACTATATTTTATAATTCATTCTTCCTGTAACTACTATTTTCTTAGTATACATTGAATTTATCCTAAAATGAGCTTTCATACAACATTATGAAAGCTCATTCTACATAGAATTCTGAATTCATTTTACTGATTTCTCTCTTTTATTCCTTCCCCTCACCTCCACTTCCTTCCCAAAGTGGGCCTTTTCTTGGCTACAGTGCAGTAGTTCCTGTGTTCAAACAGAGAGTAATCTAACACGTTCAGAAGGGAATCTCTTCTTTATTTGTTTGGAGAAAGCTTTTCACAAAGCTCCTGATTTCACATTGTGAGCTCAGGAGCAGCATTGAAGACATGAACCTCTTTGAGTGCAAATGTTTATCTGTTTGCAATAGGAAGTTTTGTGGCAAGCTAATGCAGGACAAAATGGCTTAGCTGGGTTTTGCCCAAGAATGGCTTTGTTCAGGATCTACTGGGCTTGGACTGGGACACTAGAGACTCTCCAGTTTCAAACAGAGCAAGAACATCCTATGGGCTGAACCAGAGGCAAAAGAAATGGCCTGGGAGGAGGAGTGAAATGTGTTTGCTATACATTCCTCCTTCTAGTTCCTTATTCATCTAAGGATTTATTTCAGTTTTTTTTTCCCCTACTGATACTGAATGACCTTTCATTCCCTTTTGACTATATTTTTGGTCACCAAAGGAGGCACCATCTTCAACAAATATAAGGTCTGTGGAAAACATGTCCATATTATATATGTACTATGTCTTCTATTGCTCTGGTGTGTGTCACTCAGTAATACTTTGACTTTTCTTTTATTTTCAATGAAAAATAGAGAAACACTAAATTGGTGAGCTTAGAGATTATCCCAGTGTAAAGCAAATTTTCATGATCTTCAGATATTCAGAATTTCTCTAGCATCGCCAAAGCAAAAATTTGTGAATGAAAAATTCTATTTTTAATTCATTTGACATTATTTGAAACTATTTTTGGAACACATTTTCTGGAAGGCTTTTTTATTAACTGGCAAAAACTTCATACTCCTCAGTCTGCTCCTTTGGGGAAAGTTTTTCTTAAACTAAAGGAAAAGATGAAGTTTATTATCACGAGTAGTTTACAAAAGTTTTATTGAAAAATATGCTGGAAGTGCTGGGAATTAAACATCAGTAAGCAGTGAGAGAATAATTGGCTAAATGTAGCTCGGGGGAGCCTATTAGCCAAATAACACAGAGAAGATAATATACAGGAAAATAGTATATGTAATCAAATACAAGATTGCCTTGTTCCCAGGATTTTATGTACTCTATAATAATATATAGAAAAATGTGTCTATATCTTCTGCATGTATTTTTCCTTTAAAGCTGCACTTCTTTAAGTGTGTTTTACTTCAAAGTGAGAGAACAAAACACCATTGCTTTTTTTTACTCTTTGCATATTACCAATGTCCCATGAGATTTTTGGCTCCAGTTTCTGATTCCTTGCCTGTGCCTGGCAGTCAGTGATTCATACTAATACATTAGGTCAACCTAAGACCATGTGTGTTCCCTAAGAGTATTAGGCAGAGACTTTGTTCTCCTCCCAAAGCCACAGAGATCAGACCTGTCCTTCTCATGAGACATGAGTTGTCCCCTGATTTCCAAGAGATGGATCTATCAGGACTCGCTTGGTGACTTTTTTCTCTGAAAAAAGGAAACAATGTGATTTTGAGAGTTATGTTGCCTTCTAAATGTGTCTGCAGGTAAGATTTTTTTCCAAAATACATAACCAAGCATGGAAGGGCAAAGAAAACCCAGAAAACCTCTGCACAAACAGTATATCTGTTAAACAGTGAACAAGTGCAAGGCCTTCATAATATAACTTGGGAAAATACACATTTGGACTCCTACATTGTTTCACTGCACCTTGGGGTTGGTTTTCCTTTTAATCCAATATTAATGGTGACTCTGCACTCCTAAGAGTGGCTGTAATTTCATACTCCTCAGTCTGGAAAATGTCATTGCATTTGGCTTATATCTGCACAGTGTTTCTCTCCAACTTTAAACTAAGGGTTTAAAGGGTTGGGTTTATTCATTTAGCCTCTCATTATTCTATTAATATCAGATAACTTCTATTTTAAAACATGCTTGAATAGTTATAATTGAACTCCAGATTATTCTTTTAAAAATAAAAGAAGGACCAGTAATGTAAACTTCCTTACTGAGAAAATGAAATGTCCCATTGAGTTTTTTCTTACTTCAATTAATTTCCATTTTTCTGGTTGATCAGTGGTACTGTGACAAACTTAATATAACAGAGTCTTTTATCCTTGTCTAGGTCAAGAAAACATACTGAACATAGTAATAGTGATTGGATGTTTCATCTATTGAGAAAATGACTGATGGCTGGGCAGGATTTTTCTATCAGCTTAAATTAAGATGAATCAGGTTAAACATCAGCTCAGGTGGTTAACTTTCTAAAAGTCATGTGTGCGATAAACCCTGCAGTACTTCAGCAGCTGACAAAGGGAAAAATAGATTAGATAGGTTAGAGAAAAGGTATCCAGGAGCAAGATTGTTGCGCAACACACTAATGACAGCAGTGTGTAGCACTGCATATTCAGTACCTGTCTTTCAGGAAAAAGGTGGCTTTGGAAACCCTCCAGCTCTGGAAGTATAATGTAAGGCATTTGAAGACTGAGAGGGAAGAAGACGTTTGGGAGGGCACAGGCATTTTCACTCTATTACTGATCAGAAGTGGACCTTACAAGAGATTATTTTCTCACTTGGGTGTTCATGGTGATCTCTGATCTGAACTCTGAGAAGACACTGAGAAGTATAATCCCATTCATTGTTAAGGCTGCCATTGCTAAAATTGTGCCCTAATAATTATTTGGAGGGGACCCAAATTTCAAATATTTTGTGCCTAAATGCAAAAGTCCAATATTTTAAAATAAATGGCAGATTAATTAAACTATTGGTCGTACCTTTTTTCCTCCTTCGTTCTCCTCTGATTTTCTAACCAGACGTTACCTCTACCAATTCTTCACAATCTCTTCTGATTTTGGTGAGGGGAAAAAAATCTATTTTTTATTGAAGTGACAGAAGAGTGTTGTCTGTCCTCCTGCTATTCATTATTTTATTTTGTGACCTCCTTTTTCTTGTTTCCTCCTTTTTCCTTTCTTTAATTTTAGCTACAGAAAATAATTCCATTCCACATACCTAAGGGGAAGATTGAGGATGGATAAAGTAAATAATAGACTGCTAAATAAATCAGGTTCAATATGTCTTTTGCATAAATCTGCCATGTTTTATTCTGTCCATGTTTTTTGTATCCATCTACTGATGATGAAAAATCCCACTGGTGTAACATAAGATGTCCACAGGTATTATTAATATCCCTTCCTAGATCTCCATTGAGTAAGAAAATATGCCGTCAACTCAAAGTCATTCCTGATTTATTGATGCAAACAAAGGCACTTGCACAGAATATAATGCTCTGTCCCTCAGTTAAAGAAAAAGATTTGAATACCAGAAGTTATGTTTAAAACAAAGCAATAACTTTCTTTTGCAAGGAGAACTGTTTGCCATGCCCAAGAAATATGTCCTATTTCAGTGAATTTTAAAGGGAACATGAGGGCAAGGAAGTGCACAGAAAATGTGCTTAAAATTTCTTACATTAAATGTTGCATGGTAGCGGAGCCTGTGGGTATGCCACACCAGATTGTGGAGCAAATAGACAAGGAGAAATAAGTTTAAACTGAATATTCTGTGCATTAAAGCGGAAAGGAAAATGCTTTATTTTTAAATATCTTTATGTTTATCAGTGCACTTCTGTCTTTTGCTCTAATCAAAAGCACCTTATCTGTAAATGAGAACTCTAAGAGAAGAAAAATACTAATTTTTCTCATCTGCTAGTAAGGGGAAAATATACTATACTGTTGGTGAGTTGCGGTCTGGAAAGCACTCACTTTGCAGGCAGAAACAACTTCTTCACAAAATGCAGTTATGAAAACTGATGTCTCTGATAAACTGAGATGAAACATTGGCCCAAAGGTTAAATTGGGAATCAAAGTTCACAGACAGCAACAAAAAGCACTGAAGTCTGAGGAAAGAAGAAGTTTTTAGCTATGAATAATGTATGTATTTATGTCCAAACTGATAAGTACTTTCATCAGTCTAAAATGCCTGCAATTATATATTTATGCCTTGTGTGGTCTGTGGTTTTGAGTGTCTTGGTCCTCTTCTCATCTGCATGAGATCCTTGTGGATATAACCCCACTGTTAAAATAAAAAGTGGAGTTGGGCTCTGGAGTAAACTTGCTTCAGTTTGCTCTGATGGAAGTATGGAATCAAATATTGACTTCTATGGATTTATTCTGTGTTTCCCTAAAAACATACTCTATTTCAGTGTTTCTTACACTACTACTAACTATCGTTTAGGTCTTCAGGTTTGCACTGGTGGAAAAACCCCTCCATAACACAGATTTATCATAAGGTAGTCATAAAAGAATAAATATTTGCATGTAAGCATTATGGACATAATATCCAGATCTTCATGTGGTATAATTGAAGAAAATATCTTGCCAGGTAAAAATGTTCTGATGGCAAATGCAGATAAATGTAAGTACTCATCTTTTACTTAAATCTGTCTTTAGATATTTAATAAGTCCCATAATGGCGAAACTTACATAATCATTTTTTCCATCTGCAGTCATGGGAACATGATGTGAAAAGGTTAGATTTTAGAGTTTTGAGATCTCCAAGATGACTTGGTCGTTCTGTTCCAAATATTTCTTCTTCCCAGGCATTTGGTAATTAATTCATGAAACAACAAAAACTTTCAAAATAGAGATGAAGACAAAAGTCCCATCAGTTAAAGAGAAAAGAAGCTTACATGTTGCAGAACTGTGAAAATGTCTCCTTTGCAGTGACAGGGTATTTAAATATTTCCTGTCTTGATCGTGGTGGTCTTGTTTCAAAACGATCCTATAACAGTCCTGTTAGTTGTCTTCAGGTATATTTCTACATGTTAGGAAAATCTGTTACTTAGCCTGGCTCCTTGCTTCATACATCTGCATTCTAAATAATCAATTTTTCTTCACTTCTTGTGCTGAAGAAACATGCTCTATTTTTGAACTTTGGTGCATGCTGAATTTTAATGAAAATAAAAATACTTTTTCTTTCCCTTCTACAGTAAAGAAATTATTAATAGGTAATTATTATTTTTTTTCTCTCTTTATACTGCTCATCTATAAATACATACATAGTCCACAACTCAAGACTAAAATTACTCAGATTGTAATTTTTTTTCCAATGTTTGGGGAGGCTTTTCTTGAGTAGCAAAGGAGAAATTAGAGATGGAAAGGATGTATCAAAGAGCAGAGGGTTTTAGTCAGGGACTGGACTGGAAGAACTAGAACAAAACACAGAGGTGTGATAATATCTGCCTCCATCAGGCAGTACAGTTCAATCACAATAAAAATGACATTTTCAATAACAGACCTCAATATCTGGGAGGCAATGGCTGGCACTAAATGAGCTGACCCAGAAAAAAAGCAAAATATTTTCAAATTATGACTAAACCTCAGGATCCTGACTGGAAGGGTATAGGCAGCATGTTAGAAATGTTGTTCGACGCTACAGAAAGAGAGATGGTTGTTAAAACCTACAGGAGGTTTGTGGAGGAGCAAATTGCATTGGGTAATTTGCTGGGTACAATGGACATTAAGTTTCACAGCTCAGATCCCAAGTGGAACCCTAATGTGCTCATGTTTAAAGAGATATTAAATAGATATCAACAATGGATATATGAAATTAGACATGCCATGCCAAAGGCTATCAATATGTCTAAATAATTTGAAATTTATCAGGATTCAAAGGAATCACGTACCAAATTCTTAAGGCATTTGAAAGAAATGGCTTTAAAATGTACTAATATGAATCTTGAAGAAGAAGAGAGAAAAACTCAATTAGCCACCACATATGTGGGACAATCCTCAGATGATACTAGAAGGAAACTACAAAAGACTTGGGAGCAAGAGAGATATGATTTAGAGGAGCTGTTAGATGTTGCTTGCAGAGTTTATCAGAATAGAGAAAAAAGTGAGAAATAACAAAACAAAAAGTAGTTGTAGTTATGGAAGGAATTTCCAAAGGAATGGTGCCCCCGGGGAAAAGAAGGGAATGAAGGCATTGACAACCTACCTCAAATTTCCCCAGGAGACTTGATATAAATCAAATATGCATGCTGTAATAAAGACAGGCATTGGAAAAAGGATTGTCCCCAGTTGAAACATAAAAGCCTCCCTCTTGTGACCATCACCAATGATGACTGAGGGGACCAGAGGATTCTTCCCTGGAAGAACCTCTGATTACAGCTCAGCTGTGAAATGAGGGGGAAAAAATCTACATTTTCTCAAACCTGTGGTAAAGGAACACCCATCTAAAAATTTTGGGACACTGGACATTGAAGACCACTAAAGAAGACACCAAAAGACCAGATGAGGACTTCTGACAAGGAATGTGACCATGTAAAATAAAGTATTACATATAATATATTTAAGTGAGGATAGCTAATGAATAGCTAATGAACATGTAATCAGTGTGTAAGGGAAAAACTATTTACCCAGCACTTGGCAAAGTCAATCAGAGGAAGGATCCTCTAAGTGAACAGCGCTCTGCAACAAAGAATGCCTGCTTTCTAATACTCAAAACTGTGTTAGAAACTTTCTATCCTACCAGTTTTGGTGTCAGAGATTCCATGGTTCTTTGCCAGCCTTGCAAATGAGCTTTGGTTTCTGGCTCTTTTAGGTAGTTGTTTTTCCTGCACCTTTTGAGTCATTCTGTTGACTCCTCGACAATGCATTGGATTTTGTTAGCACGACATGTATTAACAGACTTATATTCAAGGCAGTATATCCAAAGTCCTTGGTATTCTAATTTTCATGATACTGTACTCTTCAATTATATATATTGCTATAGAGAAATTATGAGCTGTGCCCTATGGGGGACTGTGTGAGAAAACAGTTATTGCTATTGCAGTTTAACTCAGATTTGCAGTGCATTTCTGGATCACAGCAGTAAATGTATTTCTGGGTTTTTGTTTATGTTGGATGGTAATTCCAACATTAAGCTGGAAAGTGATTCCTCTATTTTTCCAAGTATTCCTAGGAGTGCAGTGGGCTGCAACATCTTTTCTTTGTGGTTAAGAAATGGCACTCCCCAGTTTAGTGCCTTCCCGCACTGAGGCTCCAAACAATGTGCTGCTCACTCGCTCCCCACCTGCCTCTCACCCCTTTTCCCCTGCACTCTGCAGCAGATTGGAGGGGAGACTTGGAGGCACAAAAGGCAAAGGTCATGGGCTGAGATAAGAACAATTGCAGGTAGTGACAGACTACTCCCTCCAGCTGGGGACAAGCTCCCTCACTGATCCCTCTGCCACACCTGCTCCACCAGAAGGAATGCCCTTCTGCTCGAAAGGGAGAGAGAAAATTCATTCCCTGCACCCCTGGCAATGACTTGAGGTAGTTTTGAATAACAGGATCTGGGCTGAAACTAGGGCATTCATTTTGAATGCTTTGTCAATAGCTAAGTTTACATACACAGGCTACTGAGACTGTGTTTACAAATAATTTTATTTTTTCAGTCATATGATAACCCATCCAAAATGACAACATATTTTTTCTTCATCTTTAAATTGTCCTTTAGTGACTTTTATTTTCATATGGATTTTTAGCAAGATTGATGATTCTAAGTTAATTTTTCCAGTATTAGCTTTACAAACATAAGTTTAAATATAAATGTACATGATAAACCTCACATTAATTTTCAATAAAGTCCTCTACAGGACATGCACCATTCCTAAACTTTTAGTTGCAATTTAATATTGGGTCCTACAATAGGATTAGTCTTGTGATGTTTGTTGCACCTTTCTCCTCTTTCTTCCTTGTGTTTAAAATCCTTTCTGGACCCATTAGGGAAACAGCTTCTTAATTGTTTTACATTTTATTCTGTGAACAAAAATTGTGTCTGGTCATCTCCACTAAATTTTCATCTTGTCAGAGATTACAGGTCCTTTTTTCTTTCCTGTGTCAGCAGAAGAGACATGGAATTAACAGGAGGATGCATGAGACTTCCACCTAATAACTGTCTTTCCTTAGAGGAAATTAGTTTTTCTGGGTGGTTTGTTTGCTGGTTAAGGGTTTGGTGGGGAGCAGGGTTGGTCTTTTAGAGGAGCTTGTTGGTTTCTTGGTGTTTTTGTTTTTGTTTTTGTTTTGGTTTTGGTTTTGGTTTTTGTTTTTGTTTTTGTTTTTGTTTTTGTTTTTGTTTTTGTTTTTGTTTTTGTTGGTTTTTTTGTTTTGTTTTGTTTTTTTGTGGTGTTTTTTTTTGGAAGAAACACTGAGCCAGAAGAAATAGAAATAGCTTGGTAATTAAAGTCTATGGTTCCCTTCAGTAAGCAGAGAGGCCAAGTTATTCCCCAGCAATTGTTCTGCTAATTTCCTGGTTGTGTAAGAAACTGTGTTTGTTGAGGCAAAATGGTTTGCATGTACAGTATAGACCATAACCACATTTCTCTTGTAGGCATGAAGTGTGAGAGCTTCTCAATCTTTCTTAAGAACAGCTTGTAAGTGGTTCCTTTGGGAGCTTAAACTCCAGACTAAATAGCATCTTTCAAGTCACCTCTCACAACAGCTTCTCAGATGAAACATCAAGAGCTTCAGTTACAGGCTTGCAATTCAATCCCTGACCCTGGTATGCTGAGAGAGCTTGCTGCTTGTGTAACTTCTGGAGTTTGTGGCCTGCCCCTTGTGCAGCTGAGTGGCAGCTCATGGGTACCCAGCAAAAACAATAACAAACTGGTAAAATTATGCTTGTCTCAGAAGTTAAATGCCAGGTTTCAAGTTCAAGTGGCTTGTGAATATTTCAGACTTAACCATACTCAACTCATTGGCAGAGTGGAAATAAAACATTTCATCAGAACACAGCATTTTTGCTTCTTGACAAAAGATACCAATTTAGGACACCGAGGAAGGGAAGAAGGGAGGAAGGGAGGGAAGAAAGAAAGTTAGCCTGCCGTTAAGCAATCATCAGAGGTCCTCTAACAAAAGACTACAGGGCAGTGTAGTGTGTTTTGTAGGATTTCTTCCACTGCCGTTCTCCTCTGTGGGCCATAATGGCATGAAGAAGCCCATGCTCAGTCAGGCACCCATGGGATAGGGGTGACAAAAGGCCTTGGTGTTGCTACTTAAACAGCAGAAATTTGCTTCACCTGTCACCACTAATAGATGTGACATTTCCCACAGAAAGGTAACATGAGGAGACTTTAAAGGGGAAGAGCAGACATCATTTTGCCTAACATTATGTAAGTAATCAACCTCACATGCAAATTTAGCAGGCAGGAACATAATTCATGACTATAGTGAATCCAAAGAGGACCAACAGGTTGCAGGACTTTTTCTCTGAAAAAATGTTTGTTGCACAGTGGGTATGGCACTCCATCACCTTCTTGCAGATGATGTGATGCTATGCAGACAGCAAGTGGCTGTAAAAATGATAAATGAGGGGTTTGGATTTCTGCAAAATCATATTTTATAAAAGGTTGGGATTATTTCAGGGCATGACATCCCACTTCTATTCAACATTTAAAAGGGCACATGTACAGTGCTTTGTGTGACTCATTTATCTTTGTGCTAATGCCTGCTTCAATAGGATCTTCTTGTCAGTCACAAAACCTACAGGGAAAGAAGGGAACTGTCACAGCTTGGTGGAAATCAAGGTTAGCTTGCCAAAGAGATCTGTAAATAGAAGTTACATCTGTTGGTGTTTATTTGTAGTAATTCAGCAAATCTTAGAAAAATCTACTAAGGGAGTTATCTCCTTGTTGTTGTTTAAGCTGGAACTGGCAACTGAGCACCAGGCAGCTGCTCATTCAATCCTTCCTCTGACACCCTGAAGCTCAGTGACTGGGAAGGAGACCCAAAAGTAAAAATTTGTAGGTTGACCTAAGAACAGTTTAATATTTGAAAACAAAGTAAAACATTATAATAAGAGAAAATAACAACGATAGTTAAAAGGGAAAGGAAAAAAAACAATAGAGTGATGCACAATAGTTGTTCATAACTCCCTGATTGATGCCAGACCCTGCTTACAATCCCAGATCAGCCCCATTTCCAAGTAAATCACCCAATTTATATACAGGGCACGACAGTCTATGGTGTAGAATATCCCTTTGGTCAGGTCCAATCCCCTGTGCCACCTATGCTGCTTTACAGTTTTATTTTTGTGTACCTCCTTACTGGTACAGCATGAGACACAAAATAACCAATCCTATCCTATAAAAAACTCCCTATCCTATACGGACAAACACAACTTAGCAACCCCCAAAACATCACTATGGTATCAATATTATTCCCATTCTGAATCCAAAACACAGCGCTGTACTGAGAAGAAATTAACTGGGCTGAAACCAGGATGGTCCTTTATTTGTTTTTCTGTGTTCTTAAAAAACATCTGTTGTGAGTGTTCAGCTGTCACCATTTGGCAGCTGGAAGCCCAGACATGTTAACATGAAGGCTGACCCATGTGCAATGATGTGATTTCCTCATAATCTGAAGATGTCAGCCCATAAACAAAGTGTACAGGGCACCATGGCTTATGCAGCTTACATGGTTCCATTGAAGGCAGAGGGAAGAATCAGCTCGGGGTATTTGGTATCAAAGCTGGGGGATGAGAGAAACCACACCAGGAAGGACTCGGGGCTGCTGGTGGGTGAGAGGCTGAAAATAGCAGCCCAGAAACACAAAGTGTCTTCGGCTGCATCAAAAGCAGTGTGGCCAGCAGGTTGAGGGAGATGATTCTGCCCCTCTACTCTACACTGGTGAATGTCCACCTGGAGAGCTGCATCCAGCTTTGAGGTCCTCCAGCACAGGAAGGACACGGAGATGTTGGAACAATGGAGAATCGCAGAATCATAGAATCAATTAAGTTGGAAAAGACCTCTGAGATTGACTCCAACCTATGATGTAGCACCACCATGTAAACTACACCATGGCACTAAGTGCTGCATTCAATCTTTCCTTCTTTTAGAGAAACTAAACTCTTAATGGGTTTCTCTGCTTACTGTAGAATAACATTCCTGTGTTCATCTTGCAGAAAAAGTACATAATCTTATGTTGTAATTAGATAACATTATTCTAAATTGAGACCTAACTTCTATTATCCAGAAATATGCATACTTGGACACAATTTGGGATGCTTACCTATTATGAGCAAGTGGTGATGGGATGTAAGTATGGAACTAACTGTGAAGGTTCAGGTATAAGCATGTTTTGTCTCAAAGATTCTGGCTGCTACAATGGAAATCATGTGATTTGAGGCCACAGTCCTGCAGAGGTGGGGCAGCACTTGTTCTGAGCCAACTTACTGCTCCACCTGGACACTTGTGATTAATATACCTGCTTGTGCTCAAGGGGCTGTCTGTACAGGCATGAACAAAACAGCAGAAAAAGTCTAGTTTGCATAAAGGGCATGCACCAGCTCAGCTATAAAATGAAGCGGATCAGGACCCCTTGCTCTCTTTTTCCTCTCTTCCATTGTCTACCCCAGCTCTGGTCCATCCACATGGTAGAACCAAGTGCTGCCCCACCTCTGCAGGACTGTGCCTCAAATCACATCTTTTCCAATGTGGTAACTGTCGATTCATTCTTTGTTTCTCTTTCTCACCTTTATTCCTCTCCTTCCATTCTTTGTCTGGGAATGGTTTTCATACTTTTCCCCATACTTGGTACAGAAGTTTGCTGTGAGAGTGGGGAGCTTGTGGAAATCTGCTGTGGGTTGTTAACCTGCACGCTTAAGAAGAGCTGTATTGTGGCTTGTGAGCTAGCACCTTTAGTTGCAAATTGTGGCTTGGTCGCCAGCACCTTTCAGAAGTTTGTTGCAGGAATTGAGAACTGATTGAAGCATGCTGTATGAGAATAAGGGCTTGCTAGCCACTACTTCCGAGAAAATGCATTCTAGGACTTTCAGGGCTTGTTAGCCAATACCTTTTGGTCTGGAGAGTGAGCTACAGAGTTACAGCAACAATACAATAAAAGCACAAGAGTTCTCTGACACATGTCTGATGTTTTTGTTCTGCCTGACAAGAATTTACAGCAAATATCCCGCCACATACCAATGGGTCATGACACTAAGCAGGAACTTTAACAAAACATTTTTGTAAGAAAGTCAATATATCCAAATATCTTAATCAAAATGTTTTCAAAATTTGCTGTTGTCCTAAGGAGGTTTTCTGGACTGGAGATAAAATGTGTTGTCAGCAAGAACCAAAGGCCTCAGATCAGACCTCTCTATTGTGGCTGACTGCATTACCAACCAGATGTTTTACTTGCCTGAGGGACAGCTTTCTGTCTTTTTGCCAGCACAATTCAGAGCAAAATGAATTATAAAGACAATTGTTTTAAATTGGTTTTTAGACGCATTTCTAATAAACCTCAAGAATCTGAAAGTAACTGGTGGTCCTCTTGTACTGATGCCTGACCATGATTTTTTAAATGAATATTTAGCTATAACCTTATCCTTAACACGTTACAGATTCGTATTTAACATTTATTGAATGCACATAGAAAAACATAACCGTACTAATGTTTAAAATAAGGAAGGCCTTATGATAGAACGACTATGATTAATGGGTTAGTCCTTCCATTTTTAGTTTAAAAATCATACTGTCCCTTGGTTTAGACGTCAGACAGCATGATAATTTTAACCAAATGAAAGTGCATGTGGTGGTCTGCAGTTGGAGAAGCAGGAGCTGTTTGTAGGGAGAGTTTTTTAACTTTTCTCTCTTGTTCTGATGTGAAGCACATCTACAAAAGCTTTGGAAATCTCCTTTTTTTTTTTGCACCCTGCAGAGTTAGAACTCCTTTACCTCTAAAAATTTTCAGCCTAGAGAGATCACATTGGGCCAACTATAGTGTTTTGTGTTTTTAACATTTAATCTAAAGAACCAGAATGGTTCTTAAATGACACGGCCATCTACTGATAGAAAACTGTATAGCTTCTGAAAGGTATGCAACTGTAAGAAAGGGAGCACAGATTTCAGTACTTGGTTAATTAAAGTTCTCTGGAGATTCTATCATCCACAGGGTGTAATTGCATGAAAAGCCAACAGCTTTTAATGAAGACCTGGTATAAAGAATGGATTATTGCATTACTAGTGTTTGTCAACCTAGGAAAAAAAATACTGGTAGAATTATAGCAGCATAGATTTGCCAGTGAAACTTCAGGAATAAAATAAACTCTCCAACAACAGCTTATAAGTTGTATAATTTTGAACAGATCCTCCTGGGGATAATCTCTCATTGATAAATGTGTGTGTGTGCATGCACACAGCCGCGTGCACGCATGTATATTTCATTGCTCTGATTTTTTGCAGGTAGTTGAACTTTCAAGTGCCCAGTGGGAAAATGTCCCTAGAGGTAAGAAGGTCATTGCAGAAGTTCATATGCTTAAGGAACTCCAAGGTCTTTTATTCCATTTTCCTAGTTGTACATGATGGGTAGAGAAAAAAGATTGCAAAAAACTCCTGAATATGAAGGTGGTTACATAATGCAATGTAAAACTCCAATCAGCTTTTTAAGTGGTGTGCTGCAGATATTCTGCAAGAAATACAAGTCTCTATCCAAATATAGATCATGTTCAGTTTGCATTTTGGTAAAAAATAACTGATAAAGAGGTCTGATATTTAGTAACTGCTTTGGTAGAGGCAGTATCAGAAACATAAGATATAGTGAGAAATAAAGCCATGCCATTATTTAAGGGGTTACCCATGAGGTTTGTTTGTATCTCATTCTTTCTGACCCTTCTGAGCCCCTTCATCACTGCTGTGACACAAATGTCAGCGAAGTAATTATTTTGGGGACTTTCAGACCTACTCACCTCAGACAGCTCTGTGAATACTCTATAAGGACACGTGAGAACCAATTAATTTCTGTGAGTTGCTCTGCAAACTGATTCTTGTACTACAGGATCAAGTTTGATCTCACTGCAGCCTTCTCAGATGTGTTGAAGTGCTATCCTGGGGGAGATTGTACCAGTTAGGCCTTGGTTTTAGAAATCAACATCTTCTGCCATTAAGGAAGCCTTTCAGAAAGAAGTAACCTCTTTGCTTCATGTTCTGCAAGATTATCAAAATTATCTGAAAAGAAGGTGAGATCACAGAAGTAGGCAGAATTTAAATGCTGAGAACATAAAGAACAAATATAGTTATTGGCTTTTGCATTTATGTATTAACTTCTGTTTTGCAAATTATTATTGATCACAAAAACCCTGATATAGTGCAATTTGTAATTACTGCTTTTGGTATAGTATTATCTGTCAGTTTATGTAGGCACTGTATAGTTTTTATAAATAGAAGTATAGTATGTATTATCTTAGACTGTACCATAATAGAGACTGTGAAATGTTGAAATGCTTTTTCATGTAATTAATTCAGAAAAAAAGTGTAAAATAATTAGGTGATTTCTCACATTTGAGGACTATCTTATCTGAATGAAAATATAAAGGAAATGGAAACCAGAGCACTGAAGAAAAAAATAATTTATTGACCCTCATTATCAGGGAGTGAAAATACAGCAGGGTGGAACCACAAGAAGAAATAAAATATATTGGTTTATTCTCCAAGATGGCATGAAGACAAGTCAAAGGTTAAAACTAAGCAAAAGAACATCTAAACTCAAAGGAATGTTTGAACATGTATAAACTCTTATGAATATCCATGTGCCCTCTGTAATGTGATACTACATAGAGAACATGGTTTAAGTTAACAGTGTGCTTTTGGCAAATAGCCAGGCACCCCAGCACTGGATTTTATCCCTTTTATCCCTTAAAAAACTTTTATAAAAATTTTAAATAGTGAGCCACGTTTCTCACATCTAAGCAAAATGTAACAATAGCAACATCTGACAGACGTGAGATTAGTTGCTGCAGACTGAGAGAGATATGCAGTATCTTCAATAAAGATTAACAAGACTAGAAATAGAAAATGTTTAACTTTCTTATCATGGAGTGACACAACAATCTGGATTTGGTCTTGTATATGAACTGTGCATAACAGCTGAGAGCTTATGTGGATACATGTAGATATGCTCCTTCTGAAAACTGTGATGCAGATACCTTCTGATGTACTAGTAAATAGCAAGAGCCAGTTTCCCTGTGTCATCTGCTACTGCTACATCCAGGCAATTTCCCTCAAAATATTGTGATTAATTTAGAGACATGGCTCATTCTGGAAGTACCATGATGCAAACGACATAAGCACATATAAGTATGTAGAAAATATTCTGGCAATTAATTCACCCTCTGTGATTAGATGGACAAGGAGTGGGACACTGACCAAGTTCACAGCCTGACAGCGGTGATTTACTATGAGCCCACATCGAGTTACACTCATCCTAAACACCTGAGAGGAAGGTAAGGATGAAGTTAGTTCTTTCCTGTCCTACATATGCTGTCTTGAGTTATTTCATCATCAATATGTCTTCTCCACAGGCAGAAATAGACACTGATATATGTTGTATCACAGTGGGTATGACACTGGTGGAAGTTGTAATTCACACATGCGAAATATGATAAAAGCATCTGGTGCCTAGGTCTGAGTTATGCCAGTGAAACAACTGCAAGATTCTAATCCAAAACATTGGCATGGGAGTTTGTATATACATATATATATTATATATATATGTGTGTGTGTGTGTGTGTGTGTGTGTGTGTGTGTGTGTGTGTGTGTGTATGTATATATATGAGGCTTTATAAATATGAAACACCAGCCTTTAAAAGTGCTCTGTTTGTGTAGAATCCAGGGCTAACACTCAGCTCAGACTTGTGTTTTAGCGATAGAGAAATACCAACACCATTCTGTGAGTAAGGGTGTGAGACTGATCCTGGCTTGGTGCAGCACAACATGAAGGCAGCAGCCTGAGCACTGAGATTTACCTGTGGGAGCTCGGTGATCAAGTGGAAATCAAAGGCCTCTGCCTGGAAATTACATTTTGCCATGGGCAATAGGAACTGTTCTGTGCAAGCCTTGAAGCTATACAGCTAGGAAGCATGTCTTAATTTTTATCTTAATATGTGCACTGGGCTTAGTCATAATTTGTTTAGAAAACAGAAAATATTTCAAACTATGTTTTCTTCTATTCAGTGGCAATATGAGCATAACAGTAGTTGTTTGAAGGGTTTCCTTAAAATTTTGGTCAATATTTTGTGAATTATAGAAATGCTTTGAAGTCCTCATGTTTAAAAAAAGGTTTGGTAGGAAAATAGTATTTTTTAAATTTCTTTTTAACCTTTAATACTTCTCTTGCTCTTTTGAGGTTTGTGGGTTTTTTGGTTGTTGGGTTTTGTTTGTTTGTTAGTGTTTATTTTGTTTTCCTTTGTTTTGTTTGTAGTTATGAGGGCTAGAAGTGTCTGAACTTTTAATAAAAGTGCATTGAAGTTCTTATAAAAGATTTTGACTTCTGGCAGACCAGGCTTGAAAGGAATAATGGCAAATATCACAGAACTTGCATTAAAATCAAGATAGCTGGCAATGTAATAAAGTGTGTCATCTTCAAATCTTTCTCGTTTTCTATATTTTTAGCTACTATTCTTCCTTGACCATTATTTCCCATCTGTGAACTTAACTGATTCAAAGAAGTGTGCTGTAAGACGAAAGAAATAAAGAGAAAATAAAAAAAAAAGGAAAAAATACAAGGTATGGCATATTAAACACAAAGAAACACCTGTCCTGGAAATCATAGAGCACAAGCCAGGATATACCTTGAAATCCAGTCCTTAGTTTTATTTTTGTTTTTTTGGTTTTTTTTGTTTGTTTGGTTGGTTTTTTGTTTGTTTTGTTGTTGTTGTTGTTGTTGTTGTTGTTGTTGTTGTTGCTTAGGTTAGTTTGTGGAGAAAAATTTCTACTGTAGACTTTAGTCTGCTGACCTCTTATCTTTAAGAGGTAAGAACCTTATCAGTTACCATAAATGTAATCACAGATGTTTTAATACTATGCAGAAAATAACATATGTGCTTCTTATCTGCTTTTATAAATGCTTTATGCTGAAAGCAGATTCTTTTCCCTTTTCTTTTTTATCTGTAAAGATGAAGATTGCCTAAAGGGTTTTAAGGAAGGGATTAAGGATAGTCAGTGTTTCTCCTGATAAAAAACTTTTATTCCACTTTCCCATTTTTTTTCCCTTAAGAAATGACTGTTGATTCCTTTCCTTGAAGATTATTGTTTTAATAATCTTAAATTAATATTTTCCTAGAAATAGAAACGTTGATAATGATACAATTCACAAGATCAAGCCCTACTGGTGTCATCACATGCTCTAATGCAATATTACATTTGGCTCCCTGATGAGTGATAAGAAGGGAATTAAAACATTTTATCACATAATACTTCTTAATTTTTCCAGATTTGTCCTTTCAGTTCCTCTTGGTAGCCTTGTTACATTCAGACACTGCCTTCAACCTAAGCAACTTTTCTCTTATCTTGAGCTTTATTTAGGCTTTTGACCCAGGGTATGCTTTTGTGTTCTATTGAGAACAATCATGTTACCAGACTCAAGAATGAGAGCTGTCTTTTTTAAGAGATGTTGGCTAAATCACAGAATCAACTGGGTTGGAAACGACCTTTTGAGATCATCTGGTCCTACCTATGACCTAACACCTCCTCCTAAACTAAGCCATGGCACTGAGTCCCATGTCCAATCTTCTTTAAACACATCCAGGGACGGTGGCTCCACCACCTCCCGTGGCAGACAAATCCAGGGTGCAATCACTCTTTCTGTGAATAATTTCTTTCTAACATCCAACCTAAACTTTTCTTGGTGCAGCTCAAGACTGTGTCCTCTTGTTCTGTCGGCTTTTTCCTGGGAGAAGAGGCTGACCCCCACCTGGCTTAAACCATTTTTCAGGAAGTTGTGGAGAGCAATAACGTCACCTCTGAGTCTCCTTTTCTCCGGGCTAAACATCCCCAGCTCCCTCAGCCATTCCTCACAGGGCTTGTGTTCCAAGCCCCTCACCAGCCTCATTGCCTCCTCTGGATGCGCTCGAGTGTCTCAATGCCCTTCTTAAACGGAGGGGCCAGAACTGGACACAGCACTCGCGGTGTGGCCTCACCAGTGCCGAGTCCAGGTGAAGGATGACCTCCCTGCTCCTGCTGGCCACACCATTCCTGATCCAGGCCAGGAGCCATTGGCCTTCTTGGCTGCCAGGGCACATGTTCAGCCAGCTGTCAACCAGCACCCCCAGGTCCTTTTCTGCCTGGGCACTGTCCAGCCACACTGTCCCCAGCCTGTAGCACTGCAGGGGGTCATTGTGGCAAATAAATCTGTTTAATATAAAGTTCTCTCATTGAGGAAGTTTCAGATATTAAATTGATAAGAATCTCAATTCTCTACAGCTTTCATAATAATTTCAAAGTCTGGTTCTTCTGCTTTGAAGAAACACTTAGAATTGTGTCAGTGGAATTATGTGAAAAAAGAGGCTGATGCTGCAGCCAAAGAGCTCCAGGCAGAGTATAATGCATTCAAACATACCTACAGATAAACTGAGACATGCTTCACGTGTTGCATAACAACACAACAGCTTATAATTTATTGAGCCCATTTCACAGTTCGCACTTGCTTTTTCAGATTTTGCCAGATTCATTTGCAAAGAAAAGTTAAAAATATGCTAAAGATTACACAGTCAAGTCCTAACCAAGTATAGGTGACAAACAGCACCTATATTTCCACGTTATAAAAGGAATTTGTTCTAATGGATTCCTTAAGGATTATTTGGTGCTTTTAAGTAGGTGGATTTCCTTCCTTTTACAATGAAAAAATAATGCAGCTGGGAAATCTCTCTGCTGCTTTCTTTTGCTAGTATTTCAACAGAGATAACAGTATGTACCTGAAACTCTTCCCTAACAATAAAATTTCTGATAACTAGTGGACAGGAACATCAGAAAGAGGGAGGACTAGAAATTAATATGAAATGTCAAATATCCAAACAGTGCATTTTTAAATTTAAAAAATGGTGTAATGACATTGTTTTGACAAGGAGGGAAGGAGAGGATAATGCACAGCTAATGACTATAAAGACCAGCTTATGGTCTTTCAGATAAAGCTTCTTGAAAAATCAGTACAATCTAACGCACATGAAGGAATCAAAGACTGTTTAAGGGAGACTTCCAGAGTGTTTCTATTCCATTCAGCATATACTCTGTTTTTCCTTCTAAGCCTGAATTTCTACTGCCACACACCATGAAATCTGTTACTGTCTTTTTTCTTTAATTATTATCTTCTACACTGACTGATGAGACTATAAAAGCTATTTACAATGCATAAATCTTTCCTTGCTTTCTTCTTCAGATTCCATATGTGATTCCATATCTGACAGAGAATGACTTGTATTTTGAAGCTCAGCCTCAACACAATCAATATGTCCAGGTCTCCATGCTCTGTTTGTGTCTAGTTTACAGGAGGGAAATACAACGCCCTCTTCTGCAATGATGTAAGAATGATGTAATAATTTCCACACACTTTAAATTGTGGCCATTTTTCAGTTTTTTTAAACACTGAACAGTCTCCTAACATAAGGCTTGTGAAGCATTTGCACACTTCAGCAAATTTTCTGTACCATGTCTGTATCAACTTTCAATCTTCCAACTGTGTTCAGGCTTCCAGAAGATTCAGTGGCATTCTGTTCTATCAATTCAAAGCAGCCACCTTGTGCTTTCCTGTGCTTCTCCTTTCAAATTTCTTTACAAAACAGTTTCAGGAAATATGAAGGATCAAAATAGACCTCTTGTGTGTCTTTGGCAAGTTCTTCATGACAAGTTCCCAAAGAATCTCTTCAAGGAATATACAACAAACTCAGTAACAACTGTTGCCATGATTTCTTGTTCAAATAAAACAATCATTTCCAGACTGTCATTTCTCCTGGGATGGCAACTTAATCCTACAAAGTCATAATACCATTTCACATGTGGCCTCGGGGGCAAAGAGAGCAGACAGTGAAGTTCACAGAGCCCTGTTCTTTCTACGTTGCTGATGGCCAGACTTGAGCTGATCTAGACTGGAAATGTACTTAGCCAGACTGTATTTTTAACTTTTTTTAGTTTGTACTTAGTAAATCTAAACGCTGATAGAACATTTTGGAGGTAGTGTCGATATTCTCAGTTAAGTCAGAGAGAAAAAGATTTCTGCCAGGCTAAGCCTGGGAAAAAGTCCGGGAGGAATGTGAACAATCTATTATCTTGCTTTCTGTTCATATTGTTTATAGATATGTTCTGCTACACTGACCTAAGTCCAAGTGTACCAATAGTGTGAAAGGTTTTCACTTTGAGACTAATCAAATTTCACCTTAGCGATCCTGGTTATAAAAGAGGAACACTACTTGTTAATAAAGCTCATTCTTTGCCTTCTGAAGATAGAGTCTCATTATTCCCATCCCTGCCTCAACAGTGACAGTAGAGGAAAAGCATGATACAGGAAAATGAAAGTATATTAAGGCAAGAGAATGTCCTAAATCAGAGAATAAGCAGCTTCCCCATTGATCAGTATTTGCTTTCAGGGGATGGAGCAGATGTAGGAGGGAGAGCTAGAAAGAAGGAAGAGCCATGAGCCAGGAGTGTGAAAGGTCTTTTAATTGTCCTGGCCAAATTTTGAAATTAAACTATTTTGATTTCCAAGGTCTTCATGTCATTCTTACATACACCAGTCACCTCAGAGTAGGAAAGTCATCTGGTGGCCGAAGGTCTCCTAGCAGCAAGGATGAAAACTTCCTTGGGAATTTCAACCCCAGATTTCAAATCAACAGGACAGTTTGGTTAGGGTATCTTAATGATAATGTGGTTCCAACCTCCCTGCCACAATCATGGACACCTTCCACCAGATCACTGAGAAAACCCAAAAGGACAAAACTTTAGATTCTTCCAATATCATGGATTAAGAGGACGGGAAAGCAGATATTTCCTACCTCACCTCACTACAGATAATCTAGATGTGAGTAAACTAGATGATTCAGAGAACAGAGTCTAGCAACACATTGGGTGAGTTCGTGTGGTGTCTGTCATCTTTTACAAAATGGTAATTGACATATTGGCAGGCAAGTCAGGTCAGTGAGTGATGACATTGACCTCTCAGACAAATGGAAAAAGAACTTTCACGTAAAGTTGTTAAAAGTTCTGTTAAAGGAAAAGATTGGAAGCTAAGTCAGGAATGACTGGTGTGACTCATTGTGTTACTGATGCTGCTTAGCAGAACAGTTGAACTCCAAAGTAGAGGAGCAGGTAAAAACAAAGTTTATACTGGAAGACACAGAGCCATATAACATTCTTTAGTGTTCTGTGTGGCAGCCATAGGTGTCATCCCAAAATGGAACAGGGAGATTTGGCCCAGGATTCTAGAAAAAATAGGTGATTTCAGAGTATGCTGTCTACAGGCACAAGGATGTGTGTTGCAAACATATTAAATGGTACAAAATAACACTTTGTATTGCCTCCAACAAAAGAGCTGTTGGAGGCATCTGCTGTCAAATCCATCGGCTTCAGTGATCTGCTGCTCACATAAAAAATAGGCAGCAAGTTTCCACGAAGGTATTCCTCTAGAGGTTTACAGAATGTTTGTTGAGTCATTTCAAAGTTTCTATATGGTGAGACATAAAAAACAAACCCAACTATTAACTTCCAGATGTGAACTAGCTTGCTTAAGGATGGTGACCCAGGGGTATCTACAGAAGGAATGGAAGCTGGTCTGAATTTTTCATGAATGGAGAAGCTTTCAACATTTTACAGGGAAGAGATGTGATCAAGAAAAAACAAAACAAACAAACAAACAAACAAACAAAAAGGACAAAGAGAATCCTACAGCTTAAACGGACTTTCATGGAATAAAGAAGGTTGTTAGCTTGGAACTGGTTTCAGCTTAAAAAAAATTTCTGTAGTGGAAATATGCATCAGTGTGTGTAGGAGGGCAAAACCACACCGAGTTAAAAACTAGCAGAAAAATGGACCTGCAGAGCAGTAATACACAATCATAGAAAAATGCCACCCCACTGTAAAATGACACTAGAAACAGCAGTTTTGACCCTTATGATTTATTTTTATATTAGTATGAAAAGGTTTAATTGAGCTGGTAAAATACACTCACATCTAAAAACCTAATCTATAAAATGTGACTATGGCCATAGATAAAGTATGACAGGCTTGCAGACTTGAATACCAGTAAAAGTGAATCAGAAAGTTTGGGGTATTTTTTTCTTTTTTTTTAATCCAACCCTTTTCTCATATCACTTCTGAACTCTTTCACAGCAGATCGCCAAATGCTGTCACAAAATCTGATTGCTTGGATTGCTACAGGTGCTCTAGCATTTGTGGAGAAAGACTGTATAAAGTGAGCTCATAGGGCTGGATTTGCAGTGATATTACATACTCAGGGGTTTTTTTCTGCTACAAATCAATAATTTAACAGAACAATATCTTATCTACACTTGCACATCACCTCTCCTCCAAACCAAAAACCACAAAACCTCCAAATCCACAATAAATGTATCACCCTCAGTTGCTGTGTGCTGAAAGACATAGGATGACTGACTTATCCTTCAAACACAGCAAGGACTGGAAAGAACTGGGAAAAGAACAGAGGATGAAATTGATATAAGGGAGCCTGAGCAAAATCGCCATTCAGTGTTCTCTTATGGTGTTTGTTCTCTTTGCTCCTCTTTCCTAGGTCCATAACTTTGCACCCTGCTTTCCTAAAATACACTTCATTTCCTAAAATACACTTAATAATCTTTGTTAATAAGAAATGGCAACATCATTTACTATTTCACAAGTGTGCTATTACAGCCACTGATCTGGTCAATAGTGATTGTAAATTCCAATAAAGTTGTTTTTACACAGTTATTAGGATTTAAAAGATTTGCCAAAATAGACCTTTTTCTGAGATGCAAGACACTGCAATTATATTTGAATATCATGCAACATTAAGTTGTATATAGTATGAAAATAGATATGCTGGTTCTGAAAATGGGTCCTCTTCACAAATAGCACCATTAATTTAATGAGTCATCTAGGCCCTTACTGGAAAATTCCATCATATCAAATTTCTGCAGCCCTAGTGCAGCTTTGCTGCTTGCACTTCCTATGTATTGACATACTAGTTACTTCTATCTTCCTGGAATTTTCTGATGGTCAGGATTATGCTCAAGCTTTAAATACTCATCATTAAGAATATTTATAATTTTTCACATTAAGGACTTGGACAATGCTTCAACATGGCTTCTAAAATCAATGAATTATAATATTCATATTATATTTTTTCCTAGAGTAGCTGTCTTGGTTTTCTAGCATCTTGAGCTGTGCTTACTCTTAATACCTTAACTTGATTCCTTAGAACAATTCATATGGGACATTAGTGTGTATTTCTCAAAAGGCCTCTTGATGAGAACACAAATATTAACACGTATTTAAGAAAACTGCAGTAGAAAATAATTTTTTTCTAGATGTTTGGTGAAGCAGAGCTGTACATTATATAATGGGAAGGGGATGTGTATGTGCATGGTTCTGACAGAGGGTGAGCAGAAGATCATGTCAAAGCTTATCAAATTTTTGATGCTTGACAAAGAGCAGCCAAACCTCCTTCTCACTTAGTCCCATTAGAATCACGCACTCTAGTGCAGAACCCAGTGCAGTTAAATGTCTGCTGCATTACAACCATGTCAAATAGTTGCATACGTCAATAACATTAAGATAATTGAGAGTGCATGACTTGTCTTGCCTACAAATTATGTCTGTTTCTGTCTTTAAAGCTGAGCACCAAGTCATCTTCTTAAGTTATTTGTGAGCAGCTTGTAAATCAAATTAGTAGGAAAAAAGTTGTTATCTTGTTTTAAGGAGAGAGGTATCTCGAAGCATCAGGGAGTGGGAAATTGATTCACCACAAACATAAGCAAGTAATTGCTTACCTCTCTTTTCTATTTCTTTTTTAATTCCCTGGGCTAAACAGAAAGGTATTTACATATAGCATTTTTATATTTATATTTTTATGGGAAAAAAGCTGTTTTGTAAGAGTAGTGGAAACAGTATGATTGACTTCAGATCATGTCTGGACTTCTGCTCTTTGTCTGGAAATGTTGTTATTGGTTGCACTTAGTTATACATCCTGCTCTGCATTCACTACAAGTTTAGATCATGAGAATACCAGTCAAGTAGGCAAAGACATATTTATCTAGAGAAATGAAAGTAAATTACTGAAGGATTTTTAACAGATTATTGCAAAGTGCCTGGATCTTTTTTTCAATCCAAATTAATAAGTTCCACTGCAATCACAGGGTAAACAATCATGTAAATTTAGTGTTTGTATTTATTAAAACTGCTCAATATGGGAAAATGATAGATGGATTTTTATTAGGAGAACCACTCAGGACGTTGCTCTACAAATCAGGCTCTGCTGGCTGGTATGTGCATATTTTTACATTAAGAAGGTTATGTCACCCCAAACCAGAAACTGAGAGACTGGGCACTGCTTTTTAGCTTCAGCGTTCTTGACTCCAGTTGGACTTTGCAAAGTCTGTCTGTAGACACCATGCTCAGTGAGTTTGTTTATACAGCTCAGTGACCAGAGTCTGGTCAACATAGAAAACAGAATTGCACAGAGAATGTAGTGAGGTCTGCAGAATGGATGTGAAAAGAAAAAAAATTCAGGTTTGCTCTTTAAATCCAAATAGGAAACGATTTAGCTCATTAGCAAAGTCCACTTCAAAAGGTAATGGAAGCGATGCATTTGGATAGATCAAGTCAGATGTGTGATCAATTTTTAGAGCACAGAATGCAAGAAATCATTAGTTTACATAACTTTACTTAAAATAAAAAGAAAATTATTGATTAAATAGTAAAGCTCAGACATTTAGGAACAAAAATCAGTAATATATTATCATATAAGAGTATGGACCAAACTCTCCTCTCACACAGGGAAGCAAGAAGTATTACATTAGTAATGATCACAGCTCTTAGTAAGAAGTAGAATTTTTCAAGCTGTGTTTTAATACATGAAGTACAAAGCAGATTTTTTTTTTCAACTCATGTCTCCAAGCATTAAGTTAAAGTTATGTAAAAACATAAGAGATATGAAAAATATTTTTTACTTTTCTCACATGAGACTGGAATTATTTAACTTAAGGCCAAAGCAAATGCATCCTGGAAATCATAAAGTAATTTCAGACAAATGGTGATTTTAGAAACTAATTAAACTAAATTGAAGAAAGCCAAAATAGATATGTGCATACTTCAATTACACAGTCAGATAAGAAAAATTTCAGGCTGTCTGTATGGATTTACACAAAACTAATGCTGTAATATTGGTGGGTAGGTACTTAAATAATGGCCTTTCTATTGCTTTTCCAGAGACATTCCATATTGCACTCTCACCTTTTTGCATCTGACATGAGTTTCTATGCTCTAGGCTTACGTTTGTTATTTTTCCCATTTTCTTTAAATTTCAAGGTATTTTTTAAATGCAGAAAGGATATGGCACTTCAGACAGTCATCCAGTTTGAACAAATGGAAAGCTAAGCCTAGTACAAGAACATTAAATATCATTTAAACTTTCTGAGTACTAGACTGAAATGCAAAGAGTAATAGCTTGTAGGCTGCAGCTACTGGTGTAGCTGCAAAAAAGTGCAAAGGAAAAGTGCAAAGCTAGAGCTCAGCAAATTAACAGCTAACAGCCCATAAAATGAAAACATACAATTAAACTGGAATTTTCCTAAAACAACATAAATAAACCAGAATCTTTAAGTGGTTGGAAAACTGCTGAAGCTGTGTCTGGTATAGGCTGGCTTCAGTTAAAAGCGAATGGAAATTACTCCTAATTAAATATGAGCATCACCAGACCCTTTCCACCTATTTTCTCGTGTTTAATAATGGTTTTTCACTTCAAACTCATTTAGTTTGAATAATCTTGTCATACCTAGTGGAAGTAAATAAAAACTTTCAGCACTAGCTGGAAAAAGCCTATGAAAATTCTTCTGATATTGTCCAACAGATGAGAAAATGCTCGCTGTGGTTAAGCCTCTGATCTGAACTTTTGAATTATCCTTGTCTCACTACAGAGCACTCTATAATCTTTTAGCAGAATGAAATTTGATCAAAATTGTATTATGACATGACTCTCCACTGTTGTAACACCATGTGGAAACTGTTTTTTAGAAAAGTACTCATAGAATTGTAACTTGAAATTACATTCTCTGACTAGATGGGGGTTGTTAAAGCTAAAGTAAATGCTAGCTCAGGCTAATCAATCTAAGTTTCTCTTAATTACAATGCCCACTACTCAATCTACGTCTAACACAATGTTTTGGTCAACAAAATGGTTTTTGCTTTTGCTTTCAGTGTAAATGCATGTAGGCCAGACATAATTTTTATTTTTTCATTCTTCTTCCATTTCAAACTCATAGCTATGCAGCTGGAATTTTCTAGGAAAATGGCTTAAACAGGAATCTTCAGGAAAAGTATAAAAGCAAAGTGAAAAATTGATAGATTGAGAATAATATATACCAGTTTTTAAGGAATTTTGGATTATATGAAATGTACCATCTCTTACCATAAAAGGTAAATGATATGAAAAGATAAAAATAGAGCTTTTAATTAACAAAGTCTGAGTAATTTACTAACACTATGAAACTACATGTGCTGTATAAGTCTGCTGAACAGGAAAGACACATTGAAATTGAACATAAATTGTGAGCATTTGATTCTAATTTTATGTTAAGCAAGTCTGAAGATGGTCAAAACAGATTGAAGATGGTCATTAATTTCATTATGTCCCTGTAGACATAATTGGTGTGTGACTGCAGTAAAGCTGTGAGCAAAAATGTACTTTATGTACATTATTTACATTTTACAATGTAAATCAAGAAAACAAATACAGGTTTGTTCTGAGCTTAACAAGAGAGTTCCTCCATTGCTCATGTATCTTCACTGGACTCCAGAGACTTGCTTGAGATTTCAAATCAGAAGTATGATCATATCAAACTTCCCAATGTCCTATTTTCTTGTGGCACTTTGAGTCTTCCTACCAATTTTATATTAAATCTCACTAAATTTCCTTAAAGTGAGAAGTCCATTTCTGGATATAAAGAAAAAGAACAGAACAGACAGTTACTCTAATGTGTGCTTCAGAATTTCAGGGAAAGGAGTAACTTGCAAGGGAACAGTGCAAGTTACAGACCCTTTCTTGCCTGCATAAACTTGACACATGTAACAGCTGAGTGCTGGTAGCCTGACAAGTTCTGTACTGCTGCACATTTACTTTAAAAATCCCACCTAAAATACCATTATCTCTGCAAGAGATTCCTTCAGCCTCTGATTTCAGGAGTTGCTCACAACCACAGGAAACAATACTGTTTTTGTAACTGTGAGGGCTGAACATTAACTGGACCACACTACTTTTCCCAGTGGCATTGCTCATAGGTTAGCAATGTCACAAGAGGAAAGTCTTCCAGAATTCTCTGGTGTTCTACGGACTACTCTACAGAGCTCAAAGGCGGACTACTAACCTTGATCGGAGGATTAAGTAATGATGTGACTTTCTAGAAAAGGCCGCAGATGGGACATCATCTTCAGCATCAACTCTCAGTTAGGAAACAACAGGCATCAGGTAAATGGGCACTTGGCAGTTTTTTTCTGCCACAGGCAGACACTACCACCAGTCTACATTCTGTTCCAGAACTAGTGATGTAAAATCACTTTTTCTTCTGAAATGCTTTTGTAGTATTGTCTTATTTTTAGCTTCTGTTGGTTAAATGCATAGCTTCAAAAAAAAAAAAAAAAAAACCAAAACCAACCCAGCTCTTACTTTTTTATTTATTTAGCAAATTAGGATATTGATTTTGTATCAAACTAATTTTTTATGAAGATTTCTGTTCCAAGTTCTTCAAAACTATTTCTGCTTGTTTTTGTCTCCTGATAAGATCAAAGTACGGTTGACTAATATTGTCCTGAAACACTTCCAGTAACTTCAGCTTTTATCGGTCTCATGAAGCAGATGACTGATGGTCCATTATTTGTTACTCTGTTCCGTGGTTTCAATGGTTTCCTTAGAAGGTGGCAATGACTGCAAACAAATTTTTAATTTTGATGTGCACTGCATGCTCAAACATCTGACTTTGCAGTATTTAAATTAAATGGCCACAAGGTCAGGCTAACTTACTTTCAGCAATCTTTGGTCTTTGATATAAAACTCAAACACAAGAAACACATTAATATCTCCAGAAATAAGAAGTCAGTGTTCAAAGTTGGAGACTGTTAGAAAATGAGCCACTCAGTTTAAATATTTAGTGTGACCTTAACTGTTTTAGGCAAATTACATTTCAGTTGATAGGACGCATAAGAGTGGAATTCAGTAAGATGGGCTTTGTCTTAGAAAAACAACATATTAACTTCAAAATTATCAAGAATCCAATAACTATACTAAAGACAATGCAAGAAATGTCCCGTTTTTTCCTTCTATAAAACAGGGATCAAGCATTTGATTCCTCTGATGAAGCCAACAGAAAAAGTACTAATTCAGTTTCCAAGAGCCTCAAATCAGTCCAAACAATTTCTATTCCCTAACAGCACAAAATTTCTGATGGGAACACAGCTGATTTTCAATAGAAAAGCACAAACATTAATTCAACCAGAAGTATGAAGACCAGAATTTCAATTTTCAATTCTAAGATACCATGAGCTTGAAAACTTTCCTTTTGCTATTCCTAAATCCCCTGTTTTTCTTATTGCTACATACCTGAATGTACCTGCCTTTGGAAAAAGTCTTGAAGTCAAGTAAGTCTGTAGTAGTACAAACATTGAAGAAAAGTAGTGGGAGCAAGTAGGTTTGCATAACTAGTAAGACGCTGTATTAGCTTACTCCAGCTGTAATTTCTTCTAGCTGTAAGACATTTGTCTTGGGGTTTTTGGATTTTTTTTATTGTGTTGGTTTGTTTTTTTTTGTTTGTTTTGTTTTTAATCAAAACTTTACTCTTGGAGTTAGACAAAAAGTAATTTATTGCCTGAAAGCTTTCACAGTGATTTGTATTTCACAAGATGAATAGACAGTTTCATAAAGAAAAACAAAGTTGCAGGGAAAAAACAAAAAGCAGTAATTTTTGTCCTGGAAAAAAATGACAGCACTCCATAGGTGCATTTTGATGTAAATGTGCTTCTTTCAGGACACTCTGGCAAGAACTCTGGATACAATCCTTGGGCTCAACTTGTGCTTCTGTCCCCATTCCTGTACAGCACTTAGATCTGTCTGCAGAAGAACACAGGGTCTTCTGGCAGCTGTTAATTACACAGACAGGAGCATAACCTCTTCCTTGTAGGCTGATGCACCCATGGCAGCAGAAAACATTACATTAAGAGTTATTTATGAATAGAGACTCTGCCTTCAAAGCCCCACAGAAAAAACAGTGATTTGAGCCATTCTCTCCATGTCCTGTGACACTGAAGAATTTTAAACTTGTGAGCTTTGTTTTTGCAGGAAAAAGACTCATGTAACAGATACCTGAACCTTCTTGCCTCTCATTACAGGACTTTAAAGCTTGCACTTTGCAACTGTGTAATTTTAATCAACAGTATGCAGTATAACATGTGGCTTTACTATTATAAAAGGCTGAGCTAGTAAAAGAGCTGGCTGATAAAATGTGAAGCACAACAGTCTCAAATATAATGAGTTATGTTTGACAACCATTCTAATCAAAGCTAGAGAGAAAAAATTGGTGGGTTTGGTTTTTATTTCTTTCCCTCTAGTATCTTCAAGTTCACACAAAATAAAACATCACTGTTCATGTAACCATAGTATTGCATAGGGCTAAAACATTGTTCTATAAGTTTAACATTTAAACAGTCTAGAATTACATCTGCAGATGACTGCTTGTGCAATGTCCCCACCTTAAACAGTTCTGGTCAATCAAACACTGCCTTCTTTGGTAATGGCTTAACAAGCTGTACTCCACCATCTAGTTCTTTGTGGGATGATAAAAATAAAAATCTGGCTCAATGTATTTTTAAAAATGGGAAATTAGGAGTGCTCTAGACTTTTAAAAATCTCTTAAATACTTAGTGTGATTTTCATTTATCCCCAGACTTCCACAAGAGCTTTTAATTTATCCCCAGTCTTTCACAAGAGCTTTTTTTTGTCCTTATTTTTCTCATTTTTTTGGTTTTGTTTTAGTATCACAGATTGCTGCGTTAGAATGAGTTTGTTAAAAGTCTCTATTAGAGAAGTTAGCAACAAAAAATTGAAAATGAGATTATATCTCAAATACTTGTAACATTTACTTACCATCACAATAAGAAAGTATCTCTCAGAAATGTGCAATATTCGGCTACAGCTACTTGAGCAATCTGAAGGAAATACTAATTTTCAACTCTGCTGGGAAGCTTTAAATTAGCTGAATTTATTTTCCATTTTTCTTTAATTCACAGGAAGCAGCAATACATTTTAAAAATGTTCATTCAGCTTCAGGTATCTCTTCTAAAGATGCCTGTGGTATATTTGATGCACATCTTCCCTCATTACTTCAAACACACCTAATCTTTGAGGTAATTTAGGACAAGACATAAGAGCACTTGCAAAAAATAAAAGCAAAGATCAGTATTAAAAAAATTAGGCAGGATAAATATAAAAATATTTTGTCTTCCTTTCACTACAAATAGTTTCAGCATTATACACTTCAGAAAGCAAAATAATCAAGCCACAAAGTCCAAGTGAATTTCTAAAGCAAATTTGACTTAAGCAAGCCTTTCACCTGTGTTACATTTCAGGGACTGGGCCCACAGCAACAGAGAAGACAAAGCATTCCTGAGGCAGATTGTCTCAGGTCATTTAGAAGAATGGAGGAAGGAAGGGAAAAAATTTTACCAAAATTAAAAATCAAACCTTGCAATTCTGTCTCCCATGAGGGCAAATAATTGACCCTCTCTATGGCAGCATCTCCATTTATGCTTGCCAGCCAGTACTGATTGTCAGCATTAGCTGCATGAAAGAATATATATCCAGTGGGATTTGGCAAAAAATTAGCAGTGGTGTCCTGCTGTCCCACAAGGACTTCTCAGTATTCCAGAGATACATGGTACTTGCTGGGAAGGCCTGAGATGAAACCTGTGAATTTAGAAGATAGTTCTCTGCCATATTCAGTGATAAAGGTACGCCACACTTTCTCTGTGATAATTCCAAAAAGGAACTCTGATTTGAAATGTGACATCATCTGGCTACATGAAGATTATTCCTTTGCAAAGCAGGATTTCACCCTCTCATTAATATGCTATATTGCAGTACTCTAAGTGAGATATTTGTACAGCTGTGAAGATATGTTTTGAAAACAATGCACGTTATAGTTTTCCATATGGAGTTTAAAAAGCTAATCGGAGTCTTCATCATCAAGGTATTCCTCTGCATTACTCAATGTTCGGACTGTACCTGCAAAGAAGCAAAATTTAAAAAGAGTACTGAAAATACCAGGCACAGAGGAAACAAGACTGACATAATTCATAGGAGTGATAACCCATGTTATCCTAGATTTCTGGAACAAGAAAAATGAGTAAGTTTAAAATTAACCTGCTCAACTGTTTTGAGAAAAGAAATCTAAGTGAAAAAAATGATTCTCATTTTTAGGAGAAGGAACAGCAAAGGGAGAACAGGAAGAGAAGAAATTGCAGAGCCCTGTGCTGAAGGGGTCATATTTCAATAAAGTACAAATTAAATTTCTTCTGTACATTTCTTCTGCCCCCGTTTAGCAGCACAATTAACACAATCTTTTTGTATTTCTATGATATGATTTTAATAATTTTAATTTTTTAGAATGTACTTCAGCAATTGACATTTGAATATCTGTCTGTACATGTAAAACATAAATCTGAACATTGAAGTGGAGACAAAGTAAGCTTCCTCCAACAAAACACTTTTAGAGATGTACTATGACAGAAGCCTTATGCAAACAGGAACAAGGGAGAAGACTGCTGATATAGAACTGAACCTCTGAAAAAGAACAGAGATTCACATCCAGACATAGAAAATACTTAAATGCAGAGAACAGAGACAGAAAAATTAAATTAGTAAAAATAAACAAGAAAATACAAAATGCAAGAAAAGTATACAGATCAGAAGTGTCAGAGATATTATAAAATTCCAAGCTGAGACAGAAAAATGAACAAGGATGCTAATACTGAAACCGAGTTACACTGAGAATATCAATTGTTCTATCAAGGCAAGAAAAAAAAGACAGGGAGTGAAATTACCCGACTCTGGTGACAGATGCAGTGACTAAAGACAAAAAATCAGTTACTCATTGAAACAAAATTTATTTAAAGGGCGTGAAGAAGTAGATTAGTTATACAGATTAGCTACTTAGCATCAGGAAGTAAAACATTAGTATAATTATTGGGACATCAGAAGAGAGAAAACACCTGTACCAGGTGCCTACAAGCAACATGCAAAGATGAATGACGTGTTCCAAATAGGGATCAAGTAACTTTAGGAAAGTATTATATAATATATATAATTATATACACATATTTAAAGTATTATATATGTATGAATTAATGTATGTATATGTGAAGATAGAAAGGTGTGTATATATATATATATATATATACACATATATATATATATATTTATGTACATACACGCACACACACCTAGAGAAGGTTATCTGCCTTTTTTTACAACTGCTTTCTTAAGAACCAAGATTGGGAGAAATAATTTGCCAGTTTTCTGGGAAATCCTGATTTTACCTCTACCAAAGAGCAGAACAATAATTTTGTTGCAATTGCTCTTCCTGACCTTCTCAAGTTGCAGTCAGCTATTCCTCAATTTAATTACCATAACCTCTAGGCTCCTGCAGGTTAGCACTCCCTCTGTTCTCACTAGACCTGAGATGATACAACTGCTGTACTGCATATCCCACCAAACTCAACTATAACCCTGCCTGTGTTTTAAAGTAATTTCTTGTTTCACTTAAGAGTTTCCAGCCTTACTTCAGCTTACCGAAAGCTACAGGCAATAGTAGTTACACAACACTGGACAATTCAGTCTTTAGCTTTTTAAAATAGCCTCTAACTCTTTTGGACATGGACACTGTGCTATTAGGAGAGACAAAGACACAGTTGGAGTCAGTGAGACTGTTTTAATTAACACCTGAAAGCATTCTTTCTTTATTTCTCAGTCACTCAGAGACACACAGAAATAAGAAAGCAAAAAAATTTAGCAGTATGAAAAGGAGGATCATCCATTGGTGCCTGTTTGGCTTAAGTTTGGAGGAGCAGACAAACATATGGAGAAAGACAAGGACATTGCTTTATTCTTGTACCCTCTTCCTTGTGGTATGCTCCATCCTTGCTTTCATTTTGCCTGAAGGGCCTGTCGTCTATTTTTGTATCTTCCCTTAGTATTTTCACACCTTCTGAACTCTTGTGCCTCTTGCTGATACAAGGTGGTATTGTGTGTGGAGTCAGCAGCATGGAATGTGATCAACTGTCTTTCTATTGTAGCTCTAACTAACTCCCTCAAGCAAGCCCTTCCAAACACAATTCTTAGCCCATGTACCTGCCAAATCGTTTTTATGGCTATCAGTATATTGGTATTTGGCTAAAGTATTAATTCTCCAAAAGCAAAATTATCAGAAAAACAAAATCAAAAATACCTGCGCTCTGTTTCTTCTTAAGCAAGGAAGCACAAGCTGCGTTTGTTGCCATATCTAAAGCCAGTTTCTTCTCGTTGTTTTTCAGATCTGTTCTTGCCCCTTCATGAAGAAAATTTTCATCATGAATCACAGTCCCAGTTATTTCTCAACCAATGCCATTATGATATGTCTTTCGCTAATGTGGGTAGAACAGTAATGGACAAGGGAATCTGAGCTGCTGACTACCCTGAAGCAGACCAAAAGCTTTGGATGCTCTTGCATAAGCTACAGCTGTTCAGGAAACTTGCTGGCTGCTCTTCCTTTTTAAGAAGCACATGTCATTGCTGTTCTGGGGTTTAAGTGCCTAATTTTGTTTGTAAAGCAGGATGAAATTATCTTGACCTGGTGAGATGTCTACTTTCCACAGCGGCCAGAATTTTTTGCAAGACTTTTCCTGCAAGTCAGGCAGGTGAGCTGGCTAAAGACTGTACCTGAGTTATACAGAAATACTTAAGAAATACAAATTAAACATTCAGGACTCTAGTATGTACACAGATTGTTGAAACCTTGGTGAAGATCTTTACCCTTTTCCAGCAGCATCTCTACAATATCTGCATAACCTTTCCATGCAGCAGCATGCAAAGCTGTGTCTCCCAATTTGTTCTGTGGAGTTAGAGGGAAAAGCAACAGGATTAAAATGCAGCAAAAAAACTTTCAGCTTCTACCAAGGGTAAGTAACATCACACCTCTACTCTTAAGGATCTATGGATTCAACCTACCTGTTGGTTTAACTCTAGGTTTGCCTGGGTAAGCAGGACATCTACTACATCTGCAGAAAACAAGGAGAGATAAGAGAAGAATTTAGTGGAAAGAAATTATGCTATTTTTGCATTCACTGTTGTTAAGATTCAATGAAAAACCAATCAAATCAGCTAATGAAAATTTGTGAATCAAACTTCACTGGGCAAAAAACAATTACTCAAAAAATGCTTCTGCATGAAGTAACCCAAATAATACCACAGCTCTTTTTCATCTGTCCTTCTTCGACTCTGCCTTTAAGTTACACTAATGAGCATGCTTTCTTCAACAGCAACAACAAAACACATAGCACTTGGATGGAGATGAACCTACCTCCTAGCCTGATTTTTATTAAAGAAAAAAATAGAATTACATTGAAAAATGCCTGGCTTTATTATTTAGCAGTGCAATTTTATCCATCAGCCTAACAAACATAACAAGAAAACCAGAGAAAAATAATTTCAAATTAATGCTCTGATACCTTTATGGCCTCCATGGCATGCCCAATACAGAGCTGTGTTTCCAGCTTTGTCTAACCCATTGACACCAACTCGATTATCCAAACACTCTCTCAACCAGCTCAGATTGCCTGAAAGACAAAATCAGTTTTGATGATCTTTTTTTGTTTGGAAAGTTAAAAGAACCATTACACGTAAACAGTACTTTCTAAATGGTGTCAGTCGTCCCATGAACTTCAGAAGAAAGAAGCAATTAGCAGCAAGATTTATAATTCATTGAATAACCAGTAATACCTAGTCATAACAAATAATGACAAAGTCATACTAAGCCATACCAAATATCTTTTCTTCCATTCCCAGAAGACGTTTATATCCCTATGTTGTTCAAGGGATGGTATCACACTTCCTCTGTATAGACAGAGGGCAATTCCACCAGGCAGTATTTCACCTTTTCAAAGCAGTAAACCTTACCAGATAACTTGCTCAAGAAGCAAGACAAGCAAAACAGGCAGAACATCTTCATTCTAAATATTATATTATAATTATTATATAAATATTGTTGTTATTGTTATTACTATTGCTATTATAATAGAAAACAAGCAAATCGCCCTTTAGCTCACACAACTGAAACACTGAACATACCTCGTTTGGCAGCTTCATGCAGTGGATTATCAATAGACTCTGCTTGCTCAGCCACTGAAACAAAAGAGTACATTCTAACTACTTCTGAAACATGTACTTGAAACCTGTATGGAAACAAAACATATTTGATTCTAAATTGAAAAGAGATTTGTGAGTGACAGACCAGTGAGATGCACTTTTAATTTCCAGTTTATGGGAAACTGATTAAGAGAAAACCTTGTGAAAACTTCAAACAGCATCACATTGCACAACTGGTCTAAATCAGAAGATGTGGTCCTAGTACTATTTATTCTTAAGGTCCGCAAAAGCTTCTGTTCTGCTTATATATGGAATTTTTGCAAATGTGCAGACAGAGACACCACCCCTCTCACCCTGGTCTAAAATTGAAGCTTTACAAATAATCTCAATGGGAACATGAATTAATACATTGTTTGGTTTATTTTAAATATTTACTTCAATATTCAAAAGAAATTTGAATGTAGATATGCAATATGTATAAATTAGTCTTCTTGCATATTAACAGTGCATGACCTCTGATCTCTGGCAGACAACAAGAGTAGAGTCAGTTTGGAAATTGATGTAGCCTCAATGACTGCACGACAGATTTCTATTAATATATTTCTACCAATTACAGGGCAGGGAAACAGCACATTACTACCATAATGTCTCCTACTGAAGAAGGGGCAACATGAATCAACTTAAGTCACATTGGAAGTTGTGATGCAATCTGTCAGGAGACACTGCTACTCTGCCTGCAATTCCTAGCAGGACTTGGAGGAATTGGGTTGTGCTGTCTGTACTCACAGCTTTTAAAAGTGGTTTAGTTGAATCTGAAAAAGCAGTTTCTATTCAGTCTAAACATATATAGGATATTTAACATGGTGCAAACCCCAAGGAACTAATGTTTTCTGTGGCAGAATATATTCACTAAAAAAAAAACAGCAAAAGGCAAGCAAAACTCCATTCTTCAGACTCAAGTGTTCTTCCCCTCAAAACAGTATCTCAGTTTCTGTTAAGTGCATAACTAGAAACATGAACACTCAGCAAACTCAAGCTATCCCTAGGTTATAAAAACACAAGGTAGCTTCTCCACTGCTGATGTACAGTGGTAACTGATACTGCAGATAGACGTATTCAGTACATGGTGGAGTACTGTTAAGTACCAATACTGTGGTCTATTTTTGAGAAGATGTCTTTTTATTTAGTGAATTCCTTTAATTGTCAATGATCTTACCAAATAAAAATATTCTAGACTTTACCATAGTTGCTTGGAATTAGTCCAGTTCTCCCTTTGCAAGTTCCTTTCCACCAATTTGTATCACTCTGCAGAGAAAACGGAAAATATTTTAGATGGGATATATTGCATCTCAGAAATAGTCAGTCTGTGTGGGATGTCTTAGACTCACCATGTCTGAGATATAAATGATATCTCCTTCTTCAAAGTACAGTTCATCTGGCTTAAAAAAAAAAAAAAAAGTAATCAAATATATTTGAATGGGTGTATGTAGGAAAAACAAATGTCTGGATAAGTCAGAACACATTAATCTCTTCATTCAAAAGAATGATAACTCAAATTCTCCATCACCAAGACAACAGCCTGACAGTCCATAGTTTGACTTGCTTACAGCTAACTTTCTGGATCAACACAGGAAGACACAAAGACTTTCTAGCAACAGAGGAAGACTGTGGCCTTTCCAACAAAGCACTGTGCAAAAGAAACACTGAAATATCGCTTAGGTTTGTTAACTTCATTTGGGAACTCTTTTTGGTTGCTCCCAGTTATCCAGATCTCTTAGGTCTCAACTATCATTGCTGTCTTTGGAATAAATAACAAATTATTCAAGATTTCTGAGCTTTAATTGTAGGCAACTGATACTACAGAAGAAAGCATGCTGCTTTTAAACAGAGCTGTTCTTAAAAGTGACTGATGATTAATCAGTTTTATTCACATTAAGAATGACTATCCATCAATAGTTTATTAAAAATTCAGTACAGTAAGTCTAATATGCCAATAATAGCAGAATTGAAGCAATATTATGGACAAGGTTAAAAGAAAGACTATCATACAACTGAAGTTTAGATGTACTTACCGTTCTGGGCTCAAATGTATACAGGGCCCTGAATACTTTAACCTGCCCTAAAAAAAAACCAAAACAAAACGCAATTAAGAAGTCAGTACCAGTATAATGCCTTTAAATGCAGCCCTTAAATCCAAATACATTCCTTAAGCTTAACGCCGGTTGCTGAATGATTTTGTGCTATACCTCTATCAAAGAAAATTATGATGAAAAGACTCAGCAGCCGGAGTTAAAAACCCAGCAACATGACTTGTGAAGGAAACTGGCCACCTGGTAAGTTACATGTAAGTAACCTCTTCTTCACACTTAACACGGTCTTTATAGCTCACTCAGCAACAGATGTGTTGTCATTGATTTCTGAGGAAAAAGTAATTTCACTCATATATACCCTCACACACTCATACATGTGTATGTATTATTGCTAACATCAAATATGTCAAATGACAAAAGAATTAAGGAATGAAGAAAGAAACAAACCAATGACCAATGTCACCAACATGTTCTTACACTTACTTGCAGTCATTATTAGGAAAACAATGCAGTAACACAGAATTCATAAAGAAAAATGTCAAATGGTCTCAAAGTCCTATATAATGTACAACTGATGTCCTGTTCTATTCAGATGTTTAAAATATGGCATAGGGTTTGTAATTCCAGTGACTGGCTAACCGATGTTTTAATAGGGCACTTTGGAGGGACTGACAGCAGCATTCAAGCCGAGAAAAAATAACCTTAATGCAGAGAGGTTCTAATTAAATTTCATACACTGCAAAAGAAGCTTCCCTACAAACTTTATGTTTACAATTCAAAAGGTACATTTCAAGAGCATGAACAGAAAGTATAATATAGAAGAAACATGCACATTACATAATTTAATTAGTCAAACTGCTGGAGTCCATTGAACTTATGAGAGAAATATATTAGGCAGACTGCTCTGTATTGTTTACTTTTAGGTACCTGAAGTCTTAAGCATGTAGGTTCATTTACTTTTAAATGTTCTAAACTTGCAAGTGTAGGTTACACAAATAGGTTCTTACACTCTCTGTGTTTATACAGATTAACTTGTATAAAATTGCAGAGTTTGACCCATCAGGAGAATGTGTCACTTAGGTCACATTAGGTCCAGGTTATTTTGTGTCCTCAGAGAAACTAATGAACTTACTACCAAAGGCCATACTGTAAAATCCAATGCTTCATATGGTTTATTAAATGGAGATAAGCAGGAATGATTGAGTAGGTCTCAAGAATAAGCCTTTACATTTCTAATTAAGAAACATAATCTCTAGAATTTTGTAAATTTTTTTCTACTAGATGTAGTCTTTTCAGTCCCAGTATCTAAAATCCTACTCACAAAAGCGAACATTTTAGAAAGTTAACTTTAACTTAGAAATGACATTCTGAAGGTGAATACGCTGACCACCTTGAGAAAGGAGGATGGTACCCAACTGCAATTTTGCAGCATTCCTTGGGGTGGCTCTTAAACTATTTTTCAAATGCCTCTGGATATTCCCTAGCAATAGCAATGCCAAGGCACACTTGCCAAGGCACAACTAAGCAAGACATTTCTGTAGTTCTCTATTCTCAGGCTTCTTGTGACTAAGAGTATGTAAAACTACAAAAATAAGATGAATCTGTGTAAACACATTGCCAAGTACATGTAGATACTATACATATTTTTTTCCCAATATGTAATTGCTTCTCCCAGTTCCTAATTTTTAGTAAGAGGAATTCAATTTGGCTTTATTGGTTGGTTCTCTCTTTCACACAGCAGCCATTTCCTAGACACAGAAGGTCCAACACGTCTCAAACCTTTGCCCTAGAAACAAAATACTTCAAACTGTGGTAACTGCTAAAAAGAATGAAACCTGAGTGATGTTTACTACCCATACAGTGATGATGAACAAGGACAGCACACAGTAATGCATCCTGGACCAAAGAGCTTTAGCATGAAACGTGAACTGCAGCTGTGGAGAAGCCAAGCAACAATGACAAAAAAAAAAAAAAAAACAAGAAAGAAAAAAAAAGAAAAAACAAAGAACAAGAGATGACACAACAGGATGGAAGACAGGAGTACTGACCCTTCTTGGCTTTCTCACACAGAAGACACAAAAACAAAAGACAGAACTGCACTATGAAGAATGCAACAATCATGCACTGATTTTCAGTGTTTAATGTAAGAGGAGGAAATGGACAACAAAAGGGGAGAGTAAGAAATATTAAAAGAGGAAATGAGAAGATGGCAGAAGACAGGGAGAAAGTAGAAACATGCATTGGTGTGTTTCATGTGTCTTTCATACTAATATACTGCATACGTGTCAACAGATTATCTAAAGCTATCACACCTGTGGAGACAAAGAAGTCTGGAAATACTGATGCTGATTAGAGTATGGCTAGCACATTGTTTAAACAAAAGGCAATTCATTGTTCATTTGTTTGTGGAGTTTCTTAAAATTCCATAAACCTGAAACAGAGAGTTACTTCCTCAAATGTCCAACTATGGTGTCACAGACAGACCAACACACACTAAAACATTATTCTGTGATGAAATACAAAGTACAGATCTGCATCTATAGAACTACAGGTCTCGTGAATATTAATTTCATAGTACTTTATATTGAAGTTAAACACTACTCATTACTGGCACCAATCTTTTAAAAATTTCTTGATAAAAAGATATTTAGCCTGTTTACTTTGCTTCATTTAAGAGCTCAGAACAAGAGAACTTTAGCATTTGTAAATTTTGATTTTTTGTACCAAATTCAAATGCAAAAATTCAGTCTAGAAGATTAAAATAAAATGTTAGCATGCAAAGGGCATATTAGAGTTGAATTCTCGTTCTGCAAACACAGAGAAATTGTATGTTATGAGGCATGTGAGTACCTGTCATCACTGTGAGTACTTTTATCTGGCAATACCTATCTCTAGATGTACAGACAGAGCTTGCACTGGCAGTAATTTTTGCTTTGGAGGACACAAAAATGTAGAAAGTACCTGAGGTCTTCCTCTTGTTTCCACTTACGACCATCTCTCTAGTATAAACCATATTTCAAGATTCTGGTAGGATGGCGAACCAGTAACGAGCACTGATTTGAACTTAACAAAGTTGACTGACAGCACCTTCCCATCACATACTTTTAAAGGACAAAGTAACTAGAACACAGAGCACATGTACTTTTTTAAAATTTCAGTGCACCAGGCACACATGAATTACTTTATTCTCAGCATGATTAATGAGAGGAGTATCCATTTTAAAAGAAAAGTACATGGAAGCACAGAGCAGTGATCTGTCCTGCAACAAGTCTTTTTCTAAGCACAGGGACAGATTCCAAGGGGTATTCTTTTCAGTCCTGCTGTGCGCTGGTCTGCTCGGTGGGTTATGGGGAAGGTTGTTTGAGTAATTTAGAGCACTGTACAAGAGAAACAACAAAAATCTTCAATAACAAACCTTTACATGCAAATTTTCAGAACATTAAGGTAGAATTAGGTACTTGGCAAATTTTGAAGCAAAATCCAGACAAACTAAGGCACTTCAGAAACTTTAATTTAGCCAGCTTTAACTTAACCAGATACAGGGCATTTACTAAGGCCTTGACTGGAATTTTATTTCCAGAAGAAGTTAGGAGAAGAAATAAAGAAAGAAAGGATAGGAAGAGATAGATATCACCACCCATGGACCCAGTGACAAGACTAGCAATTTTGATGTCCATATCAAAGTGATAGTCACAACTGTGATCCATAGAGAAAAACCCATGAAGCACAAAGTTAAATGTATTACCATATGCTCAGGTTCAGGTGGGAATGCCCAGGTATCTCTGAGAGGGGAGCAGAAATTAACACTCTGATAGAACACTGTAGAACATCTGCAGTTCTCTCTGGTGGAAGGCTTCAGAAATTAGTCTGGGGTTGCGGTTTTGGATGGTTTACGGCATCTCCTAAGATAGGACATCTGCCTTTCAAGTCAGCATAGTTGAGTTAGTTATACCCCACTAGCAGGGTGAGTAACTTCAGGCTTAGTGTGAATGTCCGATACCTTCCCCACAGACGGGAGTTTTCACACCTGAGCCAGCTGTGTAAGGGAAGACATGATAAAACACTTATAGGCCTCTTCCCTTATCTGGCTCAAACCGCAGTTTCTTGATAAACATGGGCTGATTTGTTGTGGTCATCCTCTGGTGCACACGCTCTCTCCACCTGATCTTCCGTATCATCAGCAAAGCACACCCTGCTTTTGCAAATTTGAGACATTAACCAGTAATATTTCAGTCTCACAAATCCCAAACTTCAGTTATAAGATTGTCTTCTCCCTTCTTATGGAATTTGCAATAAACATCTGTAAATCAACTACTTGACAAGCAAAAAATCTACATACTTAACAGGTACAAACATCCCAAGTCACTCTCCCTTCGGCAATGCATCACAGTAAGGGAGTCAAACTAACTCTGTAACTAGCAACATAAACCTAATGTCAGGTTGGGCTGACCCCACACCCTTTGATTTATTGTGAATACCTTTCCTATAAACTCCTCCAGCTTTTTCTGAGGAAGGGAAATATACAACTCATAATTCTAAGATGATCCTTTCCCCACTAAGTGCATAAAAGCAATGAAACAGAGAAACTAAACAGTCATGACAGCTTAAAAACGCAGCTTCTGAAGAGAAATACCTGCTGTGCTTCATAATGCTAAATATTAAAAGAACCTCACAAAACCAAAACACAATTTTCTAAAAAGACTGAAAGATTTTTGTTTTCTTCCTACAACTTTGAGGTTTATTTTTAATCAACTGCAGTACCATTAACAGAAGAATGCTTCCATAGAAGTGCTAAGTAACGAGCACAGCAACAAGGAGTTGCTGTTTCTCTCAGATGACTTTTTTTTCCCCCACTTCCTTTCTGTTCTTTTACTCCAGCTTCTCTAAACAGCCACAGACATTAGCATTAAAATCCCCTCTACCACCAAAACATTCTCCACTCTCTCTTACTTGCTTTCAACCCACCTAATGAAAAGCTAAAAAAGAAAAAAACCCAAAAAACCAACCTATACTTGCATGGCATTACTTACTTAGGTATTTGTGTTAGGCTGAAATTTCAGCATCAAAGGAGAGATAATGGAATTTCATTAGCTGTCAATTAATATTACACACTCAAACAAAAACCACCCCAACATGGTCCTTGGTTCAAAACATGCATATTTTAAACAAAATAATGATGGTGGTAAGCCAATGTTCACAGGACCTAACAAGGCTTGGCCCCACTGGACTGATATGAGTCTTTTGTGAGCATATACCATAAAGAGCCATAATCAAATCTCACTGAGTCGAATAAGGTGCTACTAATCATATTGATCCTGATGCAGCATCTTTTCATTAGCTATATTGAGTAGCTCAAGACTACCATAAAATCAGAATAACTAACTCAAGATGAAGTGACTCACTGTGTGTCCTAATGCACTGTCAGTGCCCACAGTACACAGAGGGGTAATCTCTGTGCTGTAGAAAATCAGAATTGACTATGGTAATCTACGGTTAGTTAAAAAACCACAAGTCTATCAACCTCTTAAATGGTTCAACCTAATCCTGGCCTCTCATCAGCCACCTTTCTCCTTGCTGCCATAATGCTAGACAGAAACAGTTCAGAATCAGTTACTCAAACACCAACTTGATTGAAAACAACTAATTTGAACCCCCACCTGTAGCAAATGGCCCAAAAGGTGAAAATATGCCAAGTCAATTTCCAATACCTGACAAACAATTTCAGTGATGTATTTTTCCTTAATATCCAATCCTAACTTCCACAGCACAACTTGAGGCCATTTTCTCTCATCACTTGTCACTTGGGACGAGAAGAAAGCACACACCTTTGTACAACCTCTCTTCAGATAGTCATACAAAGCAATAAGGGGTCCTGAGCCTCCTTTTCTCCAGGATAAACATCCCCAGCTCCCTCAGCCACTCCTCATTCCACCTACTCTCCAGACCCTTCACCTGCTCCGCTGCCCTTCTCAGGACTCTCTCAAGCACCTCAGTGTCTTTTTAGTAGTGAGGGGCCCAGAACTGGACACAAGACTTGAGGTGCAGCCTGACCAGCACCCAGTACAGGGGGACAGATACTGTCTGCTGCTCGCACCACTTTTCATGCAGGCCAGGATGCCAGTGGCCTTCTTGCCTACCTGGGCTGGCTCATGTCCAGACAGCTGTCAACCTCAGGTCCTTTTCCTCTGGGAAGCTTTATAGCCTCTCTGGCCCAGGCCTGTAGCATTCAGAAATGGAAAACAAGGTGCTTTGCACACAGGCCTCCAAACAGGTACAAAAAAACGTATCAGAAATACTTTTTACAGGAGTGCCGTTTGTACTTTGGCATTTTGCTCACAGACACAGCAGAGTTCTACACAGCATTTAAGGATTGCCACAATGGAGACAGAAAAAGGTGGAGTCCCCAGTGTTTAGAGAACCATCTTCAACTTCTAAGTAACACTGGTGAGAAAGGGGAAGTGAACACAGAGAGTACATGTGGGGGGAGGGGGGAAGGGCATACTAAAAAATGAAAAGGATAGACTGGTGCCAGCCTAGATGACAAACAGGTGTTCAGGAACAATCATGGACTGCACTAATCAGTATCTGTAATGGAAGGAACAAATGTCATTTCATTTCAGAAAATCAGGAGTAAAAAAATACTCTCACAGAAGATATAAATGAACACAATGGCACTGTCATAGCCTGATGCTAAAATCTTCCATTTCTTATCAATTTTATTTGTATGAATACCAGCATGCCTTCACTTACAGGAAACTTTCTGGAGGTCTCAGCAACTTGCAGCAATAAGAGGTGTTGAGGTCAGAAATGAAAGTTTATAATTCATATTGAAAGCAGACTGGGAACTGTTTAATTGTTTATCTGACATTTTTCTCCCCACAGACCTGATGATTGCAGTGTAACTCCCCACAGTCACATGCTCAATCTTGCTAGCTAACAGAAATCTTTTTTTGAGTACAGAAGAAACCCAAACCACCATCACTTATGCCAAATTTAAAGCCTACTGCCAAGGCCTTAGGCATGTGACTCAATGTGAGTGTTCCGCTCCTGTGAATGCTGTCACATCTCCTACTTCACCTTAGAATTGGGGTGAACTTGTTTATGACTCAAACTAAGTATTTTTGTCAAGAATCCTACTTTTACTCAGACAGCTGAGAGAAAAGTCAACAACCCCGCACTGAGGTAGCAACCCTTTATGTTAAATCCTTATGTTTCCTCCTGCCTCCCTCTCAACTGGAGTAATTTAAAACTCTAATTTCCTTGGTACAAAGGCTGGTATTTCTCCATAAAATATAAATGTGTCAACTCTAGGCCAGGATTAACAAACCTTACTGTGAACATGAAAGTAAGGTTTTTAAAAAATATTGGAACACCCCTTTCATCTCCCCAAAAGCTTTTGCTGCACACTACATAAGGCTCTAATCAGAAAGACATCACCAGACAGCACTCTTCAAGAAAACACTGCTTAAGTAACAGACAACTAAGCAGAAGCCATTAAAGCTCATCAAATCCAAAGGACTGAAAAAGCAACTTTTGTAAACAGGATTAATATTCAACATGGTATGAACTCTGCAAAAAATAATGTTGTTTGAGACATCAAGAGATTTCTTAAAGATGGAGAGGAAACCCCACTCTTGCAAAATGCTGACAGAAAAGTACGTTTCTGCTGTTTTCAACATCTACTCCATTCCATTTTTGATAGTCTAAATAAAAACTATAGCTAGAAAACAGTGATACAGAGTTACATGAGAAAAACAAAACACTTCTTAAAAAAAAAACCCTCAAAACACTACAAGCTAAAAGACTTCAGAGTCTCTAGAAACAATCTTACCACTTACCCAAGGGCTGACTACAGACCCAGAAGACTAGCTCAAGTGCTCATGAACACAATTGTCTAACATATGTTGATGTCAAAACCATCTCTCGTAACTGAAGTCCTTATGTGCTGTGCACAGAACAGGATTTACAGAAAAGCAATCTGTCAGAAAAAAATGCTCTCATGTACTGAAGAAAATGACAGTGTCACAGCTAGTTGGTTTTCTTCCTTCGTATTACCTCTTTTCCCCATGTTTTTAAAGCACTAATGTCCAAAATCCCTGAATTGAGCAGTGAAGACTCAGTGTGTTAAAAAGGATATTTATTTCACTATATATTTTCACTTCCCCACCAGCAAAATATTTCCTTCCTTCTCTGTCCAATCTGCACATCTTATTTCCCCAACACACAGGAATGGATGACAGCAATCAATGTCTGGTTTTCTCTTCTGTCTGTCCTGAACTGTAGTAATTCATCAGCAATGCAAGCAGGCTTGCTGTTTCCTGACAGAGCTTATAGACTTGATACCTAATAATCACTGAAGAAAAATCAACACAGCTTGGCCAAAGGCACCAAGATATTCTAGCAAGCACAGTCAAAATGGCACCAAAAGAGACAGCCTTCCACTGCTGTAGAAACTATGTTACTATATGCAGTTCTATATTTATGTCTTTAAATAATAGGGTTATTTGTACATAACCCTAATAAATTCTTGTACAGTGTCAAATGTATATTATCTGTATTCTGTATAACATACAGAAGTTAGACATGCAATTACAGAGGCATTTTGAAGTATGCTAGAAGGCAATCACTTTCAGAAAATTACTTTGAAAAAAATCTAACAACAGATACCATAAAATTTTCTCTCCTCAAAAGTCAGGGATTTAGAAAAATTAATCTTATTAGCCTTAATCAGCTCTGAAAGTCATTAGCAAGACATTTTACTTTCTTTGTCTTCCTTCTCCTACAAATTTCCTTTTGCTGTGTCAAGCACTCATGCTGGTAAACCAGCTCAGCAAGTTCATCAGACATAAAATAACCTTACATAGACATACAAATAACCGAACATAAAAAAGTTGAGAGCATCACCAGCTTGTCATGTTTCAGAATGGAACAGAAAGGGATGGTGGTGGTAAGGAACCTGTCCTTTTCATGACAGTCTACATTTTATCACATCAAACACACCACAAACTGCACCCCATGAAACTAGGTAGAGACACCTAGTATTAGACAAAATATGTCTGAGAGCTGAGAGCTCTCAGTCTGAGAGCTCCTGTAAGTCAGGCAGGGCTATAGCCTCTAACTCCTTAAGAATCTTACATTAAATGTAACTAATCTTCTTGAGAAACAGAAAACTTAGTTACCAATGTCTCTGGAAAATCCCATTTTTCACACATATTCAGCTGTGAAACACCACATCCTTTCAGAAGCCTGCAGATGTTCTCAGTACTGAGTGTTTTCAGTAAGAGTCCACAACAGCAATGCTTTTATTATTGTCTTTTTCATTTCAAGTAAGCTGTTTACAAAGAAGCTTAGCAAACTACAGGGCAGAGGAAGTTCTTCTAAAGATGAAATTACAGCTTTAGCAGATTTTGCTTCTGCAGGCAGGATGAGACTAATGGTTTAAATGATCTAAACTGTTTCTGCACTTACTGACTTCAAATTAGAAATGTGTTTTATAATCTGTCTAGTGAAAATACTAAATTAGGCTAAGAATTAAGATTTTTTTTTTTTACATCGGCATTTTAAACAGTATTCCAAGTGCAAAAAAAATTGAAATTTGGATGTACTTAGGGATCAGATGATCCTGGTTTGGGAGACATCAACTACTTATCTATTTAATTAAAATCACAGTGGATTTTTAATTTCTAAGTAAGAATTTAAGCTTATCACTGACAGATGATACAAAAACATGATAAATAGACATTAAACTTTCCAGACCAATTCCTCACTTAAAAAACCCCAAAACCCTAAAGGTAATGGTTAAATTTGTGACAGAAGAATGTGTATTTACCTGAAAAATGCCTCTTCTATGCTAAGATTTAAAATTGTGCAACTTCCAATAGCTTTTCAATTTCTTTTTAGAAAAAACTACGGTTGCTATTAATTTTCTTAGAAGATCGGCTTTGCAGTAAATTTTTCTGTAAAAAACACAGGAGCAACACATTATGCATTGATGACTAAATGCACTAGAAAGGGTGATGTGCACATTGACACCTGAATTTCGAGGAGCACATTTAAAGTCTGTCTGTTAGGAGTCCTACAACTGAAAACAGTGGATTCCACCTTCGAGGATGAAGAATGTTGCATGAGACTATACTATAAAACTAATTTTACGCGCTAATACATTGCCAATCCGTGAAATCACGAGCCCAGAGTACTTCAGCGCTGTTTCTAAAAAGGGCAGAAGGTTTCCTGTGCATTTCAAGCTACGCAAGCAGCCCCCGCACGGCCACCGCCGCCCGGGCACGCCACGGCTCCAAGTGCCATCGCCGGGCACCGCGGCAAGAGCAAGGCCGGGGCAAGAGGGCTTTGCCGAGCCCACGACACGGGGAGCCTGTCCCCGGGCGATGGCTCCGACTTGGGAGCACTGGCGAACCTTCTCCCGAGCTAGGGCGGGCACGGGGTCCGGCCCAGACTCGGCGCCCGCGGCAGCCCCCTCGGCTCTCCAGCCACGGGAGGGGCAGCCCTGCCCCGCCGTCACCGCCGTGAGGTGCCGAGGTTCATGGCGGCGGGGCGCGGTCCGGAACGGAAGGACGGCTGTGTCCGCTCCTACCCTGGCCTGGGCTCCGCCTGAAAGCGCAGACCTGAAACCCAAGCCATTCGCGTGCCGGCAGCGGCGCGTTGCGTCGCGCTCCGCACGGCGAGGACAGGCCGGGCCGCTCTTTGCTTCCCTCACCTGGTTTGGCCGGTTTCGGTGGCGGCTTGGACATGGCTGACCTAAGCACGGACTGGGGAGCGGCGCGACGGCGATGGGCTGCCGGGGCGCGGGTGTCCGGCGGGAGGCGGCGGTACGAACGCCGGCGGTACGAACGCCGGCGGTGCCCGGGCGCGGCGCGGCAGCAGCCGGCAGGAAGGGCACGTCCCCGGCCGGCGCCTCCCGCCCCCGCCGGCCGCGGGCGCTGTCCCGGCCCCGCGCGGCACGCGGCCAATCAGCGCGCGCCGCGCCATGAGGCCCGGCCGCTTCCCTCTCCGCGCTCCGCCCGGCCCCAGGAGCCGCCCGGGCCCAGGAACCGCCCGGGCCCAGGAACCGCCCGGGCCCAGGAACCGCCCGGGCCCAGGAACCGCCCGGGCCCAGGAGCCGCCCGGGCCCAGGAGCCGCCCAGGCGGCGCGGCCCGAGGGACGGGGCTGGCCTCGGCGGCTGCGGGGCGGCTGCTCCGGGCAAGTCGGCCGGGGCGTCGTGCGGTCGGGACCGCCCCGGCTCGGAGGCGGGCTCGCCCCGCGCAGCTCCGTGACGGGACGTCAGAGACTGGCGGAAGGATGTGCCGCTAGCGCCGTCGCGGCGTGGCTGAAGTTAAGTGCGAACTCCGCAGGCCCTGAAGTGTTGGAGCCGGGAGCCTCCGCCAGCCCCGCTGTGCGGGCCCGTGCCTGGGAGAGACGTTCCCGGTCCGGGTTCGTGCGCCTTCGGCTGGCCCCGTGCGTGGGAGCGTTGCCGCGGTATGCCCTTAAAAACGGGGTGACTGCAGTGATGTGCTAGCGCTGTCATGGATTTGTGCTCTATTTGAAAAGACAGATGACCCAGGGTAGAGTAGTGTAGGATTTCTGTGTTGCAGCATTTCTGACAAATTTGCTTTTGAAATTTGTTTTACACATTACTCAGGGCGGCACAAGAGTTGGTGCGGTTTTTTATAATTGTGTTTTTTGTCGTAGACTGGGATTAATTTGCATATAGACGATGGCATAAAATAAAGTCCAAAGGTGAACACGTTTGTTCGGTTCGTTGCGTAATACCCTTTGTGGCACAAAGGGTAATCCTCTGCAACACAAATCTTACTGGTGACTTCTAGAAAGGAGCTTTTTAATCTTATTTTTGTAGCCTGAGTATCAACACTTCCTAAGAAAAAATTACCTGTCTTCCCTCTTTGCAATGATAGCCAGTACTATAAGCATTCAATGAAGCGCCCAATTTGAACATTACGATATTCCTAGAAGATTAATGTGTACTAACTTTAAAAACTCACAAATGCCAACTAATGTAGATAAGCAGCACCATTGTAAAGCAATGGGTATCATATAGGTGACAGCTTGCACTAGTGAATATGTCTTTTGTTTTGGTTTTTTTTTTTTTTTAGCATGCAAAGATCATATCACAGACATGTGAAACACTGGAACGTCCAGTCATTGCACCAAAGACAAGACAATGATATTATTTCAGACTCCTCGTGCGTCAAGAGCTTGCTTTCACAGAAACTATGTGATGCTCTGTAACAGTCTTTTTTCTAATACAATACACATACTTGTTTGTTGGAGGCCGGGAGAGTTTTACCTGCTCAGTCCTTTCAGGTCTTAGGTGTCATAGGTTGTACCTTCCTAAGTCTGACCTAGGAGGATAGAGCAGGTAAAAAGGTTATAAATTGAAGTGTGAAACTGAAAACAAATATTGTTTCCCCTGTCTTTTGCGGAACAGTTTTTCAGCTGCGGTATTTTTCCAGGATAGTTCATTATGTTCTCTGAACAAATACCTATTCCAGAAGACAGTTCAGGGGAAAGAGCTAGGGCAAGGCAGTATTAGTGTCTCCTGGCAGCTCTGACTACTGAAGGTGGCAGGCAGTCAGAGCCTCAGGTGGGATATGGTGGCAGCAGCAGGGATATGGTGGACAAATTAACCTTTAGAGTTTACTCTTCGATCTTTGCAGGGAAAAATAAGTGCTGCCTAGTCCTTCTCTATACTAAGTCAGCTAGTATGGCTTAAACTACCCTTGCAGTAGTTTTAATGCTTCCAGATTAATCTGTGGTGGGGCAGAGGAGGAAGATTTGTATGGTCTGTGCTGTTAATACCCTTAGAAAGGGAATAGTGAATTACACAGTGACTATTGCATTGCTGACACCAGGATTATAAAAAGTTTTTGAACATACCCTTTGTTACAAGTCTTCATTAAATTTTAAAATGTCTTTCTCTTTAGCATGTTTCTTTCTTAATGATTTTGTTTGTTTTGCCACCACAGCTTTTGTTTACCTAGTCTTTTTTATATTAATGCTTGAACTAATGATTGTGCTTTTCTTTAGGAACTTGTATGATATTAATGTTGTTAGAATCGAGTCTCCCAGAGTTCCTTTCAAATTATTAAAATACTGTCAAAAATAAATTGGAATTTAAGATGAGGCATATATATTGCAGGTTTTCTGTTAGCACTGGAACAAGTAGCTAAGATTCTGACTGTGCCTTTGCAAAAAGAAAAATGATGGACAACAGAGAGAAAATAAATTAACTGTATAATTGGTGTTTCTTAATACCATAGTTGCCTTCTTGATCCTGAATTAAGATTTTTCACTGACTATTGTTTTTGACAGTAAAAGGGAAGACGTGAGGAGAAAACAAACTATGAAAGTATTGGTTATTGGCCTTGGGGGGTAAGTTACACAAAATTAAATTTCCTTACAGCTTAAGACTAATCTTCTCAGAATGATGTGATGTAATTTCTATTTCTGAATGCAATTTTTTAAACTGGATTACAAATGCTACATATAATTGTATAGTTTTATAGCATGTAACTCTTAAAAGTTGCATGCTATAAAACTATAAAACACGGTTTTGTGTCAGTTGGAAGCTTCAGGGGCAAGCGTCTGTAGCATCTTTCTTGGCACTGCTTCATTTACTGTACTGATTATTGAAAACTGTTGGAACATCGCAAAAAATTTCTAGACGTAGAGAGTATTTAAATTTTATTATGATTAAAATGTGACTAAAATTTGGGGGAAGTTGTATTGTTTATTTGCATATAAGTATACAGAAATATATGTGTGAGCTTGTACATATGTTTAAAAGTTTCATTTTTGCCTTGGTGAACTTTTTACAATGTTTTTTCACAGTGTAACAAATGGAGGGAAAACAACATTAGCAGAAAAACTTAAGAATATGCTTCCTAACTGTGATGTAATCTCTCAAGATGACTTCTTTAAGGTAACAATTTTAATGGAAAAACCTGATAGGTAAAAGTAAGCTTGAGTAAATT